>NW_022900946.1:22640556-22697693 GCF_012274545.1 Fukomys damarensis | reverse complement strand
AGCAAAAAGAAAACTAAGAATTCCACAATGTTGTTTAACAGTGATCTAGTTAAATACTTTGTTATATGTTCTAAGATTTTTCTTTAATACGGCTTTCTTACATATTACTTTGCACCTACTTTACTCAGTTCATCTGTGAAACATTATCCTAGTCACATTGTTGTCACTGAATGCGGGGGGCGCGGGCGGGACGGCCCTCCCCCGCTGCAACTTACGGGGCGCGCGGGGACCTCTAGGAAAGGATCCCGGCGGGCTTTGGCTGGGGTGGGGTCTTCGTTCCGGCGCGACCCTCACGGGAAAGGCAGCCAAGAGTGGAGGAGCACGCGGTGCCGGGGTGAAGCCAGGGAGGCAACGGCCTCTGCCCCGGGTGGGGAGATCAGTCCGTGAGGCTGGAGAGCTGTGGACACGGAGCAGAGCCAGGGGGCCCGTGGAGGGGCCTGGGGCCACCACTCTACAGCAGTAGCCCCCAGCCCTTGGGCTGTCCCCACGAAGAGTCTTCTTTCCTGTACCTTTGGCCTCAGAGTCAGGGAGGAACCCTGGGTGGACAGCTGGTGCCTCCAAGGATACCACTTGGGTGGGTCCCTTGGGAACCGCTGCCAGCTGCCAGACCCCTCCAGAAGAGGCCCTCCTGCTTTCCCTGCCCACCCTCTTCCTCAGCCCCACCGGCTTCTTTTTAGCTCCTTTGAGCAGTGGTGGACCCAACTGGGAAGATGGGGGGGGCGTCTCCAGTCTGGCACTGGAATGCCACAGTCTGCTGGTGATAATTGCTCATGAACCTTTCCCAACTGCCAGTCCTCCTGGCTGACAAGGAGGGTGGGCCAGCACCACTGGATGAGGCCCTGGATGAGGCTGTGCCTGAGTACCAGGCACCAGGGAAGAAGAGCATGCTGGAGATTCAGCGGCTGAACCCAGAGGATGAAAGCCTGGCCAAGTACAAGCAGGCGCTGCTGGGGCCCCTGCCACCTCTTGTGGGTATGGGCTGGGCCTGGGTCTGGGCCTAGAGGGCGGTGAGCAGGTGGAGGGAAGGGGGCAGGCTGGGCAGACCAGGCAGGGCTTCCTGTGGGCACTGTTTCTCCTCAGACCCAAGCCTGCCCAACGTACAGGTGACCAGGCTGACACTGCTGTCCGAGCAAGCTCCCGGGCCCATCGCCATGGACCTCACAGGTAGCTCTCTGCAGCCCTCAGCCCATCTTTGGAGTGGAGACTTCTTAGGACCCCTCTGCCCGTGGACCTCAGAGGCACCACTCCCCATGTGGGGGCTGCTGGGCAGGTTCTCGGTCCCTCTGGAGTTCAGACTGTACCTGCTGTTTCCCTACCAGGGGATCTGGCTGCTCTGAAAAGCCAGGTGTTTATCCTGAAGGAGGGTGTCGACTACCAAGTGAAAGTTACCTTCAAGGTGAGGACAGCTACGGTGGTGGCGGTGGTAGGGTGGCAGCCAGCCACAGCCTACCCCCCCCAGAGGAGCCCCTTGACACCCTCCGTTCCCCAGGTCAACAAGGAGATTGTCAGTGGTCTCAAGTGTCTGCACCACACCTACCGCCGGGGCTTGCGTGGTGAGGGCAGTGTGGGGGCAGCCTGGGGACTGGGGATGGCAGGGAGGGGGCAGCCCTGACACCCTCCCCTCCCCCAGTGGACAAGGCCGTCTACATGGTGGGCAGTTATGGCCCCAGAGCCCAGGAGTACGAGTTTGTGACGCCGGTGGAGGAGGCACCGAGGGGCATGCTGGTGCGGGGCCCCTATGTCGTCAGGTCCCTCTTCACCGATGACGACAGAACCAGCCACCTATCCTGGGAGTGGGGCCTCCACATCTGCCAGGACTGGAAGGACTGACCCCCGACTGGGGCTCCTGTCCCCACCTGTCAGCTGCTGCACGGGGTCCCCACGCCTTCCCCAGCCCCTTGGTCAGTGACCCCCCAAGTGCCCCCATCTGGTTCTGTGCTCTGACTCCCATTAAAGGTCGCCCTGCCTTGCTGCCCTCCGTGTTGCCTTTTTCTGCCTCTTCTTCCCTCCAGGGTGTGCCTTTCAGCTTTTTCTTCCCTGAGAGGCGCCAGGATGCCACGTGGCGGTTACTGCTTGGTCCCTGGTCCCTTTATCTGCCCTAGCCTTTGGGGCCCCAGCACCACCATGAACAGCCAGCTCCTGACCGTGCTGCTGCTGTTCCTGCTGGGGGTCTCAGGCCCATGGGGACAGGGACAAGATCCACATGGTCCCTTGGAGGACCTCCCAGAGGAACCCCCTGTGGAGAAAGTTCCCAAAGAGGATGGGGTTTTGGTGCTGAATGGCAGCACCCTGAGCTGGGCACTGCAGGAACACTCGGCCCTGCTGGTGGAGTTCTGTGAGTGTCGGGGCATGGGCGGTGGGACCACAGGGACCTCAGGCTTGAGCCCCGCACCTACTCTCCATCCTGCACCTGGGCTCTCCACAAGGGCCCTGGGACAAGAAGCCTTGGGCAGAGCTGGACCTGGGGGGCCAAGTCGAAGCAGGGGAGACAGTCATGGTAGGGTGTCCCAGGGGACAAGAAGACCACTGTCTCCCCTTGCTTGGTCAGCTGTGTCTGCACGCTGATGTCATCATTTGGGGGCCCACGTTTCCATGCTGCTGCTGGTGTGGACTTGCTGCGTGCGCACGGTGCAAAGGCACAGCTTCCGGGCTGTGTGGCCATGTAGGTTCTTGGGGTGACTTCTCATTTTTGTTTTGTTTTTTCACTGCTGGAAATTGAACTCGGGACCTTCACCCTGAGATGTTTCTAGCCCTTTTTTATTTTGAGACTTAAAGTGGCTAAATGGCCCAGGCTGGGCTCTTACTTGCAGTCCTTTTGCATCAGCCTCTCAGAGTGCTGGGATTACAGGTGTGCGTCACCACACCTGGCTCTCTGGCACTTGTTTTTTGTTTTTGTTTCTTTCTGGCACTTGTTTATATAATAATTTATAAATGTCAAAGCTGTTCTTGGCTGGCAGGCCTTACAGGTAGCCATATGTGGCCCAGAAGGACTGGATAGGAGGCTCCTCAGACTCCCAAACCTTCTGTCCCTTGTGTTATGAGTCAGGGCATTGAGAGTCTCCTCTGGTGCCCCAGCAAAGACCCAGGGTGGCCCCTAAAGGAGGATGTGAGCAGGACGTGCTTGCTCTTTCCTTGGCCTGTGGTTGGGGCCCTTGAGGCCTGGCATACTCATCGCCTCATCCTCCAGATGCCCCGTGGTGTGGGCACTGCCAGGCACTGGCTCCTGAGTACAGCAAAGCAGCCATTCTGCTGGAAGACGAGTCTGTCCCGGTTACACTGGCTAAGGTGGACGGGCCTGCAGAGCCGGATCTGATGGAGAAGTTTGGTGTGACAGAGTACCCCACGATCAAGTTCTTCCAAGATGGGAACCACACACACCCAGAGGAGTACACGGGTGGGCGGGCTCGATGTAGCCTGGGCCCTGGGGTGGGGCGTGGTGGAGAGGGATTGGGCCTAGGCTAAGGGGACTCTCCGCAGGACCCCGGGAAGCTGAGGGCATTGCTGAGTGGCTGAGGCGGCGGGTGGGGTCCAGTGCCGCACACCTCGAGGATGAGGAGAGCCTCCAGGCACTGCTGGACGCCCAGGATGTGGTGGTCGTCGGATTCTTCCAGGTAAGCTGGCGGGTGGGGGCTGGGCCTCGGAGCAGTACTGGGGGTACCCACCTACCTCATAGGACTGGGCCCACAGGACCTTCAGGGTGAGGACGTGGCTACCTTCCTGGCCCTGGCCCGGGATGCCTTGGACATGACCTTTGGCCTCACTGACCAACCGCAGCTCTTTAAGAAGTTTGGCCTCACCAAGGACACAGTGATCCTCTTCAAAAAGGTGGGTCAAACTGAGGTGGGGGCTGGGTTCGTGGCCGTGGCTCTTGCTGACCCTCCCACAATCCAGTTTGATGAAGGACAGGCTGACTTCCCAGTGGATGAGGAGACGGGCCTGGACCTGGGCAATCTGTCCCGCTTCCTGGTCACCCACAGCATGCACCTGGTCACAGAGTTCAACCAACAGGTAGGCTTAGCTGCAGATACGGCTGGGGCCGGTGGGAAGGGTCCGTGGGAGTGCTGCAGAGGGTGGGTAGGGCTTGGCAGTCACAAGCCCCCACCCTGCAGACATCCCGGAAGATCTACGCTGCCCGAATCCTCAACCACCTGCTGCTGTTTGTGAACCAGACGCTGGCCCCACACCAGGAGCTGCTAGCTAGCTTCAGGGAGGCGGCTCCCCCTTTCCGGGGGCAGGTACTGGGAGATCAGCAGGGAGGGGCCGCTGGGCCTGCGGGCACACAGCATGGCCTCCCTGCTGGCAGGTTCTGTTTGTGGTGGTAGATGTAGCTGCCAACAACGACGATGTGCTGCAGTACTTTGGTCTCAAGGCCGAGGAGGCCCCCACCATGCGCTTGATCAACATTGAGACCACCAGGAAGTATGCACCCGTAGATGGGGGGCCCATCACTTCGGCTTCTGTGGCTTCCTTCTGCCACTCCGTCTTCAGTGGTGAAGCGAAGGTCTGCTGCTTGGTGGTCCACCCAGGGGCAGGGGAGAGAGGGGCGTAGCGCCCCAGGAGCCCCTGGTGAAGCCCTGCTTCCCCCAGCCCTACCTGCTGAGCCAGGAGATTCCCCCTGGCTGGGACCAGCGGCCTGTTAAGATTCTTGTGGGCAAGAATTTTGAGCAGGTGGCTTTTGATGAAACCAAGAACGTGTTTGTGAAGTTCTGTGAGTGCCAAGGGCAGAGGGCAGCGGGTGGGGTGGGGAGGTGGCTGGCCAAGCCTGACACACCCCTAGATGCCCCATGGTGCAGCCACTGCAAGGAGATGGCCCCAGCCTGGGAGGCGCTGGCTGAGAAGTACAGAGACCACGAGGACATCGTCATTGCTGAGCTGGACGCCACAGCCAACGAGCTGGAGGCCTTTGCAGTGCACAGCTTTCCCACTCTCAAGTTCTTCCCGGCAGGGCCAGGTCGGAAGGTGAGGCCCACCCAGGCGCCCTCCTGGGGACTCTGGTCAGGCTCTGGCCTGGGGATTGCTGAGCCTTCGGGGCCCTCCTGTCCCACCTCAGGTGACTGAATACAAAAGTGCCAGGGATCTAGAGACTTTCTCCAAATTTCTGGACTCTGGGGGCGAGTTGCCTGTGGAAGAGCCCACGGAGAAGCCTGAGACTCCTTTCCTGGTGAGTACCCAGGACAGATCCTCATGCAGAACGAGCTGGGACAGAGCCCTGAGCTGAGCCTCTGACCTTCCTAGGAGCCACCAGCCAATTCCACCCTGGGTCCCAAGGAGGAGCTATAGCTGCCCTGGAGCGTCTCCCCAGAGTATCTCGGGGCACTAGAGGGAGCTGTGTGCTGTGAATAAAGAAAAGTTGGTCCTAAACTCTGTGTGGTTCCTGAGCAAGACTGGACCCTGGCCCTGTCTCAGCCACCTGGGGCTGTTCTCTCTTGGGTGCCTTTTCCACCAGCTGAGCTACTGGCTCGTCTGAGTGGCACCCAGGTGGGCAGGAAGGCCTCGGAAGCGCAACTGTAGCTGCCCCCGCACGTTGGCCGTTGCCCACAGATGCCTCCCCCAAGTGTGATCTCCTGGCACACACGGTCAGGCCCCACTGGCTGCAAGACAGGTGCGTTCCATAGCCTAGGCAAGTTCAAAAACTTTTATTTCTTGTTATCCAAGTACCTTTGAAAAGATAATTGTACAAGTCATGGCATGAAAAATGGTCTTTGGGCAGCCCCCTGCTGGCCCTGACCTGAGAAATGTACATATTTACATGGGCCCTTAGAAAGCAGGGACCTGGCCTGTTGAGCTGGCGGCTGGAGGCAGGTGAAGGAGGGGCCGAGGCTTCAGAGCCACCGGCTTCACATAGTGGCAGGCAAGAGACAGCTGTGTTGAAGGCACTCGGTGACATGTACAATTTAGAGGTCCCTGCCGGGCCCCCGTACCTGGGCCTAAGTACCACGGCGTGTGAATCCCACAGCAGGGGCTGCAGGCAGGCTGCCGTGCTCAAGGACTCCACGTATTGCTATAGGGTGGGTGGGGCAGACACAGGCAGAGAGGGGCACACCTGGACCTTCCCAGGGTCCACGTGACCACGCACAGTGGGAGCATCTGTGTCACTCCCACACAAGCTCCTGGGTGCATGGTCATTGCTGGGCTGACACGTCCATGCACTGAAACCTGTGTCCTGGGTGCGGCCACCTGCCGGTCAGTCCACTTTCTCCACCTTGCCGATGATCTTCTCCTCAAAAACGGGCAGCACAGCCTCATCTTCTCTCACCTCCTCAAACACCACGCCACAGTCAAATTCGTCACTCACTTTCTTGAAGTAGTATCTGGGGACAGAGGACAGCCACAGAGGGTCAGGAAGTGAGGACAGGCAGCCCGTTCCCGTGCTCAGGGAGGGACACCTGTTTATGCCTGGGGCCACTGCTCGATGTGTGCATGCTTTTCCCAGGGACAGGACCTCAGCCTCACCTAGTGCCTGCTTGCCGGACCCACCTCTCCCTGGGAAGTGCCTCAAAACCCCTGGGAGGGGCACGGTGGTGCACCCCCGTAATCCCAGCAATCAGGAGGGAGGCTGATGCAGGGGGATCACTGTGCGTTAAGGCCAGCCTGGGCTACACAGCAAGACCCCGTCACAAAAAACCCTGGGAGTCCTGCCCTGGGTTCTAGGGTGCTGCAGGGGAGGAATGTGGCTACATGGATGTCCCCGCTCAGCCAGTGCAGTCACAGGGCACTGTCACGGCCACTCACTGGGCAGAGGACCTATTCGCCACGGGCTGGCCCATGTTCAGGCCATCTGCCTCTGCCTCTCCTCATAGCTCCATCCACAGTGAGGAAGCCTGGGCGCTGGTTGTCAGTTGAGGCCAGCGTGCACGTGGACCCACCTGTTCAGGCCTCAGTTTCACAAGTTTTAGACTGGGGGCCCTGACACCACCCACCACTCCCCACCATGGAGAAGTGTCCAGTCCACATAAGAACTAACCGGGCAAGAAATGGTCCTGTCGCATGGCCAGCCAGGTACCTCCCAGCCCCTTCTCACCTGTAGCTGCCTTTCTTGGTCAGCAGCTCCTTGAATTGGCCCAGGGTGACTGCACGGCCTCTCACCAGGGTCCGGTAGGGGATGGGCTCCCCACAGAAGTAGTAGGCCACTACGATGCTGTCACACGGCTGGGCACTGCCACCACCTATCTTCTTCTGTGATTTTATCCTGTTCAGAGAGAGCAGTGATGGGGTGGGGGTCAGGCCCAGATCTCAGGGGTGCCCCCCGGGATTCAGGGTGATGCTTGTTATGGTGAGACCAGAGACCCCGCCGAGCATGGTGACACACGCCTATAATCCCAGCACTTGCGAGACTGAAGCAGTATTACCACAAGTTCAAGGCCAGCCTGGGCTACAGAGTGAATTCAAGGATACATGAACTACATACATAGAGACCTTGTCTCAAAAAGAAGACGACAAAGACCAGAGGTCCACAGCCCCCACTCTGCCAGCTCTGTGCCACATGGCTGGCTGACTCCCTGGGGGACACACCTCAGGAGCCCCAGGGCTGGCTGGTCGGTGGCACCCCCACCTGGTTATGTGAAGTGGGCATACAGCTTCTCAAGACCGTCAGGCCAAGCTGCTGGCCACGCAGCCCAACAGAGGCAAGGCGGTCCACCTGCCCAAACTCTAGACTGCGATGTAAACCTTTAAAGACGTGAAAGGCAGACACCAGAGAACTCAGGTCTCTGAGTGAACTGCTCACAGGCCACAGCCAGCCAGACCTGCAGAGCTGAGTGAGGCTGGTGCTGTCTCACTGCCAGGCTGAGGGGCCCTGTCCTGATGGGCTGTGTGGCCTCAATGTCAGGTGACTGGCAGTGTCCTCCTGCACTCCACGTCCTCCAGCCACCCCAGGAATCAGCCCCAGGGCAGGAAGACTGCACAGGGGTCCTCTCCCACGGCCCAGGCCCAGAGAGCCACCAGCAGTGTCTGTCCACTTTGCACAGCTGGCTCCCAGGCACCTGCTTCCTCACTTTCCCCCAGCTCTGTGTCCTCAGTGCCCTTCCCTGGGGACCTTCTTCTGCAGGGAGCTGGGCACCAACAGAGAAGTGCCCAGTGCCGAAGCACAGGAAGTGGGCAGTCAGCAGTGTCCACACGACCCACGTGTGGCCGTGGCAGGTGGAAGGGTAGCCTCACTCTTGCCCCTCAGCAGTCAAAACATCCAGACACCATGGCAAGTGAGCTGAGCCTAAAGCTCCCTGATGCCGCTGCAAGGACACCGCGGCTGCAGCCCATACCTCATTCAGGACCGGCATGGGCCTGTGATCCTAGACTGGTGACCTCAGGAGGCCAGAGACAGTTGAGGGCAGGCTGTGGTCCCTATGTGGACCCTCGCCCTCTATCACCACACTAGACAGCCCTTGTTCCTTGTGGAGACAGGAGGAAAGACTCGGGTGTCCAAGCTTATGTTTCCGAAGAGTTTGTTCCACCTCAGAACCTGTTTTGGGCCAGGCTGGGCGGGCAGCACTGAGGGACCCTCAGGTGCACGTACTCTGTCTCGGAGAGCTCCAAGTCCGACACGGCTGGCACCACGCTCAGCACTGGCGTGCACGCTGGCCTGACACAGGCACGTCCCCGCTGCATGACCGCCTGCACGTACCTAGGGGACAACCCGCGTCAATGGGGAGAGGCCACAGCCAGTGCACTGCAGGGTCACCTGCCGAACGCTCCCCTATGAGGTGGATAAGACACCAAACCCCTGCTGGGTCTTGGCTGGGGTGACTCCATTCGGTTCGGGGTGCCCACACTTGTTACATGGGTTCCTTGGAACACACTTTGAGGAACTGGTGATCTAGGTGCTAGAAGCTGCCACCTCTAGAAGCTGGGTGACCCCTCCGCCTTGCAGAGGGCCTCTTGGAGACCACGTCTGCACCCCTCACTAAGGTGTGGTGCATCCTATTCAGCTCTCAGGCATGAACTTGCTGAGGTCGTGACGCGGCTCTGGACAGAGTGGTGAAAGCTCCCTCTGTATCCCTGGAACCCCACGCCACAATGAGGCCTATCCTGAGGTGCTGCACAGCAGTGCCTTTCCACTGAGACCCCATCTCAGGGCACACCACTGGGGATCCAGCAGCCTGCCTGCCTGCCTGCCTGCCTGTCTGGAGACCTTTGCCCCACGGATCTGCAGCTACTGACGAAAAGCCCCAGTTCCTCAGATGGGTGCGGAGCCCAGGTTCTCCACACGGACGTGCTGGAGCCACCGGCTGAGACCTCAGCAGAGAACAGTACCCTGCCTGGAAGACCCAGTGCAGAGCAGGTTTCATGACTCGGCACAGAACGCGACAGCACCTGCCGCAGGGCACCCCGTCCCACCACTCTGGGCCACACCCTCTCCCCAGTCCCATATCGAGGCCTCACTCCAGTGCTCTGAACCCCACTCGATCACAGGCTCTGCCAAACATGTGCAGCTTCTTGGTGGTTTCTTACCTAGGACAGGCAGAACAAGAGCACGGGTGGGAGACAGCAGGTGGCAAAGGAGTCATCCCTTAGATTCCAGTTCACTATAACCCTTTCTGGCCCCAGACCCTATGCAGATTGAGCCTGGAGTGGTTCATAACCTTCACCAGTGGGGGACACGCGCAGACCTCTGTGGAGCACAGTAGGTCTCACACGCTGACACCCGCACAGCTGACCAGGACCACATAGCCTGGGAGACCCTGAGAAGTGGGTCAGATTCCAGACCTCAGATGATCCGAAATGGCTGAAAGCAGCCAGCAACTTCCAAGGGAACCTGGATCCATGTGACCACACTCCCAGGGCCTGAGTTCAGATTCCAATGAGCCAGAAAGTCCAGGAGACTGACCTCAAAGCTCAGACAATAGGGTAAGAAGTGGGCCAAGGATTTAGCTCAGTGATTCCACCACCTGCCTCACAAAGTCCCAAGTTTGATCCCCGGTACAAAAAAACAAAACAAAACAGTAAGAAGCCACATTCTGGTCCAGACAGAAAATGCTGCCACCCGGACAAGGTCTGCCAGTGGCCCAGGAAGCACACGTTCCTTCCTCTTGGGGACAACATGGTTTGGTCTGAGCTGTGGCAGCAGTGTGTCAGGCCGAGGCCCTGAAGGCCAAAGGTGGCAGAGAACAAAGGGCTGGGGCTTGTGATCTGTCCAAGTAAGTTTTACACCCCATGCATTTCAGACACTTTAGGACGGCCACCAAGCCCCGCATGCCCAGAAGCTGCCGATCACTTGACTTTAACTGTCTGTCCTCACCACCCTGGGGATCCTGCAACCTCCAGGACCCAGACAGGAGATGGAAGAACAGCCCCCTCCTCCCGCAAGGACAATGAGAACGTTCACCATCCCAGCTCTCGGCCCCAGGAAGGGGCTGTTTCAATGGCTCTCAGCCGCGTTCCCAAGGGCCCTCTGTGTGGGCCTGCAGTCACCTCACACCTACACTCCCTACCTCTGCTTGGAAGACAGCTTGCTGGCTCGCTTCTCCTCCTCCTCCAGACGCCTGCGGGCTTCCTCCAGCTGAGTCAGGGGGTTGGGGGCTGGATTGGGTGGCATTGTGGGGTCTTGAATGAAGAGATGAGAGGGCTGGACAGAATTGCGAAGCTGAGCACTGACCCAGGGGTGCACGGCTCCAGGGCGCTCGATGGACAAGAGCCGGGAGTTCTCGTGGGCCTGCTGCTTCCTCGCCCCAGACGACCTTAGGGAACAAGAGAAAGTGTGGCAGCATCTACCTCCTGAGATAAACATGACCACTTCCTGCAGACCTCTCAGCAGCTTTATTGAGATAAAAATTACATACAGACTTTCTCTAAAGATACCATTTTTACTGCTATAAAATTTTGTTTTAGGGTAGGGTATATTCCAGGGATAGAACACTTGCCTAGCATGCATGAGCCCTGAGTTCAATCTCCAGTACCACAAGAAATTATTATTAACAAAAATGTTCATGGTGGAAAACCCAGCATAGACAGGACATTTAAAGAAAAAATATAAATAATCCACAATATCTAATTTAGAAATAACTACTCTTACTAAGCGGTATATTTTCTTACCAGTTAAAAATACTTACCTGGCCTAATTCTAATCAAGCAATTTCCCCCCTGACATTATCATCAGTGTCTCCCTCATCACTGACCCCTGGGGAACATGTCCTCCATCAGGGGAGACCCAGCAGAGATGTGGGCCTCCTGGCCAGGGTGAAGACTCAGCCCCTAAGGCAGGTGCAGCCCAGGACACACAGCACCGAGAGAAGCGACTGGGGCAAGCACTCCCCAGACACCTGAGCCAGACACCTCCCCCACCACCGTGAGCTGGACAGGGGTCGGAATTGGCCTGCTCGGCAGGCAGTGCCCAGTATGGGCTGGCTGTGTGCTCGCTCTTCAGTACAGAAACTGCCATTCAGGGGGAGTCGTGGAGATACAGCCCGCTCTTTGTGAAAATTCACAAAAGAGAGAAATCCAGAAGGACTACGAGCTACTCCTCACCCAAATGGAGTTGGGACAGGATTCCCTGAGATCCCACAGGACAGGATGGTGGCTGTCAAGAAACACAGGCAGACACAGTGGGGCAATTCTCCACAGGACATCGGAGACAGACGTGGACAGCCCGGGTGGGGTGAGGGTACCTCCTGGGTGGCCCTAGGATTGAGTACAGGCACACGAGGTGACACCCACAGACAAGACCCACCCTGTATGGGGCTGGCCCCAAGGCTGCGAGAGCAGGGGTGAGGGCTGAGCCTTTTCTCTTCTTAACTTCCCACGTGACATGTCTCAGAATATCCCTTAATGCCCGTCGTCCCACTCTTGAGCATGACTTGTGCCCAGCAGGCTCCACATGGGAAGGTGCTGCTCACCCATGGCCAGCCTTCCTGTGCCTGCTGATCTCTTTCTCCCCCTCAATGATCCACTGCATAATCTTCTGGTTCTTCTCTGCATCCTCTGTGGCGCCCGGCACCTCCGTGTTAGCGTTCTTCCCAGAGTCGGCCTTCTTGGCATTTCTTTTGGAGGGCACACTTGCCTTCCCACTGCAAGAGCGAGACCTGTGTTTACCCTGGCCTCCCACAGTCCCCTCACCCCAGCTCCTCACACCGGATGGAAGGCCACTGTGAGGCCACATTCGCTGCCACCTATGCAGCGGTCTGGGGCCTGCTCTGTCGGTGATGTCCTGGGAGATGCGAGCTATGCTCATTGCCGCCTACCATGCCCTTCTACCTCACAACCTAGATACCACTACCTCCCACACTCATTCCTTGTGGCTGTTACAAGGGAAGCTCCAGCCTCATGGGGACACACCTTAAACCCCAGCTCTCTTCTGGGCCCTCAGGACCATGGCACAAGGAAGACATCACTGTTCCCACCACCGGGGTATGAGGCAGGGCTGGTGCAGGACTCACCTGTAGGATGGATCACTGGCACTGGGGATGGCACCTGTGTTTTCCGAATAGCCACGGGGCTTGGCTGGGTGGCTGTGTGATTCTAGGCCCCACATGCTCTGGACCCTGCGGGTGGCCTCAGCCTCAAGCTGCTCCTTGGGCCTGGCTGCGCTGTGGTGAACATGGTGGTGAATGTGCCTGTGATGGTGTAGGCCAGTGGCATCCAGCTTTGCCCCTGACTTGGGCACGTGCTTCCCATGCCCCAAGGCTGCACCGCCCAGCATAGCGATCTTGGCCACATGCCCGCTGTCGGGGGAGCGGTGGCCTGGACCAGGGGACTGGCAGCCCGGTGTCCTCATGACCCGCTGCACATGTTCGTCCAGGATGCTCTCGGGGTTCTCCTCGTGGGCGTCGCGTAGCCCAGTGCATCCCAGGTCCACACAGCGAGGTGGGAAGTGGTGCCAGGCTGGGGCGGAAGGCAGCTTGTGACTCACTCCTGGGGCCCCAGAGGGCAGTTCGCCATCCTCGCCTTCCTCCTCCTGCAGGGACAGGGCAGCATCAGCACCAGCTGCACTGTAGAAACCTCACATGTGGGGGAAACAGGCAAGGGAGAAGCCTCGGTGGCAGTCGGCCACGTCCTGGAGGTCAGGCCCCAGCGTGTGGCCAGGCCAGGGACAGCCATCTGACTGGGCACTACACGCCCAACCTCCAAGGGCTATGGAAACCCACTCTATCTGCCACCTCATTTCTGCCAGGCTTGGTTGCGGGCCTAGGGCAGTGGGCAGGACAAGCAGAGACACCAAGGAGTTGAAGACACTGAAAGAACTCTGCCCGAGTTTAGTTTTCTTTTTATATTTCTCATAAGGTGTTTTCTTTCAATTGTGTTTCCCTCTCACATCATTTTATTACCATATATAATTTCTACAATACCTATTTCAAAATGAACAGTGCTCCTGTATGTCAAGCTCTTTTTACTTGTCTTGCATGTCTTGATAAACTCTCACATTAAGTTAGCAGAATTTCATTTTATTATCCAAGAGTCAGAAGAAACTGAACTATGTATGATGCCTACTACACTTATCACTTTAATTCTAAAAGTCATACCTCAAATTTATTTTCTTGTTGAACTAATTGTAACCAAAAGTTGGGTGTGGGGGATAAAGTATATCCATCTCCCTACACACACACACTTTTTTTTTGAGACATGGTCTCAACTATGTAGTTCAGGTTGGCCTTGAATTTACTATGTAGCCCAGACCGGCCCAAAACTCATGACAATCCTGCCTCAGCCTCTCGAGTGCTAGGATTATAGGCGTGGGCCACCATGCCCAGTTTAACCTGTTTTATTTTTATTTATTTTTATTTTGGGAGGTATTTTGAGACAGGGTCTCACTATGTAGCTCAGACTGCTCTGGAACTCACTGTGTAGCCCAGGCTGGTCTCGAACTTGCAGTGATCCTCCTGCCTTAGCCTCCTGGGTGCTGGGATTACAGGTGTGCGCCACCACACCCAGCTTAACCTATTTTAATATAAACAAATTTCAAAAAAATCGGAAACCAAATTCTTTACAAATATAAAACATCTCAATGCAATCAAGACTGGTGCACACTGCTGCTAGGTGATATGGGCTGATGGCTCCTCAGCTGATGCTCGGGGCAGATAGGACAGAGTCGAGGGTACAGTCAGAGAGCTTGGACACACTGCCTATCTGTGAACCCTGAGGACTCTAAGGACAGTTCTTAGCTCAGGGTCTTTGTGTGGACTGAAAATGCTTACAGATTTGAGGTCACTATCTCTAAGGCACAATAAGGAAGGGAGACCTCCAAATCCACGGGAAACCTTGGGCCAAGGTACAGGTTTTTTTGTTTGTTTTATTTTTGGGAAGCAGGAGGAGGAACCATTGAGCTAAATCCCCGGCACGTTTGTTTTGTTTCTGGTGCTGGGGATCGAACTCAGGACCTTGGGCTTGCCAGACAGGCGGTGTGCCACTGAGCTGAATCCCCGGCCCCAAGATACAGTTTTGTTTTGTTTTTGTACCAGGGATTGAACTCGGGACCTTGCACTTGCGAGGCGGTGATGCGATGGAACCACTGAGCTGAATCCCCAGCCCATCCAAGGTAGTTTTTAGTACTAGTTCCTCACAGACAGAAATTCAACTGTACGGTTATTTATATTTGATAAAGGGGATCATTCCAGAGCTTCAAGCTCTAAGGAAGTGCTTTACAACCAAGCACCCTAGCCTCAGTTGTAGGGTTTAAAAACATAATAGATTAACTTAATTGTTCTTCTAATGGTTTTTGCTGTAATCTTGGTGTTATTTCCCAAATCTTACAATGACAATCTCTTAAAAATAATCCCACTGTCAGGGGAGTGGTGGCCTGGCCATTCCATTTATTTATTTAAGGACCTCGCGCTTTCCAGGCAGGTGGTGCACTACAGAGCTAAATCCCCGGCCCCTTTTAAAAGTGCTATTATCTATCTGCTGTGCAATGCCTATCAACCACAGAATCATACCCTGTTACAGATTTGTGATCACACTGCCAAATACTTGACAGTGTATCCCAGCCCAGGCAGCAGAATTAGGCGAGGGCACATGGCAGTCCGCCTGAGCTGGAGGCCATCTGCCCATAGATTATTTCCTGAGTTGACATGATAGAAATGCATGGGGCATTCATGCTAACATTACCTGTTAAGTCGGAGAACAATCTCTGCTCTATTACTATAGTTGGCCCGGCCCCTCCCTCTTGAGAGTCTCTGGGCACACTGCCACGCCCCTGCTGTCCTAGGGACAGAGTGTTGCTAGGGATAGAGCCACCCCACCTGGGCACAGATGGGGATTCCACTTAGTTGAGGGAGCTTTAGCACTCAGCTATCGGAAAAGCATACTGAGCCAGGCGAGATGGCACACACGTGTAATTCCAGCACTTGGAAGGCTGAGGCAGGAAGATCACACATTTGAAGCCAGCCTGGGCTACAAGGCAAGACCCAGTCTTAAAAAAACCAAACCAAACCAACCCAGAAAAGCATGCTGAAATTCTATTCATCAATGACTTTATAATATCTCTATAAGCCAGGCACAGTGGTACACACCTATAATCCCATCAGTGGGGAAGCTGAGGCACAAGGATTGCTATAAATTTGAGGCCAAATTGTACTATACTGTGAGTTCAAGACCAGCCTGAAGCACATAAAGAGACCTTATCTCAAAGATAAAACAAAACAAGCAAACAAAAAAGCCTTTCTAAAACATTACATTGGCCGCACCATAAGCAGGTAGAGCAACAGACAGATGAGTCACTCAGCAGGCCACACACAGTAGCCCAGCCTCACACCCGGTATGGTTGAGCTCTTCCTCCTCCAAATTCCTTTCTTTCTGTTCCCCAAAATTTATTTCATGAGTGCGTTTACATTCCAAATCAACTCAGGACCACCCTCAGGGAAGAGAGATGATATCTGTGAAAAGGTCTCCTACACAAACCAAGGTGGTAACCTGGTGACAACACTAGGGCTTAGCACCTGCCAAAATTTATGTGTTTTGTGGCAACACTGCTCCCAAAACTTTGGTTTTTGGATAAGACTGCTAGAATGCAGAAACTATGCACCTCCGTTTCCTAGTGTCCACAAGGAGGGCTGGCCTCAGCGTGCACACAGCCGGTGTCCTTGCTGCCCACCAAACATTACTTCTAGGGCCACATCCCCAGGAGCAACAAGGGAGTTCTTCCTCTGGACAGCAGGCCCATAGGAAAGTCTTTATTTTTGTCTATCGGAACCATGCAGTGGGTGATGCTCCTTTCACATAGAGGCTGGTAGGAATGGTGGCTCTGGCAAGTGGCCTCAGGTAGGTTCCTGAACTGGGAGCCAAGGAACCGTAAAGAGGGTGAGCTAGCCAGCTCCGGCCTATCTGTGCTCCCCTGCAGAAAGGTCACCTGAAGGCCCAGAGCATTCCAGTTGCCAGAAGGGAGAGAAGACAGGAGAGGACAAGATCCTGCTCGCCTCAGTGGTAAAACAATGTACCAGGGACATGGGTATACGAGTGCGCACATATGCGTAACAATATATACGTGCAAACCCTTTCTTTGAGAGCTCCATTGCCGGGCTATTTATTTCACCCTCTGGTCTGTGGTGCTCACACCAGGTCCCATGATGAATTAAAGCTTCTAGTGGGCTGTGTGATCTGCTGCTACCTTAACAGGGAGCTGGCCCTACTATTTCCAGGTGGTACCACAGGAGTGTCTCTGACGGACACGCACACCCGAAGAACACCTGAGAGAGAAGGCAGGCACTACCGAGTCTCAGAAGCCTAGGGAGTTGGGCTCTGCATGTTAAAAGAACACAGTTGAGTGGGTAAACATAGAATTCCTTAGAGAAACATCACAATTTGAACTTAAAAGTACGGAAACTCATAAAAATGTTTGCCTGTTTTTGCAATACAGGGCCTTTGTGTGTCTAGCCCTTATTAAAAATTTACTTTTGTTTTTATTTTTTACTTTTGATAGAGGATCTTGTTAAGTTACTAAGTGGTCCAGGCCGGGCTCAAACATGGGAACCTCTGGTCTCAGCCTCCGAAACTGCTAGGATTATAGGCATACATACCATCCGCAGCCAAATGCTTACATCTTAGTATGTATTTATATTCATAATGTTCCGCACAGAGTGGAAGATATGTGCTGGCTGTGTAATACTGTAGGAGGCCCACTGAGGCCTTCCCATAAGCAGCACAGAGGAGCACTAAGTCTGAGGATGAACAGCTGAACACACAGGAAAGGGGCATAGGACTTCAACACAGAACCTGCACCGTCTGTCATTAGCACCTCAGCTATGGCAGCCCCCTGGGCCATGGCTTAGCGGCTGCTGCCACAAAGGGCAGGGGATGAAAATGGGCAAGGCCTCCTCCCAGGAGATGGCCAAAGGCACCACTGGGGTCTGAGGGTGGAAAGGGTGACAACTGGGGCTCAGGTGCCAGTGATGGGGAAAGAGCGTCACAGCAGGTGGCAAGAGATGGCACTGTGTCAGGAGGGGCGGTGATAAGCAGGCCAAGGAGATTCCGCAGGCCTGAAATTGCCCTGAAGCCAGAGCCGCTGAGCCCGAGGAGAACATGGGGAGGCGCCCCTCTTTGGTACGTGCCCACTCACCATGCGCACACGTTTTAGCCGCTCTTCCAGCTTCTCCTCGGCCTCCCGTGTACGCTGAACGGCCTCCAGGCGATGGATGAGCTCCTCAGCAAACTTCTGCGGCTCCACACGGATCTCCTTTGGCATTCGGTAAGTGCGCTGCAGCAAGACACAGTGGTGAGTACATATACCTTGCAACCGTGGACCTCCACCCTCTCCCACACAGCCTATCACAAATACTTGGTGAGACATGGCACGTGAAATCCTCACCCTATTTTTGTTGTTGTTGTTGTTGTTCTTTTGTTTTTTTGAGACAGGGTCTCACTATGTAGTTGAGACTGACCTGGAACTCACTATGTAGCCCAGGCTGGTCTTGAACGCACAGCGATCCTCCTGCCTCAGCCTCCTGAGTGCTGAGATTACAGGTATGTGCCACCAAGCCCGGCTTACTCATCCTATTTTTAAAGCAGGTGTTTGTTCTTTCCTTTCATCTGGGCACCAGCTTTCTCATCAATCCCTCTTGTCTCCATTCAACACTGACAAAGAGACAGGGACTTTCTTTCCAGCCACTCATGACCACAGCCCTAGAGGCCTGGGCAGGGCACTCCAGGGACAGAGCTGCAGATGGGAGTGTGCAAGGACTACTGAAGACAGGAGAGGCCAATGAGGAGTCAGCACAGCACTGGCCACCAGAGCCCCCTGGCTGGCTCGTGGTCCTATCAGCACAAGCCCATGGCACTTCCAGGGCTCCCAGCCTGCAAGAAACACCACATCACCACTGCATACATATGCATGGGGCCCAGGCGCAGAACACACACAAAATTCAAAGTGCAGGGAAAGCGCCGGAATTCAATTCTGTATAATACGGTATAAATTAGCTAAGCATGGCAGTGCGTGCCTGTAACTGCAGCGTTCAGGAGACTGAGGTAAGAGGATTGCAAGTTGAAGGACTACAGAGTGAGGTCCTGTCTCAAGAAATCAAAAGGAAGCCAGGTGTAGTGGTTCACGCCTGTAATCCCAGCACTCAGGAGGCTGAGGCAGGAGGATTGCTCTGAGTTCGAGACCAGCCTGGGCTACCTAGTGAGGTCCAGGTCAGTTTCAACTACATAGTAAGACCCTGTCTCAAGAACAACAACAACAAAATCAAAAGGGGGAGGAAAAAAAAAAGAATACAAACCCACAATATAATTTATAATAATATACTGTGTAACTTGATCCCAGCACTCAGGAGGCTGAGGCAGGAGGATTGCTCTGAGTTCGAGACCAGCCTGGGCTACCTAGTGAGGTCCAGGTCAGTTTCAACTACATAGTAAGACCCTGTCTCAAGAACAACAACAACAAAATCAAAAGGGGGAGGAAAAAAAAAAGAATACAAACCCACAATATAATTTATAATAATATACTGTGTAACTTGCGGGTGTTACTCTGAAATAACTTCAAACTTCCACCAGTTATAACAATACCAGGCACCTCCATCTTCTCCAGACTGGCCACCCAGGTATGTGCTTCTCTGCCAATTCACTTTATCACACTCACTGACATGCGCATGCGGGCACACACAAACCTGTACACACACTTTTCTGAACCACCTGGAGCATATGTATTTAACAAAATGTCATTGCTCCAATTTTACCACCTGCTTCAGAAATGTTCTTTGGGACAGAATACATTTTAAAATCCAAGCCACTAAGGTCTAGGCCAGGAGGGACACCAGCTCTCTCCTGACTTGGGAGCAGGGAGGTGACCTGAGGACAGGTGGCAGAGGGCTGTTGGCTACGCGTAATCCCAAGTTCAGAGACAGTGGAGTGAGGTCAGGGGGGAAGATGGGAGGTGGGGTGGCTCTGCATTTTACTCCCCCTGCCTTTCCACCAATGGACTCTGGCACAGCCCTGAGTGCACATACACTAGCATCTCGCTTATAAAACCAGAGCAAATCTGTACCTAATCACAAATGGTGTGGGGTAAGACAAGAAAATCAGGTCCAGGCCCTGAGGAAATCTGATGCACTGGGCTGAGAACAAGGAACTTTCTAAACAAAGATCCCAGACAAGGAGAACGCACGCCCGAAGGGAGCCTGCTGAGTCAGCTTCTCAGCCCCCCAGCGTCTACCACCTGCTCGGTGTCTCCAGGGGTAAAGGGATGTGCACCGGCTTCCAGGTAGCAACCAGGGACCCTGCATCTGACTCGAGGTTGGCAAGTTGGGTACAGCCAGGGGACCTGCCCCATGTGTCACCAACCACACCCCAACTAGCAGGTGGCATCTGGGCCAGGGATTTAGCTCAGTGGTTCTGCCTGTCTCACAAAACAGAGGCATCTATACGAGTCTCAAAGGAGCCAGGTGTTCTCGTTTCACAGAACCTCAGACCACTGCCTTGGAAAAAAATGTAGCACTTTCTAGACAGACATGGTAATGCACATCTGTAATCACAGCACTTTGGAGGCTGAGGCAGGAGGATCGCTGTGAATTTGAGGACAATTTGGGCTACATACTGAGTTCAAGGCCAGCCAGAACGGTACAGTGAGACCTTGTCTCAATAAAAAGCAGCATTTTCTATCATTGTGACAAAGGATCTGAAGAAAGAGGGCTACGGAGCCCTACAGAGAATGCCGCGCACCACAGAGTCTGCTCTCTTCTTCACCCTCTGCCTCCCTTGGCTTCATCGTCCCAATTAGTGTGACCTTCCAGAATTCATGACTCTGTACCTTCTTCGATTCCAAAACACGCTCACAACAACCCCCTTTGTGCTATGTTCTGAAGTCTTTTCAGGTCTGTAGCCTATTGCTAAGTTTTTTCAAATATTCTGTTTAACTCTATAGATTTTTTTTAACTTTCAAACAATTTGAAACTTACAGGGAAGCTGAAAAAATGATGCAAACACTGTTTTTCCTGGATCTTCTGAGAGTACGCTGCCTGCCTAACTCCTATCACTCTGCCCTTGCTGTCCCTTACTGCCCATACCCCACCCCCACTCCCACCTCACCCTACCCCAGACCCAGAAGCCATTGTAGCCCCAAGATAACGACCACTTCAGCCAGCACAGACAGGGCGCACAGAGGTCCTGTTTTATCAGTCTGTCCTGACATCCAGGATCCTGTGGCATCTGAGGACCAAAGGCCAGGTATGAACTTCTTACTCAGCTGTGACCTCTTGATCTGCTGGTTCACATACTCTGGGCTGAGAAGACACATCCCTGTACATGGAGGTCACGAAGGGACCCATTACTTACTCTACTCAGGCTCAAATGGCTCCAGACATGAGTGGCAGGCACTCCACAGGTGATCTGCAGCACACGTGTACACAGACGCATTTGCACTGGACACACACGTGCAGATGTGTGTACACTCTCGTGCATGTACACACTGGCACACACATGAAGATGACGTGCATATGTCTGTACATGCAAACAGCTTCTAATATTATCCACTCCAACAAAGAGACACTACTAAGGCTTACTTTGATCCAAGTGTGTGCAAAGGGTTGGCTGGGAGTCACCCCTTCTCAGAAGTACACTGTCATAAACATCACTTTCCTGATTTGGAAATAAAAGATTCTGCCAAGAAGCTAAAAGATTCCTTCTATGAATCACAGTCAGAGGATATGTGAGGCCCCTAGGTACTGGACTTCCCAGCACAGGCGGTGATCAAGTAAGCGGTGGTTCACTCACTCTGGCAGGGCCCCGAGGCGGAAGGCACTACTGCAGTCTTTCCTATCTTCCCCAAATAGCTTTCTGTTCCCAGCCAACATGTCAGAATAAGGAATGCTAACCATCCCACTTACTGACAGAGGGATTCTGCAAACAGGGCGGGTATAGCTCTGACCTATGGACAGCACAAACACCAGGATCAGGAAAAGCCATGGTCGTTTCCTCTGACAGGCAGAGCCGAGGCAGCTTCGAAGTCAAGACGTTCACATGGTGGCAGTCATTGCTCAGCCACAAAAAGGCTAACTTCTCAAATTTCATCTTGAGCAGAGCCCACTCGCTTTCTGATAGATCCCTGGGTTAGGTGGCCATGTTGTCACGGAGCAGCTCAGAGACACTCTCCTATCAAGGGAACAGGGGGACACCACCTCACAGCAGTGCGAAAAGAACACCAAGTAAGGGCATTTCATGGGGGTCGTGGGGACTCCTCCGGACATACTGTGGCCACCGTGCCCTGCTGCTTACCACTCTGACGTACTAACATCACTAAGCTTGCACACTAGGCCTGAGGCAAGCTGAGCTACCAGGAACCCAGGTGGTCAGTGCCACTGAGGCCCAACTCCGCAGGGAGAGCAGGCAGGCACACAGTAGCAGTACTTACAGGAATGTGAGGTAGAGGCACCCGTCCGTTGACCTGGACACTCTCCTGCATTTCCCTACGGTGCTGCTTACGGGTCCTGTACGGGGGGACTCCGTCCCTGTGCAGAAGAAGAAGACACCCATTGCTCTATAGAACACAAGGCAGAGCCCCAGCAGGGCTCCCAACTTGACCATCAGCTGGCAGGTGGTGGCGATAATATCCATAGTGCAGCAGCCACATGCATGCACGCACAGGACAGCCCATGCATACGTGTGAGCACCCTCAGTCACACGTGAGAGCAAAGCCCAGGAACTCAGCCATGGTAAAGTCTCCCACGCCTTCTTTTTCTTTTCCCTTTTTTCCCTTTTCCTTTCCTTTTTTTTTAGTACCGGGGATCGAATTTGGGACCTTGAGCTTTTGAGGCAGGCAGCAGAAGCACTGACCTAAATCCCCAGCACCACACCTTGTATTTCTTAGTATTTCTACAAAGTTCAGCTGTACTTCCTTTACATATTTGGGGTCAGCAAACTACACCTTGATGCTTCATTTTTTGTTTGGGGTTTTTTATTTCTTTTTTGAGATGGGGTCTTACTATGTACTCCAGGCTGGCCCAAACCTCAGTCTTCCTGCCTCAGCCTCCCAAGTGCTAAGGTTACAGACATACGCTACACCTGGCTTTTGAGGCCTATTTTTGAAGGTCTGATAACTAAGAATGATTTTTACATTTTTAAAGGGTGGGGCAGCATATGTGACAGAGTTTGCAGGTGCCTGCAAAGCCTAAAGTATTTTCTGCCAGCCCTTCCTGGAAATATATGCTAATCTGCTGTACTGCCTAGCCCAGGCATGATGGACCTGCCTTGGAGGGGCTGCTAATGAACGGAAAATATATGAAGGCTATGAAAAAGGGTCAGGGGAGACAGGAGAGGGGCAGGAGAAATCCCACTGAAAGTTAAAATGTTTCCAAAGTTCTGCTTCCCTCCAGGTGAACTGGCAGGGCAGTGAGACCCCTGAGGAATGCCAAGTTGGTTATCTTACATGTCAGAATTTAGTTATGAACCACCAAGAAGATAAACATGTAAGGCAAATCATACACAGTCTTTAGATAGTTCCATATCCCAGGATCATAATCGATAAATGTAATGCTTTTATTTCTTCAAGACAGACACCAAATTTAACACCCTGAAAACTGCCTGGCCCTCTCCTACTGCTAAAAAAGCAACTCTGGGGGGCTGGGGATTTAGCTCAGTGATACTGTGCCTGCCTTGGAAACCCAAGGACCCGAGATTGATCCCCGGTGCCCCCCCAAAAAAGCAACTCTGGAAGGCACAGTGGTAGAGAACCCGGCATGACGTGAAGACACCCTAGAGCCCAGGGAGACAGGACGCTGAGGGTGCAAGTACTGTTTCCTTCACTGCCTGTCGCTGACAACATGATGGGTGCGGCTGCCACCTCCATGCTGGATGAGATGAGCTTTTCCATCATCTGGCTACTGTCCTCTACAGGGCAGAGCTGAGAAGGCCTGTTTCTGTTCTCCCTTCCAGCTACTGCCCATGGGGGCAGTGAGAATGTACTGAAGACACACAGAAGCTAAGTCCTGCAAACAGCTCTCTTCTCATCTGGCAGCAGGATGAAACACAACCACCATTCTGAGCCAGGGGAGGACCCTGGGGGCTTTGTACAACTGACATCCAGTGAGGATCCTCCGGCCCCTCTGCTGTACACGAAGGCTGGGTGTTGCTCAGGTAAGGAGAATGGCAGGCAGGCACACACCTCAGAGTTCCATCCAAGAGGAGCAGTGCACTTAGGTCGGGGTAAGGGGCAGAGGCTGTGAGACCTCTCCTCCCGCCGTTCTCAGGCACCTCCAAGGTCAGAGCACCAAGGATCAGAGATAGCAGCATATTCTGACAACAGGCTGCAAGCAACAGAAGCTTAAAATGTCCTTCAGGTGCTGTTAGGTCTGTGCAGGGGTCCGGAAGCCAGTGTCTTCTTTGTTTCTTCTACACTGAGCGCTTTAAAATCCCATGTGCTCCTGGCACATCTTCCACATCTGTGTTCCGCGCGGATACATCAGGGAACACCTGGCTAGCAGTTGTGAGTCTAACCCCAACAGAAGTGATAAAATGTGCCGTTTCATTTTTTCCTCTAATGTCAGGACAAACCACAAAGAACAGAGCATCAAAGAAAAAAATATGCAAGGTATATTCATTTTAGGCCCTCCCTTTGGAAAACATGTCCTTTTTGTGAAGAAAATAAGAAATTGCATTAGAGGTTTTTATGGTTTTTTTGTTTTGTTTTGTTTTGGTACTGGGGATCGAACTCGGGTCCTAGCGCTTGTGAGGCAGGCGGTGAAACCACTGAGCTAAATCCCCGGCCCATGTTTTTGTTGTTGTTGTTGTCACCAGGGATCAAACTCAGGATCTTGCACTTGCCAGGCAGCCATACAGGCCCTGAGCTACATCCCTGGCCCAATTAGAGGTTAATTTTTGTTTGTTTGTTTGTTTTTGAGACAGGGTCTCACTATATAGTTGAGACTGACCTGGAACTCACTATATAGCCCAGGCTGGACTTGAACCCGCAGCGATCCTCCTGCCTCAGCCTCCCGAGTGCTGGGATTACAGGCGTGCGCCACCATGCCCAGCGACTAGAGGTTAATTTTTGAATTGGAAGTTAGTATATGTATGTGCTGCTGAAGTGAGCACAAATCGGAGGTTAACTCTGCCACACTAGGACAAGAAAAACCAGGTGTGGCAGATGCTCAGGGCTGCCAGGTCTGTCACCGCTCAATGCTCTGTATGTGAGAGGCAACACACAGGCCTCCAATGACTGCAAACACAACAGCCTCCACATACAGTCAGAGTAGAGGGAAACAAAGCAGTCCAAGATTTGCCCAGACAGGCTGGCTACATTGAGTCCAAAACAGCTCTGCACATCTGGAACTCCGGTGTTGATTTTTGTTTTTATTTTTGTTTCTGAGATAGGTCTCAAGCGGGCCTTAAAGTCAGCAATCCTGCTTCAGTTTACCTAGTGGTAGGGTTACAAGAATATGCCACCATGCCTGGCCTTTGAACTCTAGTTTTAGAAAAATGTTTAAAGCTAGGCAGATGAGAACAGCAAACCATAAAAATGGTACATAAAGCCAGGTGTGGTGGCGCACGCCTGTAATCTCAGCACTCGGGAGGCTGAGGCAGGAGGATCACTATGTGTTCGAGACCAGCCTGGGCTACATAGTGAGTTTGAGGTCAGTTTTAACCACACAGTGAGACCCTGTCTCAAAAAAAAAAAAAAAAAAAAAAAAAAAAGGTACATAAAGAGGCTTTAAAAATGTACATTCACAAAGCAATGGTTAGGATCTGCCAAGGAGGATGAGCCCACTTCTTTTTTCTTCAGTTTTTCACACAAAGAGATAGCTGGGCAGGAAGATCTCGTGACCTGCTGTCAACATCAAGCATGGCCAGGAGTCCTGGCCCAGAGTCCTTTGTGATCACAAATGTACGGACTCTTTAGCCATGGTTGCCAGATCACTTGCCTTGGCCTTCTCTGACGTAACGACCTCCCTCTCCTGGGCTTTGTTCACTGGACACAAGATTCCACATCTTTTAAGAGCAAATGCAGAACAACACTGATTATGCAGCCATACAGCCTTTCAGGGCCTGTGTCCCCCTCCCAACACCTGGTGAGACAGCTGGTGCCTGCAGCTGCTAACCTGTGCCTATCATTAAACTGAGACTCCAGACTATAAAAATTAAAGAGAAAACTGGAACACAAAGCACTGGGTGGTTCTAGATTTGTCTGAATTTTACCTCTGATTCCCCATCTTTCAAGGGCATCAGGTAACCTTGGAATCCGCGAGTAGCAGTCAGTGCAAATGTCAGTTACAGCTTGGGTTTATTTTTGGTGTTTGGGACTGAACCCTGAGCTTCCACTGAACTACGTCCCCCAGCCTTCAGCTCAGTTTTTAAGAACAAGGCCCACAGTGCAGCTTGTCTGTGCTTTAGGTGCATTAAAGATCAAATTGTGGGGGAACCGGGGAAAGCAGAAGACAAAGCCAGTGGGTCCGCAAAGAATGCAGAGGCACAGGGCCCACCTCTAAGCCACTGTGCTCCATGGAAGGGTGCAACTTACACGCTGCTGTCTGTGAGGGACAGGGTGTCGGCATCGCTGGACAGGCTCTGCTGCTCACTGTCATTGGCGCTGGTGGCTGGGGCTAGGGCATAACCAGAGCTGACGTAGAAAGAATTAGCTGGCTCCCGCCAAGGTCCACACCTGCAAACAAGGAAGGCATGTGAGTGCTAACTTGGCAACACCTTATGGTTTTAATCCACATTTTTTGAGTTATCTGGATTACCTTAATGTACAAATTTAAAATGCAAGGAATTCAGAAAAGGAGTAGAAGGGGCCCATCTCTTCTCTCTCCCAAATCCCTTATAACTCCATCCTTCCCACTGGGGTGGCATCTTTCCACATCTTTCTTCTGCTTTAGGAAGATGTTTAAATATACACATACAGATGTCAAGCTGGGCATGGGGCATAGGCCTGTAATCCCAGCACTCAGGAGGCTGAGGCAGGAGGACTGCTGTTGAGTTCTGGGTCAGCCTGGGCTACCTAGTGAGTTCAAGGCCAGCCTAAACTACACAGAGAGACTCTGTCTCAAAATAACAACAACAACAACAACAACAACAACAACAACAATTAAACATATATAATTATATGAGTTTAGTTTTTATTTAACAGGAAATAGCTCTCTTTTGCCTAAAAAGCATGTTCAGAGATGATCCATCATACTTGGTACTGGCTATCGGGTAACTCTGGTTCCCTGGCTGATCCTCAGGCATCTTAGAGAAATAGTGGTGGTTCCCAGTCAGGGTGCCCAGGACTGACAGGCCCTCAGCTTCTAGTACCTGCACTGCCTGGCACATGGCCACCCTTGCTCTTGGTAACACATGTAAGATCTGCCACAGGCCTCCCCAGCCAAGAGCAGCAGTGTTCACTTGCTTCCTAGAGGGATTCCCTGTTTGTCGGCCAGAATTGTGTCCAACAATTGGCCAAAAAGTGAGACTTTTTTGTGGAATTGGGGTTCAAACTCAGGGAGTGTTCTACCAATATGCTATGACTATAGCCCTTTTCACTGTTTTGTTTGTTTGTTTTTGAGACAGGATCTCACTAAATTACCCAGGCTGGACTCAAACTTGGAATCATCCTGACTCATCTCCCTCAGGGCTGGGATTAAAGATGTGCACCACTGAGCTAAAACCTCTTTTATTTTTTGGTACTGGGGATCGAACTCAGGACCTTGGGTTTGCAAGGCAGGCAGTGGCATCACTGAGCTAAATCCCCAGGACCGAATAAAACCTCTTTTTGATTTGTATTTCCCTGACTAACAGCTAGGTTAGGGGTATTTATATTTCTTTTATCTGTTCATAGAATTTGTCCATTGTCTCCTGGGTGACTTATGAGTTCCCTTTTTTTGTTGTTGTTTTTTGAGACAGGGTCTCACTATGTAGTTGAGACTGACCTAGAACTCACTAGTAGCCCAGGCTGGTCTCGAACTCACAGCTATCCTCCTGCCTCAGCCTCCGGAGTGCTGGGATTACAGGAGTGCACCACCATGCCCAGCTTTGTTTTGTTTCAGCCGGCCTTGAACTCACTATGTAGCCCAGACTGGCTTTGAACTCAGGCTGATCTTCCTGTCTCAGCCTCCCAAATGCTGGGATTACAGGTGTGCACCACACCTGGCTGAGCTTCCTAATGATTTACAGAAAGTTTAAAATATCCTTACTATTAATCTCTGGTTATATAGATAAAAAAATAATTTCTTGAAAAAAAACTTCTCCCTAAATATTTTTTTTTCTTTTCTTTTTTTTTGTAGTACTGGGGAATGGAAGCCCTCTACCACTGTCAGTTTTCTAACTTGTTTATACTGATTTTGCTCATATAAAAGTTTTCATTTTTATGAAATCAGATTTTCCAGTATTTTCTTTTATAGCTTTTTTGTACATGAATAGGCTTACCTTTTTCTAAATTACAAATATATTCTTCTAATTTTTCTTGATAGGCAAAATTATTTTAAAAATTTTTCTTGAGACAAGGTCTTGTCATGTGGTTCAGGCTAGCCTCAAACTTGTGGAGATCCTCCTGCCTCAGCCTCCTAGTGCTGGGATTACAGGTGTGTTCCACCATATCCAACTATAATCAATAATTTGGCACACGCCCATAATCCCAACACTCGGGAGGCTAAGGCAGGAGGATCACTGTGAGTTCAAGACCAGCCTGGGCTACATAAGTGAGTTCCAGGTCAGTCTCAACTACATAGTGAGACCCTGTCTCAAAAACCCAAAATTAAAAAAAATTTTTTTTTAAATGCCAGTTGTGTGAGTGTGTAGTACTGGGGATAGAACCCAGGGCCTCACGCATGCTAGGTAAGCATTCTACCACCGAGCTACATTCCCAGCCATATTTTATTTTATTTTGAGGCAGAGTCACACACTACTTTGCCCAGGCTGACTTGGAACTTGTACTCTTGTTTTGTTTTTTGATACCGGGGATCGAACTTGGGCAAGCAACGGAACCACTGAGCCAAATCCCCGGCCCTAGAACTTGTGATTTTTTTACCAACCTCCCAAGTATGTGGGATTGCAGGTGTGAGCCCCTGCATCTGGTCTCAAGGCTACTTTCAGTCACATCTTGACCTCACTCTTATACATGAATCTACCTGTGGACTGCCTGGATTCACCCTCTGGCTGCCTCCTGCACCTCTGCATGGTATTCTGACCAGCTCTAGCCTTTCTAAATATGGCCCTAAAAACACTAGTTGTTGCAACAAAGGTGGCTCAGCAGAGCCTGGAGCAATGGGCCCCATGTGAATACTCATGTTCTGAGTAGACAGAACTTTCTGGAAAGTCCAAATTTCACCAACTCAGAAAGGCCCTTCAACAAGACAGGGGACCAGGCATCTTCAAATCATGGGCCCTTGTCACCTACGATATGTGGGCTGGGAGCTGAGCCAGGCGATGGGCAGGAAGAGAGGCTCTGATGTGGGTCCTTGAGGGCATGGTCTAGGCCAGGGCCTCTTGCACCCTGGAGGGCCAGCATCTGAAACTGCAGACACCAGAGCAGCATTTTTGTAAGATCACGATACACCTATTCCATCAGTAGAAGGACTTGGGAAGACGGCAGCAGTGGACACTGAGGCCACCTTATAACCCAGCTCCTGAGGCAGGCATTCAGGACCTTTGTCACCACAGCAGAAAACATGATCAGCAAGCATAAGTCCAAGCTGGCACCACTTGGCAAGTTTCTCTAGACCACCCACTGCAGCTTGAGGTCACTTGCGTTAGGCCACAAAGTGTCATGGATAGGAAAGGTAGGAAGGACACAGTACCCTCAGGCCTGGGAACTGCATCACCAGCCAAGAGGCTGACAGTGAGTGACTGGCTGGGTTTTCAGGAAACCAGATGTGACAGAACGAGGCTGGCCTACAATCATATATTTTCTTTTAACTATCATGAAACTGTTTCCAAATGGATGTTATTTCTTCTGTATAAAATTACAGCCACAGCTACTTATAAACCAACAATGTCATTACTAAAACAATCATTGAAGTAAAATTCAGATCTCAGATTAAGTGCTAAACTATATTTAAATTTGGCTGTTACTATTAAAAATATTAAAGCCAGGCGTGGTGATGCATGCCTGTAAAACCAGCATTCAGGAGGCTGAGGCAGGAGGATCGCTGTGCATTTGAGACCAGCCTGGACTACATAGTGAGTTCCAACTCAGTCTGAACTACATAGTGAGACCCTGTCTCAAAAAACCAAACAAACAAACAACAACAAAAAGTTAAATTTTAGGGGCTAGGGATTTAGCTCAGTGGCACCATGCCTGCCTTGCAAGTGCAAGGTCATGAGTTCGATCCCTGGTACCATTAATTAATTAATTTTAGCCTAGAATAGTGGTACATTCTTATAATCCTCATTACCAAGAAGGCTGAAGCAGGAGGATCACAAGTTTGAGGCTAGCCTGGACAATTTAGCAAGATCCATCTCAGGGGGCTGGGGATTTAGCTCAGTGGTTCCACCACCTGCCCTGCAAGCGCAAGGACCAGAGTTTGATCCTGGGTACCAAAAAAAAAAAAAAAAAAAAAAAAAAAAAAATCCTATCTCAAACACCAAAAAAGGCCTAACAGCTGGGCATGGTGGTGCATACCTGTAATCTCAGCATTCTGAGTGGCTAAGGCAGAATTGCAGTTCAAGCCCAACCCAGGTGACTTAACAACTTAGTGAGACCCTGTCTTAAAATAAAAAATAAAAGACAGCTAGAGGTGTAGCTCAGTGTGAAGGCCCTGGGTTCAATCCATAGTACTGAAAAAAATAAAAATATTTAAAAATTTTTTAAACTAAAAATTAAAATTAAAAAAGGCCGGAGATGTAGCTCAGTGGTAGTGAGAGGAAACCACCTCTCCTTATGGAACTAGGCAACTATGGTTTAACTTGTTATTGGGCAACTATTGGTCAACTGGGTAACTATGCTCTTTGTGGAACACACCTAAGTAACCATCACAACTTGTGCAATCTGTCACCAAAGGAGCTTAATGGACTCAAAGTTTTGCCAGAACTCCTGTTCTTCCTCCCTCCTGCTGCTCTGCTTTGTGTAAATCCTGCTTGCTATATACCCAGGAAAGTCCAATGAAATTAAGCCTCATAGACGTAAAAAGAGTAAAGAAGACCAAACTTTTTTTCTTTTGGTATCAGGGATCGAACTTGAGTCCTTGCACTTGTGAGGCACGCAGTAGAACCACTGAGCTAAATCCCTGGCCCAAGAAGACCAAACTTCTACCTGGTGTTTAGGAGGTGGCAAGAGTCCCTTTTGAGCCACAGGCATTAAGTTGCTTTTGCTCCTAACTCTGTGTTGGAGTAGTCTGTCTGGGAATCCCCTGCAGTTTTATGCTAGAGTAGAACACTTGGCTAGTATTCATGAGACACTCAGTTTAATCCCCAGTTCCAAAAATTTTTTTAAAAATTAAACTTTGGTAACTTTCCATAAATTATTATTTGGTCAATACATACACAAAAAAATAAAAGTGAGAAAGTCCCATCAGACTTTGAACATGGAAAATAAGAGTAGGCTTGCACAAAGCATGGGGAATTTAAATAATAAAATGCAATTTAAAAGGAAAAAAAGCCCACCAGAGAACACAAAGCCAAAGTGAGTGCTGCCTTGGGGCTCCATGTTGTTCATACCCCTGGCCATCCACCCCCAGGGCCAACCCCGCCTCCCTCTCCAAACTACTGTCCCAGCTGCCCTTCACATGTTGGGAAGCTGACCTGTCAAACAACCAGCAGGAAGCAAAGGCTTTCAGTTCTTCACACAACCAATGTCAAGCGAACCCCACTTTGTACATGAGCGCCAAGGTCAAATGAGAAGAGAGAGGGAAAACTCAGATAAGAGAGAAGCAGCAGGGGGCTACCAGCTACCTATTTACCATCTACAAACCTGGGCAGCAGTGCTGGCTCTGGGGATGGTGGCCAACACATCCTACAACTTTAGCCTCAGAGGACAGATGCAGACTAGTGCAGGGCGGTGTGCTAGCCATTGCCACGGGAGGTGGGATGTTGGAGAAGCTGCAGGATGCTCCCAAGACAGCTGATGGCTGGCCTGCATGAGAGCACACATTTCAGTGCGGCACCTCTACACGTCCATGCGTGTGTATCCTCACAAGAGATACATAGAGCAATGTGGCTTACTAAATTCCTCTTCCAACTTCTCTGTGGCTTTCAAGGTTCTCAAAATAAAAATCCCAGTAGAGTTCACATAAATGCACCTAAATGAACTTTGACAAAAGCGCAAGAACAATTTAATATGGAAAAGATGGCCCTTTAAACAACTGATGCTGAGACAACAGGACATTTCCCAGGTGAAAAAAAGAAACTCTCAGCCTAAGACTCAGACTTCACACAAACATCCTCTTACTGGATGGCCTCTGAGGTTGGTGGGCTTTTCAGTGCCAGTGCCAGCCCACCTCCACTTCGGTGTGCTTAGTAACCTGTGTTCCCTGCTTCCCACCCCCAAAACACTGCCCCTGGGCTGGGGAGGGGTTGGCCTTTACAGCAGACGGGCCCAGATCCACCTGCTGTCTGGTGCTGCTTAGAGCTTGCTGCGTGCTCAGCAAGTCCACCATCGTGACGAGACCAGTTTCCTGGGCTGACTCCTCCATGTTCTGTACTCAGGAGAATCTCAACTACACAGCCACCTAATCTATGCTCTCCCCAACTCTGCCAGACATGGCATGGGCCCGGTCACCACTGAGGCAAACAGCTCCTGAGGCCACAGATCCTAGACGACACCACGGCCCAGAGTCTACTCACCGAAGAGAGCCAACCTGTGCCCTCAGCACTGGATGTGACATGGCAGGCACAGGGTGGTGACCCTGCCCTCAGGATACCTGAAAGAGGCCCATAAGCTCACATGGGCAGCAGGAGCAGGGCCAGCTCTGTTGAGTCTCTGTTGAGACAGGGTGGCATCCTGCTCTCGGCACTCTCCACTGGGCCACTGGGCACCCAGACACATTCCCGGGCACAGTGAGCGGCTGGCACCGGGGACATGGGAAGAGTTGCTCTGGCCCCATGTGGCCACCCTGGAACACACACTATTCGTTCCATGGTGCTCTGCCTGGCCCACGTGCATTTTGCTTCCTCCCTGCTGGGTGCCATTCTGGGAGTAAGGATCCTGAGGCTTCCCCTGCCTTTCTACCACCTATTAATGAAACTAATTGTCCCCCTAAAAACACGTGGCAGGGCCAGGGATTTGGCCCAGTGGTTCCGCCCGCTGCCTCACAAGCTCAAGGACCCGAGTTCGATCCTGGTACCAAAAAAAAAAAAAAAAAAAAAAAACCCTTGGCAAATTCACTCACTTGCTGTCAGCAGATTTCAAGGCTGATGCACAGATCTCATCAGATAATTTTAAACTACTGCAAAAGGACAAATGTTATAAAGCAAATGCTATATGGTAAAACAGCACCAAGAATAAAATACAGAGATGAATGAAGTTTAAACTGAAAAATTGCAAAAAATCACACAACTGTACTATCATAGTATCATTTAAGGGGCCCAGGATTTAGCTCAATGGTTTTGCCGCCTACTTTGAAAGCACAAGGTCCCAAGTTCAATCCCTGGTACCAAAAAAAAAAAAAAAAAACCTTAATGAATCATTTAAAAATTTAGTGCCATGTACGGAGGCACATGCCGGTAATCCCAGCACTCAGGAGGCTGAGGCAGGAAGATCGCAGAGAGTTCGACGCCAGCCTGGCTACACAGTGAGTTCAAGGCCAGCCTGAACTACACAGCAAGACCATGTCTCAAAAAAACTAAAACCTAAAAAAAAAAAAAAAAAATTAGTAACAAGCCAGGTTTCAAACTCTTCCACCACATTCCTTAACAGAACCCTATGGCGCTGCACTTACACAGCAGTGGTGGAGTACTTGCCTAGCATCCAGGCAAGGCAGTAGGATCCCTCCTGAGACACTCAAAACAAACAAAAAGCACTTGTAAATTTGAGAGACTTCAGATCTTTCTCATCAAATGTCTGAAGAGAATATAAGTAAATATCCTCAAGGATATATAATTATAGGCAAAATATATTTAAGGACAAAAGACCAAAGGGAAAAAAGAGGACAGCATATTGGGGGAGCATACTACTGTCCAAAGGGGTGGGCTGAGACCAAAGGGAAAGCCGCTCCTCATTAGGAGTCATGAGAGCAGGTTTTCTAGACCCTGATCCGCCCACCCTGAGGTCTCCCTCCTGTTATATACCAGGTCCCTGCCTCAGAAAGAAGAGAGAAGGGGCCGGGGATTTAGCTCAGTGGTTCCGCTGCCTGCCTCACAAGCTCAAGGACCCAAGGTTTATTCTCATACCCCGCCAAAAAAAAACAGAGAGAGAGGGTTCCAGACGGCTTGGGGCCCATGTGGCCTGCCCACTGCTGCCCTGTTTTCCTCATCACAGCAGGAACATTCCCATTTTCCCCATAACGAAGGCCACCGTGTGGTTCAGTTAGAGAACTTCATTGTGGACAACAGCAGGGAGAGCTCTGAGCACATCCCTCAAAGAATATTTTGATGGCTGCACTGAAGCAGCATGGGTCAGTACACACCCTTTAGGGAGGCAGAGGCTGGGATTTGGAATTGATCCCAAGGCCTTGTGCATGCTAGGCAAATGCTCTACCACTAAGCCACACCTCCAGTCCAGAATGCTGCTCCGGTCTGGAAATAATCACAGCCATTTTGAGATGCAAATCACCCTTTTCTTTCTGAAAGAGACCAGAACAGTAAAACTCAGCTTGAAAGATTGTTTGTGGGTACAGGATGAAGGTCCAGGGATAAGATGATGACAAGGTAATTCCAAATTCTAGATCAGCAGGGAAAACAACACAGACCCAGAGCAGTGTGCACTGCAGAAGAGACACTTGGCACTTCTCCTGAGCCCAACTCTGAGGCAGGAGGCGTGGTAAACATCTGAAGTGATTTTTTGTGTTGAAAGTAATCCCTAGAATACATAGCATCCTGAAAGAGGCATCTTGAAGCAGTAAGCTTCTTGCTGGAGAACGGGGCCCTCAGTTGGGGGCTGTGTTGGCTCTGCAGTTTTGGTGTGGCAGGGGATGACTCCCCTAAGAAGCAAAAACCACTCCAACTCTCCACCAAAAGCCTTGAGTCTGAGCTCTGTGGAAGGCACATCCTGCCAGAATGACCTTGCACTGAGTGTGCAGGAGTCAAGAGCTGGCAGGTATGCTCAGTCTCAGATCATGCTGAGTCCCTGGGTGCTGGTCCTTGCTCCTCACCTTGGTGCTTGGAGGCAAATCCTCTGTGAGACACATAGGACACACTATCCCTGTGAGGAACAGTGAGGACTAGAAGGAAGACTGCCCCACAGACTGTGTGTCCCTAGCCATCTTGTTCTTAGATTGAACGAATTTCACACACAGAGCTGCTGGCTCTATACACCATCCTTCAGCTCTCTGGACTCAGCAGTGAGGACGAGGTACTTTGTTCAGCATTACATAGCGCATTAAAGGGCCTTGTCACAGGAGGAAGCAGGTAGGCTGGGGCACTGGCCAAGCTCACTGCCTGCAGGCTGTGCCATCTTTGCCCTTTCCCTGAGATCACCTCATCTGCTGGACCAGCTCCTGCCTGAGCCCAGAGCCACACCTGACCTCAGGTCAGAGACCATCAGCCAGGTTCCCATCTCCAATGTGTAAAGGTATTTAAGGAGGGGGCTCTGGCACTAGAGGACAGGAATGATCACCCAGCAGAGATCACAGATGCCACCACTACTGGTTTCCTGGAGGAAATGATTGGGGTGGTTCAGTGTCTCCTCCACTGCAAGAGTGGGCACCCAGTCTTCCCCACTGGAGATACAGACCATGTGGGGTGCAGAATGACAACCCTCAGCACACAGGCCCATGAGGAGGCGCAGAGCATCCACCCAAACCATCTGCACTGACAAGCAGCCTCCCTCATGTGTAGATTTTTGGCAACATATCAGGGAAGGTCACTGATCATAGGATAGTGCAGTATCAAGGGCAAGGCCCCATGCCTATCGGTTCTAGCTCTACAGAGTGGAAGCTAGATTCTGTTCAACAGCACTCCTGTCTGACCCCAGTCCTCCTGGGAAGGAGGGTGGAGGATGAAGGCACACACGGTGGAGAAAGGACTGGGAGGCTGGCTGCCCAGGGAAGCTTTCAGATGATGGTCATCAGTAAGGCCGCCAATGTCCACAACCAGGGTCCTAAGGAGCACCTTCCAGACTGACTAGTCAATAGTCCCCCGCCAGGCTCAACAGTGATGAGTTTGAAAAAATGACTGGCCAGACAGCACCCTGATATGGTGAGGTCCCTACAGGCATGATCACAGTCACCAATTACACGACTCGGAGATGGTCAAAGCACTTACCTGGCACCTAACCCCTCCCTTCCTCCCTTCCTTCCTTCCTTTCCTTCCTAGTTATGGGGATTGAACCCTTTGCACTGAGCTACATCCCCAGCCCTTTTTAAATTTTTTATTTTGAAAAGGATTTCACTAAGTTTGTTTGTTTGTTTTGGTACCAGGGGTCAAACTCAGGCAGCAGAACCACTGAGCTAAATTCCCAGCCCCAGGATTTCACCAAATTGCTAAATTTCCCAGGCTAGGCTTGAATTTGCAATCCTCCTGCTTCAGCATCCCATGGTGCTTGCATTACAGGCGTGCACCACTGCACCCAGCTTCTGACAGCTACTCTGATGACTCACCACTAATCTATACCATCAGAGGGTAGGGGCATCCTGAGAAAGCTGCTGACTCTCAGACAGTCCGATGGCAGTGCCAATGTCACCTTAGCACGGGACAGCACAGCCATCAGACAAGTTATATGCCACAGGACACTAAGCACAGCCCCTTCCCAAGAGAGCACCATAAGTCCTGCAGACCTCAGCCCTCTCTAAGACTTACAAGAGACCCTGCCTGCATGAGGACACAGCTGGCTCTACCCCAGTAGATACCCCTAACACCTTCAGGTTCTACAGTCCAGCTCTCCAGATGGATGAAGTCAAGAAAAATGCTGTTAAAACCAGAATTACTGAGCCCAACTGATTAACAGAATGGCATGGACAGTACAGCATGATGGAGCTTTCTCATGACCACCCACAGGCCACAGTGCAGTGCCAATAGTCCTGACACGTTTCCACTCTCAGGAGACCACTGACATGACCAAGACATGGCATGCCCTTCACCTCATGTTGCCTTGGGCCCTGGGATCCATTTGTCCAGTCTCCTCTGGCCCTGTCACAGTCTTGCTGTCTCTGCTAGTGGTTAGCCCATGTGTTCTGGAGCACTACATACATGAAGTCATGCAGGGAGTTAGACCCCTTTTGTGGCTCCTTGCACATGACTTGTGACTGACCTGATTCCATGTAGCCGTGTATAGCCAAGTGTCCCTTTGGCTGAGTGTAGGCTGTGGCTGGCACTCCATAGCTCTCAGGTGGTGGCTATCTGGGGACCTTGCGTCCTACAGTAATAGTTTACACCCAGTGTGTGGTCCACAGTCTTTCACAGGTGGCAGAGTCCTCCCTGACATGAAAGCCAACGAAAGATCAGTGCACCTCACCACCCTCCCACTTCATCACATGGGACTGTGGATCGAGATAATATACAAATCCAAGACAAGGGCTTCCAGACCACAGCTCTTTTCCATCACCCTCAAGGGGCCCACAAGTGAGCGAGAAGGCTTCACCTAAAGTCAAAGACACATGCCTGAGTTACTTACATTTGATCTGTGGGCTGCCAATCCCAGCCCTGAGAAGGAGAGGAGGGACTAGCTTCCAAACAAGGTAACCTTTCTTCCAGGGATGGGAGCCTTCCCACACTAGGAGGCTTCTTCAGAAGACGAAGGTGCCAGGAAGGTTAGGACAAATGTTTCCTCATTCCAAATTAGCATTTGTCTGAATGTAAAACATACCCACAGATAAGATCTGCTTCTGGGGACAGGGGCACAGATTAGTGGCACACAGCTGCAATCCCAGGTCTCAGGAGAACCACAGGGAGTTGGGAGGACAGCTTGGGCTACTTAGTGAGTCCAAGGTCAGCCTGAATTACATCATGAGACCCTGTCTCAAAAAAACCAAACCAAAACAAAACAAAATCTGCTTGTTTTTAGCAGCCTGGACTGCCATTCATGTAGAAATACTGTTACTTGGGTCTGGGATTTAACTAGTGGTGCCATGCCTGCCTCACAAGTGCAAGATCCTAAATTCAATCCTCAATTCCACGGGGGGAGAAAAATTTAAAACAGAAATGTTACTTACATGACCAGTAAATTATTTCTGCACCTAAAGGTCAAAATATATATGCTCAAAAACACAATCAAAATCAAGCCAACAAGCCAGGCTTGGTGGCACACTCCTATAATCCCAACATGGGGGGATGGGAATAGAGAAGGATCACAAATGTGAGACCAACTTGGGCAATTTAGCCACTGAGTAAGACTTGTCTCAAAACTGAAAGGAGAGCCAGGCGTGGTGGCGCACGCCTGTAATCCCAGCACTTGGGAGGCTGAGGCAGGAGGATTGCTGTGAGTTCGAGATCAGCCTGGGCTACATAGTAAGTTCCAGGTCAGTCTCAACTACACAGTGAGACCCTGTCACAAAAAGCCAAAAAAATAAAAAAATAATGAAAGAGAGGCCGGGGATTTAGCTCAGTGGTTCCACCACCTGCCTCACAAGTGCAAGGTCCCAAGTTCAATTCCCAGTACCGTAAATAAAATAAAATGAAAGAAAGAAATAAATAGGCTGAAAGCCCTCACCCCCATTTCAATCTCCAGTACTGGAAAGGGGAGGAGGCAATCAATCAATCTATCAGGCCAATATCAGCTATAAAAATCCCTATTTCACTTCCTCCTTGAAAAGTCAGAAACTTGGCCTGTACCCAGAGATGGACCACAGTCACCAGTAGCCCCATCCTACACTCACCACAAAGACACTCAGGTCCCTCAAGGGCAAGCACAGGTGACATCACAGGCTGCACAGCCTGACTGCCACCGTCTGTGGGACTGCTCACAGACACTCCGATAAGGCCCGAAACAGGCAGATTAGCATTCTGGTCATACCTTCACAGGATAAGAGGATGCAAAGAAAATGAGTCACAGAGCAACACTGGCAGGAGCTTCCAGTCACCTGTGCTAGGTCAGTCACATAGCTCCACCTCCCTCCAAGTGTTCATTCCTGTAATACCTGTGGTATTAACACCCATCCATTCTGAACTGCACAACACACCAAAGGCTCTTCATGACCAAATCAAACAGTGGGACAGGGGACGTGTATGCTCCAAAAACTGGACACACAGCAGACTGGGTGGTGGGAATGGTGCCCTGGGGCCACTCACTCTTGTCCTTGACCCTAGCCAAACTTCCTGTCACCACTACTTACTAGCTACAGTTCTTGGACAAGTCACCACTTCCTCATTTGCACAGTGGAAATAAGACTGGTCATTTCTTTGTGAGATTTTGAAGCATCTCTGGGAATGGCACACATCACTTGGGTAAAGGGTCTGAGATACAGTGCAGAAAGCCTGCAAGATACAGAACAGCAACCACACTGTTCTTGGCACAGAGTCCTGCACGTCGTTCAGAAGGAAGAGGGAGTGGTAAAGGCTGCAGGCCACAGTTAAGCTGCTACACGTGCTTCACCAAATTCAAGAACTTGATGTCAGAAGAACAGACCCAGGGAGCCCAAGCACTGTTGAAGCAGAGAAGCCTGGGAGTGGGAGGCGCTGCAGAGGAAGAGGGCAGGGAAGGCCATCCCCGGGGATAATGCTCTTTCTTACACATTTACAAGCTTCTCAACAGTAACTTGGTTTTGGTTTTGTTTGTTTGGTTTGGTTTGGGGTTTGTTGTTTGTTTTAGGTTTTGCTTTTTGAGACAGGGTTGTATTTTGTAGTTCAGGCTTACTTTGAACTATGTACTCCAGGCTGGCCTCAAACTCATGGTGATCTTCCTGCCTCACCTTCCTGAACGCTGGGATTACAGATCTGTGCCACAACACCTGGCTCTGCTTGTAAGCCTTCCTTCACATTTTTTTTTTGGTATGAGGATCAATCTCAGGACCTTCTGCATATGAGGCAGGTGCAGTGCCATTGAGCTACATCCCCAGCTTCCCTCACAATGTTTTAACAAGGTTTTTTATTTTTCTTTTTTAACAAGTCTCACTTAACCAAATAAACATTGAAAACCACTTACGACAAAGCCAGCAACAAACATGGCAGCATAAGATGTTCCTACAAGCTACAGATTTCATGATGACAAGAAGGAACAGCACCCCCGCAAAGAAAGGGCTTGGACTACTTTTATCTACAAATCTTATTGTTCACCATCCCTGAACTATTTCAACACAATTGCACACAGCACCACAAAACTTTACACTCCAAAGAGAATGGAATTCTCAAGAATCATGGGGCCAGGCTGACAACTCATGAACCCCTCATCTCCTGACCTCACTGTGACTACCATCAGGCTACCAATGAAATGCCTCTGTCACCCTGATCATCTCCTTGGCTGCTCAAACCTGCCACCTGCAGACCAGCAGATTCCAAAGTCCACTCGGTAGCCAGGCCCAGACACTGACTAGGGAGGGCCTTAGAGTCCTCAGTGCAGCCACAATCCAACACTCCTCATTATTCACTTTTTCTATTCACAGGACGCGTGACTGTTTGTGGCCACAAGTGATGACAGCAACACTCAAAGTGCTGGGAGCAGTGAGTGAGAAGCCCACTCAGAGCTCCTAGGCATGCAGTGCAATACCCCAGGGACAGTAACATCCTGACCATGAGGAAAAAAATGTTTCACTCTTTAAAATGATATCTACAATGGGATCACAGTATTAGGAAATGTGTGAAGATGTGACTCACTTCTTTATAGTTTTATTTTTTAAACAGAAAGTACAGAAATAGTTAAATGTGGTGGCACATGAATGTAATTCCAGCCTTCCAGAGGCTGAGGCAAGAGGATACTAAAAGTTCAAGGCCAGTCAGTACTAGGGTGAGTCCTTATTTAAAAAAAAAAAATCCTGCCAGGTGTGGTGGCGCACGCCTGCAATTCCAGCACTTGGGAGGCTGAGGCAAGAGGATCACTGCGAGTTCGAGACCAGGCTGTGCTACACAGTGGATTCCAGAGCAGTCTGAACTACATAGTGAAACCCTGTCAATACAAAGGAAAAAAAAAATCCTATCTCAAAATAAAGAATTTAAAAGGAGCCAGGTAGGAGCTGGAGTCTTAGCTAAGTGGCACTGCACCTGCCTTGCAAGTGCAAGTTTGATCCCCAGTACCACAAAATAAATAAACTAAATAAATAAATGGAGCTAGGTGTGGTGGCACACACCCATGACCCCAGCAATCAGGAGGCTGAGGCAGGAGGACTGCCCCAAGCTTGAAGACAGCCTAAGCTACATAGTAAGTTCATGGCCAATCCGAACTACATAGCAAGAAATGACTCAAAAAAAAAGTTTTTTTTAAAGGAGCTGGGGTTGTAGCTTGGGCAAAAAAGCTCAGTGTACACTTACCTGACCTATGGTTAGGCCCTGAGTTCAATGCCAGTATCCCCTCAAAAAGTATTAACAGCATGAGGATATGTTCATATTAACTTGACTATGCATAAACATACTTAAGAAAAACACAATAATCTGGGTTCTGTGCCCACAAAGGGTACATTCTGAAACTTAAGGACTTAAATTTACATTAAAGCAGGGAATAAGGGCCGGGGATTTAGCTCAGTGGTGCCATCGCCTGCCTCACAAGTGCAAAGTCCCAAGTTTGAACCCCAGTTCACAAACAAAATATTAAAGCAGGGCAGTGTGCAGTGGTGCATGCCTCTAATCCCGGTACTCAGGAGGCTGAGGCAGGAGGATTGCCATGAGTTCGAGGCTAGTCTGGGCTACAAAGTGAGCTCAATGGCAGCCTGAACCAGATAGCAAGACTGTTTTCTTCATAAAAGATGAGCTTCTAGAAGGGAATGCAAATTGAATGCTCAGGGCCATCAAATCCCGCAAGCCTTGCACTATTTCCAAACAGCTGGAGTCATTTCAACTCAGTGTGACTTAACAAGAACAGATCTGCAAAACACTATCTATCTTAAACCATGGGATACAAAATAAGACAGAGGAAGAGCCGGGGATTTTGCTCATTGGTTCCGCTGCCTGCCTCGTTAAGTGCAGGCACCTGAGTTTGATCCCTGATATCAAAAAAAAAAAAAAAAAAAAAAAAAAAAAAACCCAGAAAACAAAATAAGACAGATGAAGTCCCTACTCAAAGGGCTCTGAGTTATTTACAGCCAAATTTTAAGGTCATTGCCAATGTGCTTTTACAATATACGATCACCAAAATTCATAGTCACCAATGAGAGGCACTGATGATCCCCACACCGCTGAACTTGAGTCCTGGTCCTCAACTGTTAGAAATATGCACACTCACTCCATCTTTGTCGAGACACTTTCTTCCTACGGCTTCTTACTCTGAGATGATACCTGTAGGCTTCTTCCTGCCTCCACAGCAGGTCTTCTCAGCACCCTTGCTGCTCCTTCTCATCTCCCAAACCCAGCAGTGAACCGCAGGCCATTTCCTCTTTTGTTGTCTGCATTCCTTGCCCATAACCATCAGGGCTCATGAAATGCCATTAATCAACTGATGACTTGAGAAACCCTCCAAAAGAGTAAAACTACTCTGAGTTCTTCCACTATACTCCCCTCAGGCCCTCTGCTCCATTCCCACTTTCCCTCTTTGTTCTCTGCATGCAATCACTCTGCTTACTGTGCTCTCCGCGGTGTACTCGCTTACCTGGTGTTTGCTCAAACGTCATGAGATCCTCCGAGACCACTCAGTAAACCTGCAGACCCCGCTGGCTTTCACTGCCCTGCCTTCCCTCCCTGTGCTTCTCCACAGTACTCACCAGCCCTGAGACACTGCCTTTGCCATCCTTCCACCCCTTACCTTTACATCAGCTTCACAACCACAAGGGCGTCTGTCTGCTCTGGTCAAGGGTGAGCCGAAGCGCCTGAGAGGACTCAGTACACAACACGCGCAACGAGGAGATGAACGCACGCGTGACTCTTCAACTGGCAGGGGTGCAGGCATGCAGTGCGATCTTTTCCTGTATGTGCAAACTTCGCTTTTGGGGAGCTCTCTTCGGTCTCTAAAACACTGTGCCTGTAATACCAATCCACTGACAGGAAAGGGACTAGCTTTCTTCTCTAAGATGAACAGAGGTCCTCGACAAGGTCTGGTAAGAAAACCATGAGTTACACAAGAGAGCTGCATGCCCACACTTACCCGCAAGACCCCAATGCTTCCGGTTGTATCCCCTGTGAGATAATCTGCTGCACAGAATGCTGCACTCCTTAAAACAGGAGTTTTTACTGAAGGCATCCTAAAGTAAACTTCCACGGAAAAGAACCCTCGGCTGTGCAGCCACTTCTAGCGACATAAGAATCACACTGCCCGCTCTAGTGTGCTGTGCTCCACATGTCCTTTTACTCCACTCAATTCCATGTTGCTGAAAACAGGCACTGTCTAGGCAGCACTGTACCATGGCTGGATGCCAGCGCCTGGCCTTGTCCACGCCCCTCCAGGCCTTACAACTCCACTCTCCGGGGCACACAAGATAAGACAACCCTCTTAGGAAATACTCAAAGCTCCTGGTTTAGGGAAACAGGCAGAGGGAAGGCAGAATGAAAATTAGGATGGGAACAGAAATGAGGTCTACATCTGTATACTAACCCACTGCATCCCAGAGTTCCAATGACACAGAATAAGATGTGTTGTTTTCAAGATGAAGCAAATCACCCCAAAAGACAAACTGTAGTACTGACCTCCAAGATGCCCAAGTGAAAAAATAGACTGAACACTTTAAGTAACCCAACCAAAAAGGCCCTTTCGATCAGGCATGATTACAGGTGCCTACCTATAATCGCCATATAATAGGGAGGCTGAGGCCCCAAGTTTGAGGCCACCTAGTCAATTTAGGAGACCCTGTCTCAAAATCAAATTTTAAAAGGACTAAGGATGCAGCTCAGTGGTAGAATGTTTGTATAAGGCCCTATGTTCAATCCCCACAATCACGAAAGAAAGAAGGCCCTTCCCCCCAGAGCCTTCACATGGTATCTTCACACTTAAGTAAGAGGAAATAGCCAAGGACCATCAATGGTAAAACCTCACACCAGAAAGATAGAAAACAAAACAAACCCTTAGGAAAGATCAGGAAACAAACACTACATTATGCAGAAAGCAGTATAAAACATCAATTGACAAAATCACAATTAACAGTTTCAGGAAGACTTTTAAATGTTCCTTATAAGAGAAAAACTATTTTTAGAGTATATATTCAGAAAATAAGAGTAGGAAAACAATATGATAGATTATAAACAACAACAACAAAAATGAATGGAAAATAGGATTTAAAATTTAAAGGATCCAACTGGGTGTGGTGGCGCATGCCTGTAATTCCAGGACTCTGAGAGGCTGAGACAGGTGGATCTCGGTGAGTTCGAGACCAGCCTGAGCTACATAGTGAGTTCCAGGTCAGTTTCAACCACAGAGTGAGGACCCCCCCCCCGTCTCAAAAAAACAAACAAAACAAACAAACAAAAGGCATCAGAGCCGGGCATGTAGCTCTGTGGCACTGTGCCTGCCTGACAAGTGCAAGGTCCTGAGTTCGATTCCTGATATGGGGGGGTATAAAACAAACAAACAAAAAAAGGCAGTAAAATAATCCTAGAACTAAAGGACATGTTTCCTCTGCACAATGAAGGAAAAAAGCCCCAGGGACTGGGCATGGTGGCTAAGGCTGAGGCAGGAGGATCTCCAGGACTCTGAGGTCAGTCTGGGAATACATAGCAAGATTCTATCTCAAAACCACCCCCAAAGGCCCCAAAGCAAAATACAGTATTATGAAACAAAACTGTTAACAAAGAATGCAACCAAAAAAAATCACAAGACAGGGAAGAAGTCACAGCCACAGGACGTGAGCAGAATGAGTCACACCTGTCTAGCACACTCCAGAGCAGAGATGCAACACCTCAAGCTTTAAGGAAATGTCACCCAACCAAGTCTAGGCCCAGCCAGGTTACCCCCAAGCACATTCGGCATCTGCATGTAACAATAACACCACAGTACCCCAGTAACACAGCACCCAGCACCACAGCAGCCCAATAACACAGTACCTAGTACCATGGAACACCTGAAAAGTAACTATTGGAATGTATAAGGCCTGTCTTCCAGAGTAGTTTATCTGATGGGTTTTACAGTGAAGAAAAATATACTCATTTGTATTTTATAGTGCTAATGGAGTGTATAGGAAAATTTATGTCAGAAAATCAAGTATTGGGCCACGGATGTAGCTCAGTGTCACCACGACCACCTGGCAAGTACTAAATCCTGAGTTCGATCCCCAGTAACGAGGGGAGCATATAGCTCAATGTAAAGGCCCTGGATTCAACCCCAGTACCAAAAACAAACAAAAAATCACACTAAAATCATGCAAGAAAGGAACTGTGAGCCCACCATGCAGGCACACACCCAGTACTCTAGGTGGCTAAGGCAGAAGGATTGACACAAGTTTGAGGCCAGCCAGGGCTATACAGTGATTTAAAGACAGCCTGAACTGAGAGACTGTCTCTTTAAAAAAAAAGTTCAAATCTAAGCTGGGCAATTTAGTGACTTAGGGAGAACTTGTCTCAAAATTTTAAAAAAAGAAAAGGGGCATGGTGCTGGGGATATAGCTCAGTAGGAAAGCCCTGGGTTCAATCCTCAGCACGCGCGCGCACACACACACACACACACACACACACACACAGGAAAGGTGTGGCCCAACTTGGCCCAGTAATAAAAAACACCAACCTATAAATATATTAGGACATGGGGTAGGGAAGGAGGCCTCCAGCCAGTGATGACAGCGCATGCCTATAATCCCAGATCTCAGGAGGCTAGAGCAGGAAAATAGCTGCAAGTTCAAGGCCAGCCTGGGGTACATAGTGAACTTAAGGCCAGCCTGAACTAAATAGTGAGACCCTGTCTCAAACAATAAATAAATAAATAGGAGGCCCCCAAAGATAGTGGTAGGAGCACATGATGAAGAACACAACCATGAGAGACTACCTGTGTCTCCCCTTCCTATGCTGAATCCTAACCCTAGTGTAGCTCAATGGAGCAATGAATTAGGCTAAATGACAACACAGGTGGGTGAGGTACACAGTCACCTTTACAAACTCCCTACGCACCCTCCTAACCTTGTACCCCAAACAAAGGCCTTATCTGCTTTGTTTTGCCTTGCCTGCCCTGCCTTTCTTCTCATTTCTCTTTGTGGGCTAAAGATTGAACTGAAAGCCTCATGCATGCAGGGCATTCTGAGTTATTTCTGCAAAATACATACCTTTTGGAATTAGGAGGGTTTGAGAGGATGCTGAGTGGCTCACAAAGGAGTGTATTCTTGATGAGATGCAGTGAGATAAGCAAAACTGATTTCCTTCCACATGCACTGAGGCCTCACACTGGACACCCTCTGAAAGAACTGCTAGGCTGCCCCACTTCCTAACCATCACCCCGACAGCCACATCCTATTCTCCTAACAGCTGCCAGATACACATAAGTCAGGATTTTAGGAAAGACTGACAAAACAAATGAATAAGAACCAAATTCAAATCTCTACGTGATACTGACTCGAGCACAAACGTGTGGGCAGCTAGGTCACCAGGCAGTTGATCTATGGGTGCAGCTCAGTGCCAAGCAAGACCATATAGATCTCATCATGAAGCAGATGCGGGCCGGCACCCTATGCCAAACACACCAACTCATGCCCTCCTGAAGCAGCTGGCTGCCAAGGAAGATCCTGAGCAGTGCAGTCCAGACAGCTCCCATAAACACTGTCCACTCAAGTGCCCACTGCATATGCCTCCATTCATAAGCACATCTGAGCAGGAGCAGGCACCAGCATCATGACTCCCAGAGCTCAGGACTGGACCTGACCCAGGTAAACAGACCTGTCTGCTGTAGAATTCTTCAGTCTAAAAGCTAATCACGTCTTGGCGGGAGATGGACACTCAACAGGCCACTCGAGAGTCTCCCAAACACTTTGGCCCTTCTGAGAAGGGGGAAATCCTTTCTCTCAAAGCTTCAACCAGCTGTGTACTAGGAGAAAATGTGGTACTTTATTATTGATCACTGTCAGTATTGTTATTATATTACTATTTTTATTAAACCTCTCTCAAAGTAAGAGAGGCAAAATCTCCTCAAATGCCACATTCCAAGAAGGACAGACCATGATGCTCTGAGAAGCAGCAAGTAACCAATAAAGCCAACAACTGTGGAAGAAAAAACAATAAAAATTGGCATGAAATTTGTGGGCTCTGTAGAAAACTAACAGATGGGCCAAGGATTTAGCTCAGTGGTGCTGCACCTGCCTCGAAAGCACAAGGTCCTGAGTTCAATACCTGATACAAAAAAAAAAAAAAAAAAAATCTGACTACGGAGCTTCACATGACTAAGCAGAAAGTGCAACTTTTGAGTTCTACCCTAACAATACAAATGCAGGCAGTACAGTGGGTCACCTATAACCCAGGCACCTTGGGTCTTACTCCGGACATGTGGAAAGACCCTGTAGCCCTGGAGAGGAAACATCACTTATACACGGTCCCTCTGGCACCACAGAGACCCATCAGGAGGCTCTTCCAATGACCTGGGTGGGAGCATCATGGGAACAGTGGAGTCAACACCTAGAAGTGAGACTAGGGCTGGCACTGAACTGGATTTGGGGTAAGGCAGGAATCAAAGTGCTCTGGGTGACCTGGTGACGGTGATGCCACTTCTGAGATTAGAAAGCTCAGAAGAGATACACGTTTGCGGTGGGGAATTAATATGACTCACTCCAAGAAGTCTCATTATTAAAATCTGAAGGCCAGCAATTTAGCTCAGTGGTTCCACCGTCTACCTCCCAAGTGCAAGGTCCTGAATTCGATCCCCAGTACCAAAAAAATATAACTAATTAATTAAAATAAAATCTGAATGTGTCAGTCATTTATAATCCCAGCGCTCAGGAGGCTGAGACAGGAGGACTACATAGTGAGACCTTGTCTCCAAAAGAATTTTTTTTAAGGGTTTTTTTTTTTTTTTTTGGCAGTACTAGGGACTAAACCCAGGGCTTCACAACATACTAAGCAAGTGCTCTACCACTGAGCAACATGCCCAACCCTTATTATTTTTTTATTTTGTGTCAGCCTTGCTAAATTGCCCAGGCTGATCTTGAATTTGCAATACTCCTGCCTCAGCCTCCTAATGAGGTGAGAATAAAGGTGTGCACCACCATGCCTGGTGACAAAAAATATTTCCTTTTGGATCTGGATCAAACATGGAAAATGCACATTCCAAAGAAGACCACAAAAGGTGTACACTAGCGCACATCTGTGCAGCTGACTTCTTGGCACAACACAGAACCTCTCATTCCACAATCCACTGGGGAGAAGCATGAGTTCTAGGAGGGCCAACAAGCCACCTAGCCACCAAAGTGAATGAGAACACTCACCAACTCTCACTTTGTGAATACCAGAACTATATATGATGGCTGTCTGGCAATGTCTTCAGTCCCCTGGTCTGGGATCGTCTGTTCAGGAAAGGAGCTCACTCCTTTAGACCAGGCACATGTCTGAAAGGTGGTGGGGACAGTGGCAGGACCATGCCCCCCCTCTGTTTGGACAGCAGTAGGAGAAAGTCAGCGGGTGCCAGGGAGGTCAGACTTTAAAAAGAAGCTGCCTTCTGTCACCAATGGCGACAAAGAGAATATGCTAAGCTGCCCAGGACAGCCTTGAATTTACTCAGTCAAATCAGTCTACCCATAATGTCCTGTGCCCTTTGTGTTCAAGCTCAGGCGTTGCAGCCTGCAATCTCCTCTGCAGGTCACTTTACTCCTTTAGTTCAGAACTCAAGGTCAATCTTCCAAATAAACTCTGTGCACATTTTGGGAACTTTTTAGAATTTCTGCTCTCTCTCTCTTTTTTTTTTTTTTGGTACCGGGGATTGAACGCAGGACCTTGCACTTGCAGGGCAGGCAGAGAAACCACTGAGCTAAATCCCCAGCTAGAATTTCTTCTCTTGACCTTTTAAGCCATCACCAGAAATAGCTAATACACAGCAGGTCTGACAGTTTCTCAGGCAAACTGCAAGGGGCCTGGAACACAAGGACTGGTCATCACCTGTAAAGGACTCTCATGTTTTCTAAGTGGTCAGGAGCCGCTTGCCAGGAACCCAGCCAAACCACTGTGTCATTACTGCTGTTAACAGCAACTGTGGCTCATTCTCTGGCAATGGCTGTGGCAATCAGTCCTAAATGGGAGTTCCTCACTGGCCCAGGAAAACACAAGAAAATATCCAGGGAGGGGTCAGGGATTTAGCTCAGTGGTTCCACTGCCAGCCTCACAAGCACAAGGACCTGAGTTTGATCCCCGGTACCACAAAAAAGAGAAAGAAAGAAAAAAAAGAAAATATCCAGGGAGACCCTGTCTTCAGGGAAATACTCAGCCAGCAAGGAATGTAAGAGGAGCAAACAGAAGTAGAAAAGCATCTGAAAGGTTAGAGTGAAAACCAGTAGATAGTTGGCTATAGGACTGAGGCAGCTGGGCTGGCTTCAGGCCTGACCCAAAGGACCTGGCAGGAAAAAGAAAGTCAGACCAGCTTGATGGCCCCTGTAAGCCAAGCCAACCTGCAGAAAGGAATAAAACCCACGCCTGCCAACTGGTCTGTTACAGTCCCTGTATCCAACTGCCAATTCATTCAATAAATAGCCCAGAAGCCTGCTAATTCACACCAATTAAAATGGCAAAACGAACCAACCCAAGTTATGTTCAAAGTTCATGGACAATGAGCAATAAAAATAGGAAATGTCTTCAAAAAATGCAAAGAAGAAAGGTGCCAGGGAGCAGTCTGTAAAACGCAGGCACAGGGGTTCAAAGCAATAGCAAGTGAGCAGAAATAGGCCAAGAGTATCAGGTTTCTCAGTTTTGACAGAGAGCTGTGTAAAAAATTCATTTGACTCTCTCAAGCACTCAACACTATATGAAAATCACCACCGCATATACATAATAACAAGGACAGGAGCAGCATCACCAAGGGCACAAAAGAAGAGATTCCTACACTGACGGGAAGTAGTAGGGAGGCCAGTGCCTGAGCCCCTCAGTGTCTCAGGTGCAACATATCCTTCCATACAGATTTGATATTATAGTTGATATTAACCAGCTCTCCACAGTAAAGGCTTCCCCAGCAAGTGAGGTTCAGCTCCAGGGCCACCCCTGGTGGATGCTCCCTGCTTGCCTAATCAGCACCTGCTCTCCTCTTCCTTTTCCCTATCAGCCACATTCCTCCTTTGGTGGACCACTCTTCCCCTACTGGTTTGGGTGTATCACTTCACTTTCCCTCCGGGATGGCCCTACTGTTTGAGCCCAAGGCACAGCCTCAGGCTCTTAGCGCAGCTGAGACACACAGGATCAGCAGCAACATCAGTGTACCCCTACTCTAAGCAATTGCAGGACCTTCCTTTGCTGCTGTGGAAAACACTTATAAAACAATGACACGTAGAGCTCAAGCTTGCAGCAGTCATCTTCAACAAAGCCAGTCACCAGGAAGGCAGGGTCAGTGACACACAAGGAAAAGAGCTGCGTCCTAATCAAAGCACATGCCACTGGAGTCACCAATCCCAGTACTGCTTAAGCCCAGGTGAGTTGTATTTTCCATTGTCCCAACCTAGTGCTTCTAACTGCATGCCTTTACGTGACAAGTAGATTACTGCCTCCAAATGAGACACGTCTGGCAGGACTGTAGCTAGTAGTAGGGCACTAGTTAGTGGTTGGATCCCTAGAAGAGCAAAACAAAACACACACAAACAAAAACAAAGCAACACACTATGGAGCTTTGGCTAACAATGACTCCAACATCAGAGACTATCAAAGCACAACACCACACCACAGGTGCCTCAAGCTAGAGAATATGGATGGCAAAAAGGACCCCTTAACACCAGGGTCCCTCTGCCACCAGCAGCTCCACAACAGCAAATAAGCCAGACTGACTCCATCCTCACAGCTGTACATCATCCGACAGAAGCCCAAGTTCTGCTGACTTCACAGCAAGGCTGCCTGTTACAATGGAGCAAGCCAAAAACAGGAACAGAACTGGGGTCAATTTATTTTCCTATATCCCAGCCTCAAACTTAGTGCCTTTCTTAAAAAATAAAAATGAGGGCCGGGGATTTAGCTCTGCGGTTCGGTGGCCTGCCTTGCAAGCGCAAGGACCCGAGTTCAATCCCCGGTACCAAAAAAATAAATAAATAAAAATGTTTCTAATCAAACTTGAAAACTTTTAGGTTAGGTTTTAGAAACTGTCCTCAACACAGAGACTGCCTGGCAAGCGTGAGGTCCTGAGTTTGATCTCAGGTACCAAAAAAAAAATAAACTGTCTTTAATTAACAGGATAATTCATATAAAACATTCTATCCTAAAGCACATAGCATTTGGTTAAGGACAATGAGCAAAAGGAACACCTTGAATCATGTCACCTAAACTAGAAGTCTAACACTCAGAAGTGTTAATTCTGTACTGATGAACTAGCCACAGTCTTCACTATATCTATCCATCAGAGCCTCACACTGCATGACAGGTTTTCAATTTCATGCTTAAGTCAGCAGGGGTCCATGAACTCCAGGCCTTCAAAGTGTCACAGGCTGAGTCCCCAGGCACCAATCTAGGAAAATGAGTGGGAAACACAAGTATCTACTCAGAAAGGTAACAGACACCAACCTTAATCGAACAAGCCTCTTGTAACCACATAAGAATTATAGAGAAGAATGAAGAAACAGGTTTCAAAGCTGTAGAAACTGTACAATAGCATTATTGCTTCCCCAAGCTGCAGGTGGGCCGACACAAACACTCAGAACAATCAGAACACCCTGGGCTGCTGTGCAAACTCTACACTACAGCACTGATACTGCTTACAAGGAAAAAAGGTCCATTGCTGGAGCTGCAAGCTCTGCTGCTGGGAGATTTGAATGGCTCTGATAACTCACCACACAGAAACCCAGTCCCACCTCATCTCCAACTCAGGCTCCAGGAAAAACCTCAGAAGATGGTTATAAAATCCAATCAACAAGCTGAGTGAACTGGCATACTCCTGTAATCCCAACATTTAAGAGACTAAGGCAGGAGGACCACCAAAACTTCAAGGCCAGCCTGGGCTACATAGTGAGTCTTAGGCTAGCCTGAAATACATACTGAGACCCTATCTCAAAAAAATACAAACAAACACATACACACTCATGCACATGCACAAAACCAATCAAGCCAGGCACAGTGGTACACACCTGTAATTCCAATACTTAGGAGACTGAAGAAGTAGAATCACAAGATTGAGGCCCCTCTGTGTTACTCAGTGAGTTCAAGACCAGCCTAACAAAGACCCTGACCCCAAAAACAAATAAAGCAAGCAAACAAACAGAAATGAAACAACCATTATATTTGGTATGGTGGCACACACCTGTAATCCTAGCTATTCAGGAGGATCCCAGATTTTGAGCCAAGCCTGGACAACTTAGAGACCCTGTCTCAAAAGTGAAAAAATAGGGCCAGGGATTTAGCTCAGTGGTTCCATCACCTACATCACAAGCGCAAGGTTCCAAGTTTTATCCCTGGTACCAAAAAATAAAATAAAGTGAAAAAATAAAAAGTAAAATTTGAAAAAGGCTAGAAACAGAGCTCAGTGTGAAAGCCCTAGGTTCAATGCCCAGTGGGGGGGGTGGTGCCAGAAGTCCCTAAATATGGATGCACTGGAATGTCTGCTTCTCCTTTATCAAGTTCAAAGGATGATGTCTCTAAATCCGTCCCATGCAAAAGGACCAGCATTTTTTGCTCAAGGATAAAGTAAACATCATTATGATTTCTAAGAATTCCCATGTTCCTAATGATTCACAAAACCATACATAACGTCAGTTCTTTTTTTGGGGGCGGGGGAGTTCAGAAATCGAACTCAGGACCTTGCACTTCAGGCAGGCAGTGACACCACTGAGCTAAGTCCTCGGCCCCATAAAGTCAGTTCTTGATAACAGTGTTCTCAACATTACAGATATTAAAAATATCTAACAAATGTGAAGGTATCACGAACAGAAAATAAAGCCATTATCCAGCCACACTTTTCCCTTGCTCCTTCTCCAAGTTTTGGAGGTGAGTACAGAAAATGGAAACCTTGTGCCCAGACTCACCTGAACTCTCTGCCTTCGCTGTACCGTCTGCTCGAGGAGGCCCTTGGGGTGGCTGTCTCCAGGAGCAGCTTCTGAGTGAGCCTGCTGGGGGGACACGAGTCTCTGCCACTGTCCTCCTCAGCATCTTGGTCACATTTCCACTCCTCATCTTCATTCAAAGTAGGCAGGTATCCAGATATGCCCTTCCCTGTCCCTGACCCCGAGCTCTGGTCACTGCAGACCTTCGGGCTCTCAGACCCTGTCCTCGTGTACTCCAAATAGATGTCGGACTTGAGGAAGGAAGGGTAGGTGTTTTCCTCCATAGTGGACTGGATTTCTGTCTGGGCCTGGTCGAACATGGCAGGGTCAATCAGCTGCTTCACAACACAGTCCTTTATGAAGCTCTTTGTGGCTGGCTTGGTTTGCCTGGACACAATGCCATTGCTATCCAGGATGTACTTTCGGTAGATGGCTCGTGCCAGCTTCAGCCTCTTCTCCTCATTTGAGCCACAGGGTTCAAGCTTTCTGAAACCACTGCAGGCAAACCAGAAGTCCAGCAGGTCAGCACAGCCCTCCTGCTGCAGAAACGTCCTAAACAGGCTGATCCCATCTTGGTCATCCAGTAAGGAATGCAGCGACTCAGCCCACCTCAAGTATGGTGGGGTGGGGGAGGCGCTGCCCTCAGGCTCGTACCCCAGATCCAGATCTGAGCGCCTTGGGGTGGCGGTAGAGGTCTCACCTTTAATGCCGGTGACTTTCCCAGGACAGAAACTGTGGCTGGCAGGCCTTGGCTCTGTGGACACCAGTTCTCCTTCCTCACCAGGCACTGGGGGTCGGGGGGCATCTTCGGTGAAACTCGCTCCAATGTCCAAGGGGAAACCCTGTTCTTGGATATTCATTTTGGGACTCTGTGCGTCAATGAACAATGAGCGCTGCAACCTAATACATCAGTACTTACGGCTCCAAAGGGAATCAATCTGTCCTGTTGAAACCATTAAGAGGACAAGGATTAGGAAAGGTGGTCCACGGAATCACAACCAGAGGTTCCCTAGAGACAAAGCTTGCAGTGATGCCCTCCCATTCACACTCAAAACAGAAACTCACTGTAAATTTCCAACAGAGACATTTTGGCCACAAGGCTTGTTCTACATTAAGACAACTTCTGGAAATGTTACAACTACAAGAATGCCTCTCATACTAAGTGAATTCCAAGAACACAGAGGACACCTCTCCCTTCAAGTGTCCTTTCTGTGAAAACCTCACAGAGAGACCAGGGGTCTGAAGATCTCTCATCCTACCTGAAGAGATGAGTGACCAGGAGGGCAGAAGGCCGGAAGAACGAAAGCAATGAGCTGATACCTCATACACGAGAAATGTCATCCCCCCCAACCCTGGCAACTCTCAGAGATAGAAAAGAGGCATATGACAGACCCTAAGGCAGGTGTGCAACGTCCCTGTCCCACAGCCTGAGTGTCTTCTGCCTACTCCATCACTTCACAACTGAAATGTCTTGCAACATGGGCAAGCACACAGCAAAGTGCATCTCTTGTTCTCAACACATACCCAAAAGAGTAGGTAATCACGGGTCACTTCAATTCCACAGACCAAGTAACAGACAGACATGGCCACGTGCAAAGACATTCTGCTGTCATCAATGCAGACAGTCTTAGAAATGAGAAAGCTGTACAGTACTTAGCTGTCAGTGCTTCTTCTATGAATACCCTTTTGTTAGTGACTGGGAACTTTAAGGAACAGAGAAGGTACACAAAAAAATGAAAACCAAATCCAAGTATGCTTTTGAGTGAAAGAATCATACAGCTCATACAATTTTTTTTTTTTTTGGAGACAGGGTCTCACTATATAATTCAGGTTGGCCTTGACCTCACTATGTAGCCCAGGCTGACCTCAAATCCACAGAAATCCTCCTGCCTCAGCCTTCTGAGTACTGGGATTACAAGTTTGCACCACCATGCCCTGCAGCTCATATGATTAATTCTATAAAATGAAACCAAACCACTCATCCTCTTAGAGGTCACCCAACTGCAGTTTTTATGCAGCTGCTCCTACAAGCCTATAGGACTGTGCAAAAGGCTGCCCTGGTTTCTAACCCATGGTCTTTTGGTCCTTCCTGCTACATCCTACAGGAGCCCACAGAGCCATGAGCCCTGGTTATGACTCTCAATCTAGCCAAGGAGGAGACTGCAATACAGCTTGCCACGATGCAAGTGGTCCTGGCAACAGAGGGATGGAGGAGGTGTTTTCCACGTCAGGACTAAACGCTTGAAGCACTGAATAAGCCACACAGTGCAAAATAAATCCCTAAAGCCAACACCACTCCACACTGCTGGGCCCCAGCCTCCACAAAATCTACCCCCAACACCTGGGCACTGGGGCCCTTCTCCTGCCAAGAGCTGCTGATGGCTAGAAGGAAGACACATGTAAAGATGGAGGTTAGGTCACAATTATGTGTCCTAAATAGCATCTCTGTAGCTAATAACTTCTTAGGTAGGCTATCATCTCAGCCTGAGTGGGACCAGCCTGTTTTTTAAGGTCAAGGCCCTGTGGGCTGTGGCCCTCTGCTGCTCACAGACTCCTCTCCCTCAACTGAGGTCACTTTTTAAGAACCTGCTAGAATGGAGTAAGCATCCTGCAGCTCCACACCAACTCATGATGGCTAGCATCGTTTTGTCTAGACTCCTACCCCAAGAAAAAAAGGTCCCCAAAACACCTGACCTTGCTCATATAGACCCACAGCAGTCCAATATCCTTGAGAAAGAACCAAGGCACTGGAAACTAAAAAGCAGTTAAACAGACAGGGTTCAAATCAGAGGCTACTTACTGTTGCTCTTCTCAGGTGCTCCTTTTCCATATAAATCACTCAGCAAGGTTCTCCACAGCTAACACAGCCTTGCAACCAAGGGGAACCGGGAACATTTACCTCACTGACAAACAGAAGGAAGCCACTCACCCCAGACACCAGACACTACCTTTTCACAGATGGTGACCTCTCCAGAAACAGTAGCAAATTCGACATGCAGCCCTTGATTAAAGAACTACAACTGTTGTTCAAAACTCACATTTTATGTCATGGGTGAACCAAGTCCATCCTACTAATTTCAAAGTACATTTGAGAGGCCAGAGGAAGTATGTCTCACAATTTGCATCTATTTTTGGCTGTCAACTGACACAAGACCTCTAGTGTCCCTGAAAACAAGTGAACAACCCCACAAATTACTGATGTTGAAACACTCCAATTCCCAAAACCTCTAGGCTTCCACAGGGAAACACCTAATGTTCAGGGCACACATATGCACCCTTTACATAAAGCAGCAATGTCAATTTGGGTGAGAGTTCAAAGCCCTTAAGTACCAAATCTGGCCCACAGCCTGTAACCGCCATCAATAAAGTGATTTCTATAAAGGAAACCTACAAGTGTGATACCATATTTAAAATTCCCTTAGGCACTGCTGAGCCACACACCCCTGGGTACCATGGCAGCAAGCTCGATCCTAAAAGCATGTGCATTTATTTTACTCAAATACAACTTTCAAAGTTCTGTTTTACATGGAGTGTGGATGTAGCCACCCAACATTTTCTTATCTGTTGACTAAACTCTTTAAGGATCACATATAAACCATCCCCCGTTTCTTAAATTCTCAATGATCAATGTAGCCTAAAAAAGTCCACTTAGTTTCTGTAAAGCAAGAAATCTAAGACAAGTCAACATCTGATGAAAATCAAACAAAAACTGTGCTGTGTCCTTTCCCACCTTTGTCCCTGAATAAAAAAGTTCCTAAAACTGGAACCTGCCAATGCTGGCAATCTTGGGTAGTCAAGGTTACACTGCATGTATTCTCTGAAACAGGGCCTGTGGGTCCAGGCAACATGCATGTGAGCAAAAAGGAGGGCTATGTGCGCGTGCGCGCACAGACAGACAGACACACACACACACAAACACAATGAGAACCCTTTTTAAATTATCTTGCAGAAAGGCTGAGAAAAAAAATCTCTAGAGGATAGAATGTATCTTTCCTCAACTCTCTTCATACTAGGCTAAAAGTGTGTAGCTCTGGTTTCATGGGGGGCTGAATTCAAAGTGTTTGGTGAGGATAGAATCCAAGACTGACCCCAGGGGGTATGGACGCCAGGGCAACTGGATACTCCAACAGCCAAACCACAGCCTGGACCCAGACTGTGCCCTCCTTGGGTTGCAGACTGGCTCATTCGCACAATTTCGAGGGGTGGGGGCGATATGAAGGGGAGGAAGGACCACTGCACACACTGCCTGACCCTAGCAGCTAACCTATACCCCACTCAACCCCTAAACATGTCTGAGGCCCTGGAACTACAACAAACACCCTACACCGCAACAAACATACTTAGGTGCACACCCTCCCCCTCCTCAAAATCCTGGGTCTTCTTCCTTTCCCTATTCACACACCCCAATGCCCAGGTCCTCGCCTCCCACAAGCCGTTTAACATCCCCTCTCCTGCACAACACTCTTTCACAGCTTCTCAAAGTACACAACTTCCTAGCGCACTAGTCAAGTCCTCAGGCCTCCAAGCACACCTTCGGAACCGCACATTTCCCACCACACACACACACACACACACACACACACACACACACAC
>NW_022900946.1:22639402-22639879 GCF_012274545.1 Fukomys damarensis | reverse complement strand
GGAAGTGCGGGGGCGGGGCCGCAGAGGTGGGGGGCGGGGAACAGGAAAGCGATAGGGCGTGGTCTCAAGAGTGGGACGAGGCTACGGCGTAGAGGCGCAGCGCAGGCGGGGCGCGTCAGCCAAGGTAGGGCAAGGCCAGGACGTGTGAGGACCTTCGCGCGCAAGCTAGCGCTCACGCGGTGACGGCTTAGTTCGAGAGGGTGGTCTGGCGCAAGTACCACTGGGAGGAACCCTAGGTCTGCAACCATCATAGAGCACTGGGCTGTCACACTGAGCGGACGGCCCGCCCCATCCCTGGTCCCTGAGCGCTCACTGGCCTCTTACCCCTTGCCAGTCCCGCGGCGGGATCTTTCCGCCTGGGAAGCCCTCCACTCGTCGCTGCGCACTGCAGGACAGAGACAGATGTCCCAGGGATTGCAGTGTCGGTAGGCAGGATCAGGCGCATCAGGAGCTGAGCCCCTAGTGATGTGCAGCCCC
>NW_022900946.1:22625842-22639346 GCF_012274545.1 Fukomys damarensis | reverse complement strand
GGAACCCCTGAGCTAAATCCCCGACCCCACTTCCCCCCCCCGCTTTTTTTTTCCCACTTTACCCTTTCTTAATACCACTGCGCCCAGCTGCCCAGGACCCTGAGAAGGTAGCCTGGGGCTCTGCTCTGAGCAATAGGGATTCAGACAAGACCAGCGCACACAGCAGGTATCTGATGACTGCTGGCTGTCACCTGGCAGGAGTCAATATCCAAAGCTGTGGGCTGGGGCTGGCCAAGGCCCACTGGAATACAGACACTTTTCCCTTGATTTCTCCCAGGCACCATCCAGGATCCAGGGTGGGCTTTCCTTCCCGTCCCTACCCAGTGATCCCACTATCCCAGGCCAGCCTGAGAGGGAAGGCTCTGCATGTCCTGACCTCTGGCCCCGCCACTGTCTCTGTGGCATCACTTGCTGAGGTCTGGGGTCCAGACCCTGCAAGCCCCACAGGCCAATCCATGTAACCTGCCCATCACAGGCTGCAGAAGACAAGAGCCACTGCCCCAGACACCCAAGGGCACACACCTGGCAGCAGCCCCTCACCCTAGACTGGCTCTGACCAGCACTACCCTATCAGAACCAGCACTGTTCATGATTCAGAGTCCCTCCCCAGGCTCAGTCTCCATCAGCTGCTCCCCAAAGAAAAGGATACATGCACCAACAATCACTGTCCCAGAAGACTCCATCTACCGTTCCATAACAACCCAAGACCCTGTCTTGACACCTCATAGGTACCTTGACCAGCCTTCATTTTACAGACAGGGTTACCACCTGCCCAGGTTTCCTAGCACGCCATCCATCTCTCTCACACCATAGTGACATCCCTCCCCTGGAGTGCTCTCTACTTTAAACCTCGCAGAGATCCCCGCTGCCTCCATCCTTTCAGGACTCTTCCTGTTGGTATTTCCCCCATACATCCTTACCCTTGATGCATCTAGTCAGTTGCCCACCTCTATGTTCCCATTAAGATGCACCTCCAAGTAATTTTTTTTTCCTTTTTTGGGGGGTGGGGGCAGGTACCAGAGATAGAACTCAGTCCTTGCGCTTGTGAGGCAGGTGGTGGCACCACTGAGCTAAATCCCTGGCCCTCCAAGTCACTTCTAATGTCACCATCATATACACTCTGGACATTGCTCACCCTCGATGTCCAGCTCCTCATCCTTCATAGCTCCCAGGCAAGTCCAGAAGTCCTTACTTAGGGCTCCAGAGCTGGCAGCTCACCTCCCATCCAGCTGCACACCAGTGGCACCTGCCTGGGGTGAACCTCTCCAGGGACTCAGCATAGCACTGGATGCCCAGGGTTGCTCGTGGCATAAAGGGACAACATGAATGAGGGCATCCCAGTCTACTTCACAGCAGGGACGAGAGTAATGGATGAAGCTGAACTGCTAAACCAATATGAGTCCCACCAGGTCCTGGCAGCAGGTGTCATGCTCACCCATGTCCATTCAGGACAGCCCTAGGTCCCAAAGCGCTGGTGCTGAGGCACTCTAGCAGCCCTCCCCCAGCCCATTAAGCCTCATGGCATTAGAAGAGACAGTGGATGGCCACTAGGTGGGCAGTAGTTAGACTTCAACACAAAGAGCCTCCATAAGATGGAGGACTAGACGGACAGCAGGACCCTTAGGCGTTGGCCTTTGCTCCCAACCTCCAGCCCCAGTGCTTGCCTTGGTTCTGCCGAGCTGCTGCCATGGTCAGGCCAGGCCCTTGGGGTCAAGTCCACATCCATCCTCCTCCTGGCCCAGGGTGGTGGGTGTCCCCAAGTCCTGGGACCAGAACAGGAACATCCGGCCTCTGGCTTCTCTGGGTCTCTGCCCTGCAGGGACAGGAAGGGAGTCAGGAAGCCCGGAGGAAATGTGCAGCTCTGCTCAGGTGGGTTGTAGTGTGAGCGTGAGGGACAGTGTCCAGGTTGGGGGTGTGTGCAGGACCCGAAGAAGGAGCGCAGGAGGCTTCCACTCAGGGTCAGCCTAGAGAGAAGTTAAGGAAGACTCTAAAGAGAGGAATCAGGGAGGGCAGCACTGGGGTGGGGCTTGCTTCTGAGATTGGACATTACACCCTTCTTTCACTACACAGAGTCCTTCAAGATGCCAAAGCCCTTTGCTGGGAGCAGGGATTTGCCACCAAAGGCTTTGATTTTATTAACTTCTATGACATTTATTCAGGCTTTCTTTTTCAAGAACCAAAGGAAAAATGTAAGAACAGAAATGAATCAATCCAGACTTAAAATGAATACTTTGAAATAAAGTGAGCTTTGAAGTCTTACATGTATTTGTCCACTTGACTCTGGAAGACCACTTTTTTTTTTAATGTTTAATGCTATCTCATTTATTTATTATTTAGGCTATTTAGGCAGTATGTTTATGTTGGAAATGGAAGCGAATTTTCTTTCTTTTTTTTTTTTGCACTGGGGATCAAACTTGGGACCTGCTTGCAAAGCAGGCAGCAGAACCACTGAGCTAAATTCCTGGCCCTCAATCACTTTTTTTTTTTTTTTTTTTGGTACCAGGGATTGAACTCAGGTCCTTGCGCTTGCAAGGCAGGCCACCGAACCACTGAGCTAAACCCCTGGCCCCTCAATCACTTTTTTAAAAGTAAATATTTATTAATGAATTTACTGTCATACTCAAAATCATTTATGTTTAAGAAAGGCACTGCTCCAAATCATGAATGGTATTACAAAGAATTTCAATCTGTTTCTTTCTTCTTGAAAATGTTGAAGCTTCTCCAGCTATAGTTTATTTCATTTTGCTTTTCTTTTTCTTGATTTATCAACTTTGTGTTTAACTCTGAAATTTACATCTCCTTTTTCTTTATTAGACCTTTGTGCTTTTCTTCATTTCATTCAACTTTTCTCTGCATATCTTGATAAAGTTTGCCTATTTCTACCTTATGTTCTTCCTCTTTGATTTTCATTTTGTGTATAAGTTTGGCAATATTATTCTTATAATCCTGTTCATGAGATTTTAGCTTTTCCCTTGCCATATCAGCATTTCTTTTTAGTTATTCATTTTTGCCTTTCAAATTGTGCTGATATTCAATGGTCTGTTGTAGCCCTTTTCTTTTTTTTTTTTTTTTTTTTTTTTTGGTACCAGGGATCAAACTCAGGATCTTGTGCTTGCAAGGCAGGTGGCGGAACCACTGAGCTAAATCCCCAGCCCTGTGATGTCCACATTCTTTCAGGACTCTTCTTGGTACATTTCCCCCATATCACATGGAAGCAGCACCACAGAGAATATTAGGTGAGGGCGTACACAGGGGCCAGCTTCTGTGAAAACAGAACATATGGCTACAGAGGACTATGAGCCTAACCCAGAGTACTCATACAGCTCCTGTGAAGAGCTGCATTATGAGTAGATCCCATTTTCTTCTTTAAGTTTCAGAGATGTCCTTCAGTCATCATGAGGAAGTCATGGGCCTCGCCAGAAACCACCATCTTCCCACCAAGGTCGGTGTAACACACCTGAGTGACACAACAGCAAAGGTGAAGAACCTGGGGCAGAGCTGACCCATGGTAGCATCCAGCAACGTGACAGCCTATGCTGTGACTGCCACATCACCCCCATTGGCCTGGGGACTGGCAAAAAAGTGCAGATACCTTCCTGAGAGGCACCTTGGCACCTTGGGATCAATTGGAAGTCTAGTGCCACAGGAGCAAGGAAACTCTGGTCACTCTCACCTGGGGCCTCGCTGGGCCCTGATTCTATGCCTGGCATGCCCCTGGATAGGTCCTATCTCTTCCTGGCTTCACTCCTGTGTAGCAGGTATGTCTTCAGGCTGCCATCCTGAATTACTTTTGCTACTTGGAGTTCTCTCAACTACCCTGTCACTGAAGCTGTCTCAATGCCAAGCTAAGGGGTTGGAGGCAGGAGCAAGGCTTTGTCTCAAACAAATCCATATCAGCCAGGGTGAATGCTTCATAAATAATGGCTGATTAAAAAAAAAAAAAAGCTGGGCATGGTGGTGCACACCTGTAATCCCAGCACTCAGGAGGCTGAGGCAGGAGGATCGCTGTGAGTTCAAGACCAGCCTGGGCTACATAGTGAGTTCCAGGTCAGTCTCAACTATATAGTGAAACCCTGCCTCAAAAAGAAAAACAAAATCAAACAAACAAACAAAAAACGGCTAACGTGACTGTGGTCCTGATGGCTCCTGCTCCCAGGTCAGAGCTCAGCTAGGTATCTGCTCTCCTCTGGGGCAAGGAAGACCACCCACAGAGGGGCAGATAGGGAGCCACTCAGCCTTGCTGGTATGGGTTTTCAGGATTAGGTGCTGTGGTCAGTGCATGCCCCTCTGGCTCAGGGTTGGAGTTACTATCTGTTGTAGGCACTAGTCAGCTGGTGCATGCCTGTCCCCTAAGGGAAGCACTCACATCAATGTCCCCTGCACCCAACAAACCTGTCACAGCACCCTTGTCCTGCCAACCCCCAGCAGTCAAGAGCCAAGCCCCTGTGTAACCCAAGGGTGGAGCACTTGCCTGGTATGCCTGAGGCCCAGGTTCCATCCCTAGTACTCAGACAAACAAACAAACAAACAGAAAAGCCAGGTCTCCAAGGCTAACAGGAAAGTAGTAACAACAGGTTGGGCCACAAGGTCGGACTCAGTCAACTCCTCACTATGGCAACCCCACAGCTCCCTCCCAGGGTACCATGCACACCTTCCAACTAAGGTCTGATCCCTGCTGCAGCCCTAAGGGGAGTTCTCACATTGTCTCTTAAGGATTTTCATTCCAGGGATATGTTTTTGTCTGGGAACAGGGGTAGGGTAGACACTAGGAGACAAGTAGGGTCAGGGTCAGCAGGTGGACGTGAAGGGTGCAAAGTCCAGGATAGCACTTGTCCCCAGCCCAAGTGGCCTAGGAAGAAGGGGAAAGAAGCCTGCTGCCAGCCCTGTACCTCTTCAACTAGGAAGCCTCAGGGACATCCATCGTGCCAGGGCTAGGCTGCAACCGTAGAGGCTTGAGTGACTTCCTCTGTCTGGATGAAGCAGGGATTTATCTGAGCCAGAGTATGCCAAGAGAGGGTCCTGATCTGCCTCACAGCCTCCGAGGACCATGTGTTACTTGCTAGGAACAGGTCAGGGCAGTTGGATAAGTGCTAGGCCAGCCTGGCAGTGGCCCTGGTGTAGTGTCTAAGACATGTCTCTAGAAGGGGCAAGGGCCTGCTGGCCTTCCCCAACCCCAGTCATCTTCCCAAAACAGGTGGTGTCCTTGTGTGTGGGGGGGGTATATCTCAAGAGCCTCAGCAAGAAAAGCCGTACCTTCCTGTTCTCTTGGGAGTACCTGCCCTCCTGCTGCACATGCCTTGCTTTCCTCTGTTCTTCTTTCCATTGGATGTGCAGCCCCAATCTGATACTTTTTTTTTTTCTTCTGGTACCAGGGATCAAACTCCGGACTTTGTGCTTGCCAGGCAGGCGTGGCACTGAGCTACACCCCTGGCCCCCTTCCTAGCACTTTAACCTCACAGCTTCTGGGTAGTGGATACCTTCTGGCACCCTATGTTGGTTATCATTTTTCCTTCCATCTGACTCATTTCAGTGATCCCCTAAAACCTCCAATCCCAAAGACCAGTGGTCACCATTCAAACTGGTAACCAGGGAACATCCTGACTGGGAAGTAAGGAACATGGTGGCCAGGTGGGCCATCTGCTCACACCCCTCCCTCTACTGCCCTCCACACTGCTGTCCTGAGATGTCTCTTTCCACTGCCTAGGAGCCCTGAGGCAGTGAGGCCAAGTTCTAAGTATGTGATTATGTATGCTGCGGTCCCTCTGGCCCCTCTGTCGCTTTAGCGTGTTGTGGCAAACAAAAGTGCACTGGATTAGCCACAGTGGATTAAAAGATTTGCTTCTCAGAGTTTACCTAATAACCTAACAATCACATCGACAGCAGCTTTGAACCTCCAGGACGTGCTTGTTGGGCCAGCTGAGAGCCCAAAGCCTCTGTGGGCAGTAGGACTGCGGTCAGTGGTCACACACACAGCCTTGGCCCACCTCACAGCCAGCTCTGCCCAAACTAGGCCCATGTGTTCTCGGCTCTCATGGGCCCCTCGGCAGAAGTTGAGGAAGGGACCAGACACTAGTAAAAACTGAATGCTCAAGTGGGGGTCTAGGGCCAGTCAGAACTGCCTGTTAGAGGGTGCAGCTATCAGGTAACAGGCCTTGCCTGTGCCTGGCTGGGCCCCCTGGATGCATCAATGCAAGTCATACACAGCCGCAAAGACATGAGCAGCGTGGGAGGGTGGCCACAGAGGGCAGGGGACACACTAGGCCTCCTGCTGTGGTGCTCAGCCCCTCTGCTGTCACCCCACAGTACATACTTCTGCCCCACACATGCACACGCACACACGTGCATGCGCATGCACACACACAAGCATGCCTGCCTTTGATCTCCAAAGGGGATCCCATTGACAGGCTCTTAATCGCAGCTGCTAGCAGGGCCCGTGCTCTGAAGTCCCGAGTAATGGGATTTGGTGCTTCTGATCCATCTAGGCTGGCTGCTCCCCATTATAGGTGGACATTTTTTTTTTTTCCTATTGCTTCTTTTCTTTCTTTTATCCTTCTTGAAAACAACAGAAAAAAGCTCTTTAAATCATGCCGACGTGACATGGCTTTTCACGGAGCCCAGGCATGTTGGCCAGGACACAGAGGGCCCAGGCCAGTCAGGGGTCTTTGATGCCGCCTCTGTGTGAAATCTGACGTGGGAGACCTACCAGGGCGGTTTTCGGGACTGTGGTGTGCTGGGGTGCATTCCACCTCATGCTCTTTCCTTTGTCTCTTCCCCTGACCCTACTTGGGATGTGTTGGGAGGTTTGAGGGTGGTGTGGGTGGGTGTGTGTGTGTGTGTGCACCTGAGGGTGGGGTGGGCCCTAGGCAGAGCCACAGCCATGAGAACAATGGGCTGCGAGGACCACGTAGTCCACCTGTCCCCCATCCATCCTTGTGTCCACCCGCCTGGCTTACCTTACCTGCCTGGCTCCGTGTGCCTGCTCACGCTCCACCGTCCCGCTGTCCGCCATGATGGGCTTGGCCGTCCGTCCGAGCACTTTCAGCCACTCCAGGAAGCCGGTCCCTGCTCTTGGCCACTGTGTGGCTGGGAGGCAGAAGCGTGACTCTAGGCTGCAGCTCGGGTTCCTGCCGCCGATTGGCTGAGGCAGGGACCAGATGACAGGCCTCAGAACCCTATGGTAGCCATGGCAACCAGCCCCTTTAGACACCGCCACCCCCGAGCCACTCCTGACTGCTAAGGGAGCAAGCGGCACCACCAGTGGGCCCATGCCAAGGTCCCTTTGGAGAGGTGATCGGGTATGGCTGCATGGCAGATGTTCCTGCACCAGCTATTAAGCATTTTCACATACATTCACTCATACTGTGTGTGATGGGTTCTCTGCCCCTCTTATAGCTTGTCCCAGGGCCTTCTGTGCCCTGCTTAACCCCCTGGCAGAGGTAGGAGAAATGGCCTTGCAGTCCCTCTGGAGCCCCTGCCGAGAAGGACTTCAGGTCAGGCTTGCCCCAGGGGCTGAAGCCCAGGCCCATTCTGATGAGAAAATAATGGGTATAGGTCAGTGGGAAGAAAAAGCAGGGAGAACTCCCCACCAAAGGTGAGCAGAGCCAAGCTCTCCCCCTACCTCAGATGGTAAAATGCTTGCAGCTTTAGCTCTCTGTTCACGTACCAGTCCACATTCTTTCTGGCCACTGCCTGTTGAACACATGGATCTATTCCCAAGATCTTCTCTCAACAGCCATCTAAGGACCTGGGATGGCCCTGCTCCCCATGAACCTTGAGTACTTACCTGGCAGAATTCTGGGACCTGGTCAACACCCTGTGACACACCTGACTTTGCACCTTCTCTCCCCTTGGCTACAGCGCCCTTTTGTGTAAAAAACAAATATCTATACCTACAGTCCTCAGTGAGGCAAGGGCAAGTAAATCACCAGGCTTGAAGCCACTACTCTTCTCTGTCACAGCCAGGAGCAACCTGGGCCGTCCAATGCTCCCAGGAGCAAAACTGCCGGGTTGAGGACCCTCTGAAGGCCTGGAGAGAACCCTGGAAATCCACATCCCTCCTCCAGGCTACCTCCTGGCCCAAACCCAGATCATATCTGCCAAGCTGAATATAGCAAAGAGCAGATCAGGGCTGAGAAGGCATAAGCCTCAGGCTCCAGGGAAGGGGTCAGGGTTGTGGTTGGCCCAGGGGCCACTGTGATCCCTGTCAATGCCAGAGAGACTCAGGAGAGGCAGGGGGTGGGGGTGGTTAGTAGCTGGAACATGGGTCCAGGAGGTTCTCATATCCAGGGAAGCAAGCTCAGAGAGCTAGGCTGGCCCCACAATAGGGCTTGGGATGACCCTGGCAGTTTGTAGCTACGGCTGTTCTCAGGCCACAGGACTTAGGGCTTAGGTAGGCCCCTAGACTTGGCTCCAGATTTCTTCATACTAGCCTGGTCCCAGTCTGAGCTGCCCTGACACAGGATGGAGTACCTCCCCTGCCATGATGGAAGCCACTAGCAGTCCAAGGGTGATGTGTGGACAGGGATGCTGCACAGGGTCAGCTGGTGGTGGTCAGGGAGAAGAGACAATTCTGGGGCACAGAATAAGTTTAAGGGTGGTGGGGTGTACCATGTCAGAAGAAGCTGGGACGTTATGGCCTCGGGTGAGGGTAGCTCAAGAGGGACTGGAGAAAGCCTAGGGCTCCACACAGCCCAACCCTATCTGGAGCCAGTGGAAGGCTGGAGTTGTCAGTAGGCTTTGGTGATGGCACAGGTGAAGGAAGGCCAACAAAGAATGACATGAGTGGGTGAGCCTGGCAGTGGCCATGGTGCCCAAGTAACCCAGCAGGACCCACTTGCTCTTCCCACCACCCTCCAGCCGCTGGGCACCTGAGCGGGGCTCAAAAGGCAGGTGAGGGCAGCAAGGTGAGAAGTTGAGCCTAGGACCCCACCTGGATCCACGGACTGCCTCTCCTCCATTCCACCCTACAGTGGGCATGGGCCCTTCCCGGCCCTGGTTGTCTCATTTCTAGGTAGACAGTGGCTCTATTGCTCACCCCTAAGGAACCCATACCCAGTCTTAACAGTCTACCCTTATGTCTACCTTCTCCTCCATAGCCCAACTATAGCTCCTACAACCCCGAGGCTGACCTCAGGCTCTGTTGTCATGGACACACATGGGCTCAGTCAATCCCTGGGAAAGTGTGTACGGGAAGATCTCTCTTGGTCCTAGAGCTGTTCAGACCCAGCAGGACAGGGCAAGGTATGGGCCAGCACAGGGTAGCTCTGCCTTTTGCACATCTGACCTCGATCAGTGCAGGTCCCCCACTATGGGATGTGTGGTTCCCAGCACAGAGTTACCTAAAATGGCTCAGCAGGCCAGGCCTGGCCAGGGCCTAGAGGGTGTAGGTGTGACACACAGGGCAGGGAAACACAGACAGAACATCCTGTTCACATCTAGTTCCCAGTGCTGTGTATGAACAGCACACTTGACCACAAACCTGTCCCTGTGTGCATGTGTGACTGAGCATGCACAGTCCCTGAGTTCCCACATCTTAGAAGGCAGAATGTTAGGGCAGATTTATACAGCCTGTCCCAGACCTGGCTTAGTGCTATTTCTGGTGTGGGGCAGATCTGTCACTCACTGAGGACCATGACCATTTTGAATCAAGGGCATTTGTGAGAATTTGATGAAACTGATATGGCCTCCCCCAGAAAAAGCCTATTTTGCCAGGGAGGGTGGCTCAGGCCTGTGATCCCAGCACTAGTGAGACTGACGCAAGAAGACTATGAATTCAAGGCAAGCCTGAAATATATAGTGAGACTCTATCTCAAAAAAAAAAAAGAAAAGAAGGGCTATTTCTGGATTCAAGGGCAATACCACACCCAGTCTACCTCAAACTGCCTCAGGCTCCAGGAATGATTAGGAGTGGCTTGCTGAGGTCAGAGGACTCCCACTGGCAGCCACACAAATGGCTACCAGGTGCCCATCTAGAAGCACAACCCAAGAGTCAGTGACTGAAGGATGTACACTCCAGACACATCAACCATACAGAATTCTCTCCAGGGGAAAAAGAAACATCAAACTGAACCTCAGTCTCCACAGATCCCTGGAGATGGCAGCTGGAGCCAGAGTGCACACTCTCCACGTTGGATCTCTTGACAGGGGCAGGGGGTGACTAGGCCAGGATCTCCAGAGAGAATTCTAACAAAAAAAATTCTCCAAACAAAAGAACACACACACTGCCAGGCTCAGACTTTACTTGGTCCTTGACCCACAAGCATAATAAATGCTGTCCAGGATTTGCCCCAGTCTGGGCAGGGCCTCTGGGGTATCCTGGGACAAAAGTGCCCCCAGGAGCTGTGAGGCTAGCATACGAAAACCAGGATTCACCCACTGCCCACAGGTGGCCCTCATGGCCATCCCAGGTTCTGTGTCCATAGTGATAAAAGATCCAGCAGGAAAGGCTGAGCCTGGTGGTCAGGCATTCAAGAGGCTGTTTGGTCACTTCCCGCTGGTTCTCTTCTGTACTACCACAGGCTCTGACAATGCCTGTTGCTGAAGCCGTGCAACCAGCTCCTCCACGTAGATCTTGAAGAAGGGGACAGGGTCCTGAAGGGAGAGGGTCCTGGTGAGACTGATAGCGGCCAACAGTAGCTGGGACTCGGGACTCCAGGGAAAATGGGAACCAGCTGCTGTTGGTCAGACATCTCAGGGAATTGGGGGCAGAGTAAGAGCTGGGCCCTTCAGCCTTGGTCACAAGGCTTATCGCCATGTTTGTCAATCTGGAAGGTGGACTCTACCCATGAGAAGAGGTCTCCCCTTTCTTGGGGACACAGCAGCCATGTGCCTGCCTCTGGCTTCCCTGTGGTCACAGATAAACTGAGCAGAGAGAATAGAAGGAGCCAGCTGCTATGGCAGGCGGGCTCCCTGTCCTGGCAGCTATAGGCTCCAAACCTTCTAGACACAAAAGAAAGACCCTGGGAATTCCAGGAGGCAAAGTAAACACAGACCCAAAAATCTTGCTCTACTGCTAAGTGTGGTGGTGCATACCTATAATCCCAGTACTCAGGCTGAGGCAGGATTATTACTGTAAGTTTGAGGCCAGCATGGGCTACACAGCTAGTTCAAAGCCACGCTGAATAATATAGCAAGACCCTGTCCCCAAAAAAGAAAAGAAAAAAAAAGAATCTTGCTCTTTCCACTGGTCTAGGGACAGGACAGGACAGGAGACAGAAGGAACTTCCTTCAGGTTATACACACATCAGCAGATACAGATCCATCAGGGTGTATGACACCAGCTTATCCAGGCTTTCTGCCCACTCCTAGGAAGGCAGCAACAGCTGGCATTCACACATGCTCACCTTCTCCTCCAGGAGCCTCTGCTTCTCTATAGCCTCCTCTAGCGTCAGGCCAACCCACTCAGCCTCCTCCTCTGGGATGACAAACTCCTGAGCAGGAAAACAGAAGACATAGTGAGGCTAAGCCTCCCTAAAGGCCACAGGCAGCAGGGAGGACAGGGGAAGCCCTCACCTTATACTTGTCGTAGATGGCTGTTCTCCGCTCAGGGTCATCTGGGTGCAACCGGGGGTCCTGCCGGGCAAGCCTCAGCAGCATTCCTCGCTTCAGGTCCATCCCAAACTTGGAGCACAGGTCTTCCTTTGGGGTCTGCAGGAGGTACACTTGGGACCAGATGCTGAAGGCAGGGCTCCACCCCACCTCCCTGTCAACCACCCCTCAACTAGACCAGAGCAGGCCATTCACGATGGGTGACACCGGCACCCGAGCCTAGGGTGGATCAGGATACAGATTAAGCTGAGGAATCAGAAGCAGGTGGCCATACTCACTCAGGCCCCGTGGGTACATCAGTCACCCACATAAGGGACTCTCCTGTGGACAGAAAGCCCTACTGGGGTTGCCCAGAAAGGGGCATGATCCTACCTATGTTTTGCCAGTTACTCTCGAGACACCACAAGCTCCAGTGTGGCACTGCTCTGGGTCTGAGTCTGGCTGGCCACAGGACCCTGCCATGCATCAGCCCTGCTTGCCTTGAGGATATAGAAGTCAAACCCATAGGCCTCATCAATGAGATCTAGGGTCCGCATGGTTACAGTCACAGTGAACTTCTTGTCCAGGATCTCACTGTAGAGCTCACGCTGAAACAGCTGTGGCTTCCACACCTTCTTCACCCTGTTTGACATCTAAGAGTGCAACAGAAGTCCTGTGAGTTTTGCTGTATCTCCCAGGTGGCGTCACCTTTCTGGTAGGGCCAGGCTAGTGGGTTCCCCAGTGCCTTCACCCTTTCCAGAAAAAGAGTAGCCAGAAAGGCCTCAAAAATACAAGTCTCTGGGCTGGTGATTTAGCTCAGTGGTACAGTGCTTGTCTTGCAAGCGCAAGCTCCGCAGTTGATCCCCGGTACCAAAACAAAACAAAACTAGTCTCCTCACAGAAGACTCAGACTCGTACCATAAGCAAACATGGGGGACAGGTTCTGCTCTTCGCAAATTGCCTTTGAGTCTCTCAGGCTTCCTGATTCTTCTTAAAAAAATTTTTAATCCGACCTCAACTCTCCCTCTCCTGGGCTCACAAGCCTCTTTTGACACTATAGCCGCTCTCCCCAAGCCTTCGTATGGTCTGTTTCCCCCAAGGCTGGGGCACCCCACCTCAGCATACGATGGTTTTGCCAGTGAAGTTTACCAGGTCTGTATCGCTTCATTTGTTAGGATGTTCTTTTGGCACAACTGCGTCCATCGGAACGACAACGAGCCGTCTCCCGCACCTACCTTGTCGTTGTTAGCGTATCTGTAGCCCAGGATCCAGCCCTCGCCGCCCCAGAGCCCCTTCTGGGACTCTCGGGGATAGTAAATGGGGATGGGCACGTCCTCCACGCGCTCCCGTTGCCCATTCTTGGGGTTGATCTTGAACTTGGTCCCGTGAGGCTGATAGTGGACGGGCGTAGGCGTGCGGGTGTTTTCCAAGGAGCGGAGGAAATGGGTGGGCAGGCGCGAGCAGATGCCACCTTGCAGCTGCAGGCGCCTCCACAGGTAGACCGGGAACCTGTGCAGAGGCATCTCACGGCGTTACCGTAGCCCTCACCTCAGCCAGGACCAAGGGATCGGCGCCACCGGAAACGGAACTATACCCAGTGCCCCGACCTTCGCTCGCCGGTGACTGGCCGCCAAATCTGTTCATCTATCTTCGTCCCGCCCCCTGCCCTTAGGGACCGTACAGAAAAATCTGGCTGAAAGAATAGCGGTTCAAGGCAATGTCGGCAAAGTGCAAAGTGCGGCCCAGGCATTTTCAGAGAGGACGGCGGAGGGGTGGCTCTCCTGGGTCCGGCTTCACCCACCACCCCAGGAGAAAGAGCAGAAAAATGTAAAAACTCTTTAGGCTTGAAAAGTCAGTGTAGAATATTAAATTCACTAATCACATAAAAATGTCTTGGGGCTGGGGATTTAGCTCCATGGTTCTGCCTCACAAGTGCAAGGAGTTTGATCCCCAGCACCAAAAAAAAAAAAAAAAAAAA
>NW_022900946.1:22616085-22625776 GCF_012274545.1 Fukomys damarensis | reverse complement strand
AACAAAAAAAAAAAAAAAAAAAAAATCTTGCAGGCGTGGTGGTTGCACGCCTGTAATCCCACGCTCAGGAAGCAGAGGTAGAAGGATCACCGTGAGCTTGAGGCCAACCTGGGCTACATAGTTCAAGGCCAGCCTGCACTACAAAGCGAGATCTTGTCCCACCCCACCCCCCAAAAAAACACCCGAAGTACACATTTACTCTGAGACTGGGGAGTGCTTTCGCGTCTAAGTGTGGAGTAACTGCCGCGGGAGACGCCGAAGACTACACCCAACCAGAAACCAGAAAGGAAGCCCCAGAGTTAAAGGGTAGGAGGACGCAGCACCTGCTCCCAGCCCTTGGGGGAGGGGCAGGCACTGCTCCCGGAAGCAGTCAGCCCGGAGTCACCTGACCTGGCAAGACTAAACAAGCTCTCCAGAGGCACTTTTCTGAGTCTCACTTGGTCCAGTGCAGGGAGGGTAGACAGCCACCACTTAGGCTCCTAAGTCTTATTCAAAAGGATGCTTGCCCGACAAGGGCCCCAAAACTTGGGGGGATGTACTCATCACACTCAGAACAGCTGAGCAGCCCCCTCTCAGGAGGCTCTTCCTAAGATCTGAGAGCTAGAGAGAAGGGCAAGACCCTGTATCCCCAGGGGCCATCCACTGCCGTAGCCCTGGTCTCTCCCACTGCAACTGCAGCAGCATAGGATCCCCACAGAGGCAGTCGGGCACACAGCCAGATCACCAGGCTGCCGGCCTCAGGGACTAACTAACCCTTCTCGGCCATGTAGGTCCTCACATCACAGCCTCACAGGGGAACAAGGCAATAGGGAGCTTTTCTCTACTACCTCCAGCCTCTAATCACCACCAGGCCGGCAGGGCATAAGAACCTGCCCACACCCGTTGTCTGTGATCTCCAGGGATCACTGCCAGAGCCACTGAGATATGCTGAGGGTCTCGTTGACGATGTCGACAGCAGACACAGGGGAGCAGGTCCTCTGTGTGTGTGTGTGTGTGTGTGTGTGTGTGTGTGTGTGTGCTGGGGAGGAGGGTGTTCCTTTCCTCTGGAGGAGGAAGCAAAGGGTCTCAGGGCAATTTTATTCAGTTGGGAACCAATCTAGACAGGGCTGGACAGGCCTCCTCTTCCTTGGTCCTACTTATGGCTGAAGAGATTATCAGTAGCAGATGTTCCCAGGCTGGCCACATCACGTCACAGTGTATAGCTCATTCCGATCATTCTTGCAGATTTGATAGTGGCAGGGCAACTTCTGTGAGCAAGACCAGGGCTCAGCCTGTTCATCCCGTGGTGGTAGCAGGAAGGCTGCGCTCCCAGCTAGGAGTATGTGCCAGATACTGTGTGTGTAGTAATAGTTGTCGCTGGTCATCAGGGAAGTATAGATGGTGATGCCCATAGAAGCCATGGCGATGCCAGGCAGGAGATAGAAGGCCCAGCGTTGCCACGAGGTGGGATAACACTGGTGCCTGTGCCCGCAGCGGTACACCTGAAGCAAATAGCCATGCTAGTATTGGTATAGGCTGGTTGTGGCTGAAGCTCCTAGGTCCCTGGGTTAGGGATTATAAGGGTCCACCCAGGTCTGGGCAGCAGAACCATGGAGATAGATAACTCGGAGGAGGTGCAAGTGCACAAGGCCACTGCTCCTCAGTCTCAGACCTCTGGGACATAACCATCCCGGGGCTCTGGGCAGCAGTGGGCAGGGATGGGGGTGGAGGCACTCTAGCAGCCGTTAGCAGATGTGGGGCATTTGGGCCCTAAATCTGCTGACTGAAGCAGGACTGGGGGTAGGGCCAGAACAAAGGCCTTCTCTCAGCGTCTGGGCAGGAGCACCTGCCTGTCCTAGTCCTTACCCACATGGAAGCCATGATCACGAAGGCAAAGAGGCAGGGTCCCATCATGTTCCAGATGCCCCTGCGATCCAGCTGCAAGGACATGGCGATGACCAGTGTGCCCAGGAGAAACAGGACCTGGACAAGACACAGGGGTGGCTATGGGGTCACAAGAGTTTTGGATTAGGGTCACCTGTGGCAGCACAGAACCCAGCAGAAACAAGTGGGCAGTCACAGTGATCATCTTGCCACCACACAATCTCTCAGAAACTCTGTGCAGCCCCTTTGCAGCTGCTGGCAGAATTTTCCCTATTCTGTTGGCTAGGAGAAAAACGCCTTCCTTTGGCTCTTGCATGGCATCCACAGGTGAATGCAGCCTTGACATCTTTTTTAATATTATTATTATTAGTGGTGGTGGTGTTATTTGGGGGTGTGGTTAAGACAGGGACTCGCTACACAGTTCAGGCTGGCTTGGAATTCAGTATGTATCCCAGGCTGGCCTGGAACTCAGGGCAATCCTCCTGCCTCAGCCTCCCAAATACTGGGATTATGGGTATGTGCCACCATGCTCAGCAGTCTTGACATTTCTGAGACACAAACTTAGCCAGCCAGGCACCTCTCGGGACAAGGAGATGGTGCCTCTCTCTAAAGTAGGAAACAAACTGAATAGAAACTCTGTCCCCACACCCCCCCACCCCTGCACCCCTAGCTTTGTGGAATCTCCCATCAGGACAGCCTCAGTCTCCCCCCAGATGATCCCCGCGTAGGGACTCCCACTCCTGAGTCTCCATCCGACCTAACCACAACCTGCACATTTGTGCCCCCATATTCAGTCCTGCTGAACCCCAATACTTTGGAAATTCCCTCCCCGTCCCTGTGCCCTGACTGTGGGCGTCTCACGGATGCCCTTCAAGGTAGGTCTAGGCCTGCAGTTCTCTGAGCAGACAGACAACACAGTTCACAGGCATCAGAGATGCGTTTCCATTAGCCAGATCCAGCTGCTACAAAAAGTCTCTAGTGTTCTGGCACCAAAGAACTTTTCGGGGAGGTATGGCCTGGAGTGGGCTTCTACCTTGAACAAGGACTTAGAGAAGAGCTGGAAGGTCTCCCCGCAACCAAAGGATCTTGCTATGTAGATCAGGGAGTCCTTGAACTCACTATGTATCCCAGGCTAGCCTTGAACTCCTGGTGATCCTCCTGCCTCAGCCTCCCAAGTGTGGGATTATAGGGATGTGCCACCACACCCAGCTGGAGCTAGGAGTTCTTGCAAAACCCTGCCCACTACCTTCCATGCTGGTGTCTTTTTTTGTTTTTGAGACAGGGTCTCACTATGTACTTGAGACTGCCCTGGAACTCACTATGTAGCCCAGGCTGGTCGCAAACTCACAGTGGTCCTCCTGCCTCAGCCTCCCGAGTGCTGGGATTACAGGTGTGCACCACCACTCCCAGCCATCCTGGTGTCTTCTGATAGCTGCCACTTTTCCCTAACAGGGGCCTGCAGCTTCTTCAGAGGGTGACTGATCACTAGGTGAGACTTGAGGTCCAGTGCTTTCTCTGTCTTTCTACCGCCTTGCATGTGCTGTGTGGCAGGGGCCTCTTACTCCCTCAAGAGCCCAGTCCCCACATCAGAGGTCACTCACATGTTTCAGAACTGTCTTCAGCCGGGCCATGGAGAGGATGGTGACCCAGGTAGACACCCCAGAGCCCAGAAAATCACAGTACTGGAGCGTGTCATAGCTGAGGATGCACAGCACGGCTTCCCCCGGTTGGTCACAGGCATGGTAGAACTGTGAGATGGGGCAGTAAGCAGCATCCTGGAGCTCCCCACCCTAGGGAACCCCGAGATGTGGGCTGGGCCTACCGTGGAGAAGAACATGGTGTAGAGGTAGACGGAGGCCTCCACCAGGAAGGCACGGCGCACAGACACAGCAATGGGAGCCAGGAACATGAGGTTGCTGAGGGTGAGCAGGAGTGCAGCCACCCTCTGCTGGGCCACCGTCTGGGCGGTACTGTTGTCGGTGCAGCTCCACCCACGCCATCCTGTGAGCCACAAAACATCCAGGGGTCTAGGGTGGGCGGCTGGGGCCAAGATCCCTATAGGGGACTTCTGAACTTTGGGGTCCCTGCCTCATCCAGAAGCAAGCAGGGCAGGTACAGAGGCAGGTATGGGACAAGCAGAGATAGGTGTGGACAGGTAGAGACACGAATAGACAAAAATAGATACAGATACCCATGGGCAGATATGTGTAGGTGGGGCAACTGCGGACATGTACGCGTGGGTATGTTCATGTATAGCGTGGGCATGTGGACAGCGCAGACAGGGAGGAGTCGGGGAGGCCAAGGTCAGGAGGCAGTACCACTCTGGAGATACCTCAGTCTCTGTGTTTGGACAATAGATTGTGGGGGCATGGGAGGAGTACCCACCTCCCCACTTTGCTCTAAAAGAGTGCACTCTACAGGCCTGGTGGAGCTCCCATAGGAAAAGGCACAGGGCTGGGATATCAATGGCAGCAGAGACTGCCCCTAGCTATGTAAAGCCCCCGTTCTCACCTGCTTTGCAGCTGCAGCCTGCATACAGGTAGCCATATCTGCGGAGCAGCAGGCACTGGCCATAGGGTCCACAGTCATTCAAACAAGGGACCAGGTACATGGTGGTCTGTACGCGAACCTTGGCTTGATCGCAGTCCCTATAAGGATGGGAGGCACCGTAAGGCTGACTGCAACCTCTGCTGGCCAATCTACCACCAGGGCTTTCCACAGGCTTATGGATACATGAGCCCAGAATTGAGCCCCCAGGCTCCAGTAGCCCCAGAGGTGGTCCTTCCTCTTTCCAGGGCTGCTGTGGAAGAGAAACCAAGTAGAGAGGGAGAAGCACTCCTAACACAAGGATAACACATGATCTCTCCCTACTAGCAGGAAACGGGTCACTCCAAGCTCAGGGAGGCATGGTCTTGAACATAACTTAGCTGGTAGTTCCCAGCTAGTACTTCGTTGCTGGGCCCCAGTTTTACGTACTCAGGACTTTCAGGGCACGTGAGCTGCAGGGAGAGGTACCAGTTGTCTGTCTCCGGGTAGGGGATGACGAGGTTGGCTGTGTTCGATGAGCCGTTCAGAGATAGGGGGTAGCCCTGAAAAAAGGCTGCATAGAACAGGAAGTCCTGTTAGCAAGACCAGAGGGCCCGGTCAGGGCCACCCTCCAGGTGCCACCTGCCTACCATACCTGTAGTACAGCTAAGTGAAGTGTTGAAGTTGAGGAAGGGTGAAGCAGCATTCACGCAGGCCACCACCAAGGTATCATTTGTGACCTCGGTCTGGAAGGGGAAGCAGTGCAGAGTTGGCCTCTTGGCCCCCCAGAGCCAGCATACCATCTGCCCTGCCTGTCAGCTCAGTCGTGCAGGGTGCCTTTCTCCAAGGCTCTCGCTTGCACCTCGGGCCTGGGTACTTGATCCAAGCTGTCTCCACAGCCTGTTTCCTCAGGCACAGCTCTCGGGCCTGCTGACAAAGCTAGGTCTGCCCTAGAGGAGAGGACTCCTGTCCTGAGACAGGGTCCCAGTGCTGCTGCCATCATTCTGTTGCCTGAAAGGCTGCCCTGCCTTGGTGTCCAGGCTGAAATCAGTGTACAAAGTGCCTCGAACCAAGCCCATGCCATCTGCAGTTAGCCTACCCGACTGCAAGGACAGTACCTTGTTGGCCCTCAGGGTGATAGTGAGGGAGCCCCCACTGTCCATGCCTGTATCAAGGCGGAGCCGCATCACAGAAGGTTTGTCTGAGCGCACCAGCACCAAGACCCCATCCAAGGGCTGGAAGTGCACAGACAGCACATCCATGTCCTCTCTCATGACTGGATAGCTCAGCAGGCAGAAGGGGCCACTGCCCATCCCACTGCTCCTGCTCCGGTCCTGGTGGGCAGGGCTCAGGGACAGATGGCTTGCAGTGGCATCATAGCTCTGGTTTGTGCTATTTTGAAAAAGGCGCTGGAAGGTCACACTCCTTGGCCTGCAGGCTATCAAAAGGGTAAAAGGCTCAGCTGGAGGAAAGTCTGAGGGTCAAAGGAAGAGGCAGAGCCACCGCCATCATCCACCTCCTTCCACGCAGCCCACCTGTGAGGGTAGCCGCAGCACTGAAGGCCACTGATACGTGGGGCCCTGCCAGGCTCTCAGCTGTCACTTGTAGCCACTGGCCCCAAGGTGGTGAGGGCAGCAGCAGAAGGCAGGACGGGGTAGGGCCGGTGCAGGTCAGCACTTTCTGGAAGTTGTTGGGCAGGCTAGCTGCACCCACTGTGAGACGTACTGGGCAGCCCAGGCTCCCACTGGATACACAGCCCTGCAGCTCCAGCCGAAGTTCCTGGGTGTACTCAGGGACAAAGATCCTAGGGCAAGTTGGTATGGCCTCACTCAGACTCCATACTTCCTCCAATCCACTTGGGCGGGGCATCTGTTCCCACCTCCCAGTACAATTCCAAGGCCCAGGACCAGGCTGCGGACAGTGGCACCACCCACTCTAACCCGGAAGGCTGAGGCCAAAGGGCAAACCGAGTTCTCTTTTAGAACCTACTCACTTGACATAGCTGGGGTGGGTGAGTAGGATCTGTGGAAGGGGCACATCAGGCTCCAGGACTGTGAACTCAACCGCCCGCATAACCAGCATGTCCGGCTGAAAGATGTAGGCGCAGGAGGGAACAAAGCCCTACGAAGACAACAAAGCCCAAGGTTGTCAGAAAACGCAGGGTGCAAGGGTTGGGGAACAGGCTCAGGGGAATTGGGGCTGCATCCAGGATGGAGTGGCTAAGTCCAGAACAAGGTATTCCCCAGAGAGGTGGACAATAGGTCACCCATGCACCAGGGAGTCCTGCCCCCATCCTAGAGGTCAGCCCCCCTCACCTTCACTTCGATCTTTTGAGATGAGGGGGGCAGGTGGGCGACTACAAACCAGTCTCCAGGGGCTGGGTGGGACACATTGACCGTGGTGTTGCCTAGCAGCATGGTACTTAACAGTGCCCTGACATGGAAGGAGGGCTGCACCGGGGTGTCATCAGGGAAGCTGGTGCCCAGGGGGTTGATGACAGGAGGGGCGCCATAGCGGAAATGCCTAGAGCAGGGAGATCACGGCAGGAGCTGCAATTAGGTGGGGTCCTTGGCCAGGCTCGGGTGCTGTGGGCAGGAGGCTCGTACTTACACAGTAATTTCTGCATCAGTGCATGTGGGGCCACTGTCCCAGGACACATGCAGCAGCCAGCGCAGCAGTATGGTGTCTGGGGGCACACGGAAGTGGAACAGTCTGGCGCTGCCATACCAGTTGTAGAAGGACAACTTCTGTGGCGCCTGTGAGAAATGTTCAGACACCAGCCTGGCTTCTGCAGGGAGAGGATGTTATCAGCCAGTGCAGGGCACCCTCCTCCCCAAGGGTAGGGTGCAGACTGGGAAAAATGCAGTACGGGGGTGGGGGGGATTAGAAGTCAAGTCTTAGGGCCAGCTGGAGCACCTGTCAGGACAGCTTTGACCTTGGCAAAGGTCCCTCTTGTCCTCCAGTCCCTTGGGTGGTGAAATTTCCCCTCAGGCTTCATTCTTTTGCTTCCCCTCCCCCAGGGCTGTAGCTCAAATAAATGCCCAGTGCCTGGCCTCACACAGGGTGGGTGGCCTCTAGCAGCCTACAACACACATGCTCAAGCTTGGTGGTACAAGGACAAAGCAGGGGCCCACAACCCCGAATGAAGGCTCCCTATAGCACTAGGCCTTGTAACAGCTCTCAGGTCCCTATACCAGCCTAGTGCCAGTCAGGCCTTGTGCCCATATGACCCTTCCCCCACTCTGGGCCCCAGTGTCTTCATGGGTAGGCTGAGGACAGCATGTCCCCGCAAGGTCAATGAATGGTAAAGTGCTTCCCGCATTTGGCCTCATTCTGAGCTGAGTGTTTGCCACTTAGGAAGCCTCCCTCTGGGAGAATGACTGGTCCAGCTCCTCCTGGGAGAGGGGAGGGAGCCAGGTGAGCAGCTGCCTCTCCTGCCAGCCTAGTGGCTCCTCCATAGAGGATCCTGGAGCAAAAAAGCAGCCTGCTGGCAAAACTAGCACTTTCAGAGAAGCCTGGCTAGGGGCTAGGCAGGGTAGGCTCCATCCACATGTTCCAAGTCCTGCTGGCCACTGATCTCATCTACCAAGCTGTGGCCTGAGTCAGGAACTGCTACAGGCCCTTGGGTGATACAGGACCTATATGATAATGTAGACAAAAAAACTAAAGTCCTGGAAGCTGAGCCGCCACTGCGGAGAAGCAGCTTACTAGATACACGCCCCAGGGGCAGGCAAGGGAGATCACCCTGTAAGTGCAGCTCTCTTAACTGCTAGAGCCTAAGCACTTCCACCCCTAGGCCTCAGAAAGCCAGCCTGAGGACACCTGGAGCCCAGTGGGTGGCCATGATGATGTTCCAACAGATAGCACAGGACAGAAGAAACCAGCCCAAGCTCTCAAACCCTACACAGCCTCTCCAAGCTTCCCTGGAGTCTGTGCCTAAGGCTTCCACAAGGTGAATCTTGGTGAACCTATCAGGACGTTAGCAAGATGGGTTGAGCTCCATTATTACACTAGCAAGGGAAGGAAGCCACACACATCTCTGCCCACCTCATACCCCAGGGACACCTACTGAGTATGGAGGGGAAAATCAAATTCCTGGGAACTCGAGTTCTGGCTCCCTCCCTACCTCACAGCCTCCAAACCAGGACAGATATCTGCTGGACAGACCCCAGCAGCCAAGCCCACAGAGCTGCCTGCCTGCCCCTCTGAAGCCTGGGAGGACCGAGGGGCGGACCTAGCCCACGAGGCCCTCACCCAGTCTGACAAGCGTGTTCCATAAACATCTCACTCAGCACCAGTGACCTCCCTCCAGTCCTGACCCCAGGGAGAAAGAGGAGAAACAGTGTCAGTACACAAGGGAGGATTTAATTAGGAGCAAGTTCCTCAGGGAAAACTGCCTTCCACTTCAAGTGGTCCCAACCTCAGAACCCTCAAAAGAAACAGGAGATTGGAGGAGCAATATTTCAGAGAAAGCCCAGAGCACGGAAAGGAAAGAAAGGCAAGGCAGCCAGCCCAGGGAAGGCAATGGGTGGCCAGGAGCTTGGAGGCTCTTGAAGCCATCCCGCCCAGGATGCACACCTCAGACCCCATGGAGTTTCAGGCCACATGGGTCAGGGGAAGCACGCCTGTTGCCAGGTGTCTAGGGCCTGGCTGTTTGTATCTCAGTTCCTGGCCCAAGCAGGACCCAGAGAGGTAGCACACTCTGGTCTAGCTACCTCACTGGTCTTCAGTTAGGAAGGGGACACTCAGGAAGCAAAAATGCAAGGGGAGGTAGGCAAGTTCTCCACCCGGCCCTCCCTTGCTGGACAGCCTCCTCTGCCTCCAGCAAAGTCAACGACACTGGGATTAGGGCACGCTGTGGGAGGGGTGGAAAAATGCCCATGGGATCCCCGCTCTAAGCAACTTTTTCCCATCTCTACCACTCCAAAAGAGCAAACAGGCTCCGGACTCTCACTGTTCTACCGCTCTTCCCACTGGGCCATCCAGCTGGGGTCCCTCTACTCCCCGTTCCAGCTTATGACAGTCACTTCCCGACCCCAAACTCAGGGGAGGAGGGAGAGGAGCGCAGGCTCCGAGGGGTCGAGCTCGCCAGATCCCCAGATCCGGCCGGTGGACGGAAGAGGGGGTGCAGCTGTCCTTTCTACCCAGGCTCTGCGCGGGGCCACCGGGGGTAAACCTCGGTCCCCACCGGTGCCAGGTGAGATCACAGGTGCCCCCAGGTGAGTCACAATGGGCCCCGCCTCGGCTCTCCGCTGCCCCCCCATGGCTGGCGCCAAAGGCCGGCGCTCTCTCACCGCTCCTG
>NW_022900946.1:22614071-22615489 GCF_012274545.1 Fukomys damarensis | reverse complement strand
TGAGCCCCAGAACGCCCACTGCCGGAGATGGTGGGGTCACGTGGGGTATCGGAGGGACCGGGGATGAAAGGGTCACGCGGGAGGCATGGGGGGGACAGTAGGGGAGGGGTTACCGAGGGACATATATAGGGAGACCGGAGCGGAGGGGTCCAGGGGGATGTGTGGGGTCAGGTTTGGAGAAGTTACGTGGGACGATGCGTGGGACCAAAAGCGAGGAGTCACGCAGGACTGTGGGTCGCGCGGGCGTGAATTGTAGGTGCGGAGAGGACTGTAGAAGTTCTAGAAATTCTTTCTTGGAAGCGCCGCAGGCTACGCCGGTGAGAGACCCTAGCTTGGGGCAGTTGAGACCTGCCCCGCGGCCTCACTTTACGCTGGAGTGCTGCTGGACCTCCGAGACCCTCAGGCCACAGAGCACCTAGGAGAGTAAAACATACTTTCTGCCTTGGGCCCTGGAGTACTCCCCGCTACTTCCGGGGCTAAACCCTGAGGATCAAATTTGAGATCAGCCTGGGCAATTTAGAGAAAAAGGCCAGTCTGAACTGCACAGCGAGACCCTGTCTCAAAATATAGTAATAATAATAATAATAATAAATTTATAAAATCTGAGGATGTATCCCAGGGACAGAGCAGTTTCCTAGCATGCCTGTTAAGCTCTGGGTTCAGTCCTCAGTACTGGGGAGTAAAATAAGCGACATGCTTTCATGAAAAGTTGACTGGGTTTATGAAAATTTAGCAACAACATAAAGGTGGCATTTCACATTGTGTGCGGTTACCCATTTATGCAAAGGTAAATTCCAAACACATTACAGATTAAATGCAGCAAAGAAACCATAAAAATCCTGGAGGAGAATTTGAAGAAGGCTTTGCTAAGTACCCAGAAACCTTGGAGGTGAGCTAGAGAAATCCAACTACCTGAAAGCTTTCTGCCGAGCAAACCAGGTGTGGTGGCCCATGCCTGTAATTCCAGCACTTGGAGGCAGAGGCAGGAGGATTGCCTGCAAATTCGAGGCCAACCTGGGCTACATAGTTCAAAGCAAGCCTGAACTGTATAGCAAGACCCTGTCTCAAGAAATAAAAGAAAAGAAAAAAGAATAAACTGGGCATGTTGGTATACAGATGTAAACTATGAGGGAAGATTTAAAAAAAAAATTTTTTTTTTGATACCAGGGATGGAACTTGGGACCTTGCGCTTGCAAGGCAGGCAGTGGAACTACTGAGCCCAGAAGACCAAAATTTTGAGCTACACAGCAAAACACTGCCTCAAAAAAAGAAAAAAAGAAAAAACTGCTCCAACTGATCAATAACACTACCAACTCTCACATGAAAAATTATCAAAGTTGAGCCGGGGATTTAGCTCAGCAGTTTGGTGGCCTGCCTTGCAAGCGCAAAGACCCGAGTTTAATCCCTGACCAAAAAAA
>NW_022900946.1:22610892-22613981 GCF_012274545.1 Fukomys damarensis | reverse complement strand
AAAAAAAAAAAAAAAAAAAAAAAAAAACCCAAAAATTATCAAAGCCTAGGGCAGTGGTGATGAACCAGTGGCTCACATGTGGCAGTGGGCATAGGGAGCCCTGTCTGTTGGCATGCAACTCACCCCAGCAACCGAGCATCAGACTGTTTTTTTCTAAACCAGAACTTCATCACTGAGGTTTAATTGCAGTGTTGACAGTTTATGATCAATAAGTGGGCTTTGTGTTGCAGTTTGGGCATTCAGTCTCTATCCAAAAGATTTGGCATCTCTGGCCTAGGGGCTACAGGATTCCCAGGAGGATACACAAATGAAACAGGAAAGGGAGAGCCTCTCTCAATAGAGGAACACAAAAAGTACTGGAGAGCTGGGTGTGGAGGCCATCACCTATAATCCCAGGATTATGGAGGCTGAGGCTGAAGGATTGCCACAAATTTGAGGCTTGTCTGGGCTATATAGTGGGTTGAAGGCCAACCTGGGCTTCATAGCAAAACTCTGTCTCAAAAGAAAAAAACGAAACACTAGGATGAATTCTTCATTCACCTAAAAAATCAGCAAAGATCAAAACATTTGACACATAGGAAAGTTGAGGTGGTGGACCCACAGACACCCACTGTAGGGGGCACAGATTAGGATATGCATCCAGGAATAGCCACCTCGGACTTTTCCTTGCACTGTAGTTACAGAAGCGCGAGCCTGAGTGTCCACTGTTATTCCACACATGCACGGAGATATTGACACTCACTGATGGACATTCCAGACATGGGGCCTCAAGCCATTATGACACCAAGATGTACGTGACCATGGGCCTGCCAGATATAGCAGCATGAGCTGAAAGAATGGGCAAAGCAGTGTGTTCAGAAGGCTACCAGTTTTGTACAAAATGGAAAACATTTCGTGTCTCTCTCTCTCTCTCTCTCTCTCTCTCTCTCTCTCTCTCTCTGGCACAGAATGGCTCTGGAAAGGTCCAGTAGCAGGCTACACTGGTTGACTCTGAGGGAGGGAAATCAAGTTGCTGGGAATGGTGGGAGAGTGAGGAACTATATCTGTTTATACTTTTTCCCCCCTGCTTCTTTCAGTGCTGGGAATGAAACCCAGGGCCTGCCATGTGCTGGGCAAGCATTCTCCCATTAAATCACCCTCAGCCCCATTTGTACTTGGCAGCAAGAGCTGACCCAGCAAGCTCCAGGCCACTGGAGATCAGGTGGAAGGGCTAGCTAGGGAGGAAGAAAGACCTCAGCATGGAGCCTAAGGGGATCCTTTGTTCCCCTGGAATCTGGGCTGGGCCCTCCTCTTCCCTGCTTCTGGGTGCTCCCAGACAGATCTGGACTTAAAGGGACAGAGGTCTGATTCTGGATTTTGCTGAATGGTGACCTTAGTGCACCGCCCTTCACACACTGAGGCCACCCACTGTGGTGCAGGCACAGCAGCAGTGGTCAGCACTAGGCACTGAGGACTGTTCCATTTGCTGCCCAAGGCTGGGCTTAGAGCCCCCCTCCACACTTCCCTTAGTGGGTCACTGGGGTGGGAGAGGGAGCTTCCTGTGCTACAGGTTCCCCTAGAGGTAGAAAGGGAGTCAGCAGAACCTCCTCCGGTGTTCACCTGAGGACTGGTCAGCTTCTAAATAGACACGGAGCCCTGGGCTGGATGGAGTTGGGAACCTCTACTAAGGAAATGAACCAAGTGTTAGCAATGGAAGGAACTCAACCACGTGAAACACTTCACAATTGCATAGTGGTTTGGGAACCGCAAATTAAAAAGAAGGCACCTGGTCAACAGCCTAGGCTCCAGGTCAGCCTCAACTACACAGTGAGACCTTGTCTCAAAAATAATAAATAAATGAATGAAATAAAAAGAAGGCACCCGGTCAAAAAGTGGTTCTCACATAGCCCTCCCAGGGAACAGGCACCTATCCTTGTGGGCAGAAATGTGAATCACTCAACCCTTTGGAAATGAGTATGGCAACATTAAAATGTACTTGAAAATTCAAGATCCTAAGGGCAGACCCACAAAAGTGTTTATAGCAGAACTGTCTGCAGTTGCAAAAGCCAGGAAGCTGTGCACGGGGAAAGTGAACACAGATTAAATTTGGACTGTAACACAACTTTTAGACAGGTCTATCTGTGGGTTGTCTAGGGAAATACTGATAAAAGTGGGAAGACCCAGTTGATGAATAACATGAATATATCCCATTTCCGGACCTCAGCCCCTCTCCCTAGCTCTGTTTCTAGTAAGCAGGCCACAGTGGACTGTTGCCTGCCCAGCAACTGCCTGGAGGGAGTACTGCCCACGAAGTGGGAGAAGACTCTGGGGTGGGGTAGATGTTTTTCTGTGTGTTTTTCATCACACTGCAATGGGCATTACTGCACATGCTTTGGATACAAATTTCAAAAGTTTAATGAAAAAGATCCCTATAGTTCAGTTTGACCCAAATGACCAGAGCTACAGTGCTTAGATTTTAGGTGCCCGCCCAAATCCCCAACTTCCGGACCTGCCCTGTACCACCCCCCACACCAACCAGGGATTGAACTCAGGACCTCTTGCACTTGCCAGGCAGGCAAGGGGCCACTTAGCTACATCCCCAGCCCATGCCCTGCACTCTTGAGAAAGGAAGAAGGCTGCCTTTTCACCCAAGGAGTGGCCCTTCTTCTGTGCACTGGTCACGGAAGGGGATTGCGGCCGGCATCACAGTCTTGCTGACCTTGGGCCTCATCTCCTCCTGCTTCCCTTGTAGTTAAAAGCGAGACCTCACCCCTGCATGCAGGGCAGGAATTGTCTGAGGCCCTCACATACCCTGGGCTGCTTTCTTCCGTTTTGTCTTGTGCTCCAAGTCAAACCTTCTTTCACAGCCATACTCCTGCCCCAAGTGCTTCCTGTGTGCCAGGCCCCTCTCTCCATAAACCCTCCCAGATCCTACAAGTTGAAAGAAATTCCTCTCTCTGCTCATGGCCACCCACTATATAGCCATGGTATGTCCTGTCCCCCAGACTAGCAGCTGCAAGACTGGAGCTAAACCTTATCCTCTGTGGTCAGGCAGGAGGGGATGCAAACTGTCTCCCTCTCTCTCTCTCTCTCTCTCTCTCTCTCTCTCT
>NW_022900946.1:22609641-22610879 GCF_012274545.1 Fukomys damarensis | reverse complement strand
TCTCTCTCTCTCTCTCTCTCTCTCTCTCTCTCTCTCTCTCTGCCTCTTTGTCCCCCCCCCCACTCTGCTCTACTCTTCTCTGACATAGTGCCCCAGCTTGTCAGCATAAAGTAGATCAGGGTGCCCAGACATCTGGATTTCATATGCAAAAATACTTTCCCCAAAAGATTTAGAATTCCATAGGGTTTCTTAATCTTTTTTTTAATCAAAATTAATTTTTTGAAGACCAAGTGCCATTTTTTTTTTTTTTTTTTGGTACCGGGGATTGAACTTGGGTCCTTGTGCTTGCAAGGCAGGCCACTGAACCGCTGAGCTAAATCCGCAGCCCCCAAGTGCCATTTTTAAACTCATTTCATAAAGGAAAAATTACTTTCTAACCACCCCAAAAAGTAGGAAGTATATATTTTTATAATTATGAATAAATGCTAATTTTTTTGCATAGGAGGTCTTTTCTTTTCTTTCTTTTTTTAATTTTTTGAGACAGGGTCTCACTGTGTAGTTGAGACTGACCTGGAACTCACTATGTAATCCAAGCTGGTCTCGAACTCATAGCGATCCTCCTGCCTCAGCCTCCCAAGTGCTGGGATTACAGGCGTGCGCCACCAGGCCCAGCTTAGTGCTATTTTTGAGGGTACAATCACTGAATCTTTCCGTGTATGTCCCCCCACCCCCATGAAGTTGACTGAGACTTGTTTGGCCTGGGATAGTCTATTCTGAGAAAAGGGAACTTAAGGAACATGAACCTCGACTCCTTAACAGACACGAGGGCCTGGATAAGATGGCAGTGGTCTGGCTCCCTTAAAGGGCACAGGAAGTGACCTCAGGCACGGCTCTTGGCCAGCTGTACTAGTGCAGGGGACAACAGCAAGTATTCTTGTCCTCTCCAAGGGTGAGAGTGGCAGGAGGTGGTTTCTTGGGCAGAAGCCAGGAAGCACTGTGTTCTGGTATGAGAGCTTTTTTGATACCCTTCAGTTTACCTGAGCAGGCAGATGGAGACAAGGCTGTTCAGGGCCCTCATCATCGGAGGAGCCACCCACACTTCCTGCACCCTCCCCGCAGTGACCTTAGTGTGCCAGAAAGGTATAACGTACGAAGTTGGAATTCCAAGAGGGCAAGAAAAAGAATGAGACAGAAGCCAGCATGGTGGTACATGCCTATGGTCCCAGCACTCAGGAGGATGAGGCAGGAGGATTACTGTGAGTTCAAGGCAAGCGCAGGCTACATAGTGATTTTGAGGC
>NW_022900946.1:22608128-22609601 GCF_012274545.1 Fukomys damarensis | reverse complement strand
AAGCCAGGCATGGTGGCAAACACCTAATCCTAGCACTGAGGCAGGAGGATCACTGTGAGTTCCAGACCAGCCTGGGCTACATAGTGAGATCCAGGTCAGTCTCAACTACATAGTGAGACCCTATCTCAAAATAAACAAACAAACAAACAGCTGGGAGGGCCAGGAATTTAGCTCAGTGGTTCCACCAACTGTCTTGCAAATGCAAGGACCTGAGTTCAATCCCTGGTACCCAAGGAAAAAAAAAATAAATAAATAAACAGCTGGGAAAAACATAAACAGCTTGGAACAATGGCACAGGTCTGCAACCTCGGGTATTTAGGAGGCTGAGGCAGAAAGACCACATGTCTGAGACAGGGATGGGGTATGAGCAACTTAGTGAGACCCTGTCTCAAAATAAAAACATCTTGGGGGTGTGTCTGGGGATGTAGCTTAGTTTCAATCCCAAGTACCACAACACAAAAAAAATTTATGGAATACGGCTAAAGTAGTGTTTACCTGAAAATGTAAAGCAGTGATGGCCAACACTAAGAAGAAAAGATCTCAGATCAATAAACTAGCTTTGCACTTTAAGACTCTGGAAAAAGAAAGATGTTTCTATTCATTATTGCCCCAGAGATTCTAGCCAGAACAATTAGACAAGAAAATGAAATTAAGGGCCGGGGATATAGCTCAGTGGTTCTGGCACCTGCCTTGCAAGCTCAAGGGCCCGAGTTCGATCCCTGATACCTGCGGGGAAAAAAACAAAAAAGAAAATGAAATAAAAAGCACCTCGACCGGAAAAGAAGTAAAACTATATTCCCATGTGACATGGATCATGTATGTAGAAAATCCCAAGGAAATCACTAAAAAACTATTCAATGGATTCAGGAAAGTTGCAAGATACAAATCAGTATATAAAAATCAAATGTGGGCCAGGGATTTAGCTCAGTGGCCCGCCTAGCAAGCACAAGGTCCTCAGTTCGAACCAACCAACAAAACAAAACCCTCCTTCAGATCTAGAGGGAGATCTGACTTTGCGTGGGCCTGCTGTTCTCCATTCATGCTATCTCATTATTGCAACCGTAGTTTCTGTTTGTAATAAAATCGCAATTCCTGCAGCTATCCCTGTGGCTTGTCCCTTTCACTCACAGTGACATGAGTTAGCGGGATGCATTCCCGAAAGACCAATTTGAGAGGAAACAAGCCGTCTTTCCCCTTTCAATTTCTAGGACTCAGGGAGACTAAGCTTTGTTCTAACTTTGCCTCTAGCGCCCTCCTCTGAGGGAGGGTGTGATTTCCCGCAGCTCCGAAGCTAGCCGAGGGCCAGGATCCAGGCTCCGTCCAAGTTAGGACCTGCGTGAGGCCTTCCTCCATGACACATACTTAGGATACTCGATTGCGTTGATGTAAAGAACAATATAATCCAGGCTAGATTCGTTACTATTACACTGTATTTTGGTTTTCTCCTGATCTGGGAGCGCCCGGGGGCTCCCG
>NW_022900946.1:22580970-22607861 GCF_012274545.1 Fukomys damarensis | reverse complement strand
AAAAAAAAAAAAAAAAAAACCACAGTGGGCAGTCGCAGTGGGCGTATCGAGGGTCCCAGAGGACGTGTGGCTCTGGGAGCGGGACGCCCTTCAAGGAGAGGAAGCCTACCCACGGAGCCGCTGTCGCCCGGGTATTTGATCCCGGCCTAGCTGGAACACGAGGCGTAAGACCGTCTGGTCCACCCCGGCCTGGGGCCTCGCGCTGACTGTCCATCCACAGAATGCTTCCAAATAACATGCAAACTGCCTCCTCCAGCGCTCAGACAGGCGCGCATCAGAGATCCTGGCTGGACTGAAGACCCTGTGAACTGAGTTTTGGAAAGAAGCTAGGAGGCTTTTTCCTGTGGTCTTCAGTCAGTGGTGTGTGTGTGTGTGTGTGTGTAGGTGGTGGTGAGCACCTATCTGCCTAGCCCCACACACAAAAGCAACGTTTGTCCTGGGATGAAATGTTTACTGCCCTGCGAGTGGACGGGGCTGCCTGAGAATGAAGCCACCTCCTGTCTTCCTGGCCCTGTTGCCTGGAGAGGGGCTCAGGGCTGACCAGAGTTGGGATTAGAGCCCCCACCTGACCTCTCTTCTCAGCCTCCTTGGGATTCTACGTCTTCAGCCCCCTGTGTCCCTGTCCTGCCTAATTGGAGGGAGTATACTTCCTCTTCCAAGTTTGCTCTATTCCTTCATCTCTTTCTCAGAGGGTGGCTCTGGGGTCCTTCTAAGGCCGACCTTAGCCTCAGATGCTGCTGTCCACTGTCCACTGGAGAACAGGAGTCAGAAATGCGCCAGAGGCAAGCTTGCTTCCAGGGAGCATTTCCTGCCTCCCTGGTGGTCACAGCTCAGCAGGACCTCTGGCCTTCCTCAGATGCCCTCTCAGGGGAAGCCAGCTAGCTCAGTCTTGGGCAGCTTTTGGCCATTGCCTGAAAGAAGCCCCGGGGATACAAGGCCCTGGGTCAAGGAGTGGGCACTGGACTTGTTCCTTCCAGAGCTGCCCTGCACAAAGGCAGAAGCCTGGTGATGTCTGGGCCCTGGCAGAGAAAGCCAGTCAGGGAGACATGACATGGTAAGACAGTGGCAACTCCAGCCCCTCCTCTTTATTTATTTAGTTTTTTTTCCCATACTGTGGATCAGACTTAAGACCTTGTGCTTATTAGGTAGCTTCAGTGCCACTGAGCTAAATCCCCGGCCCTAAGCCCCTCCTCTTTTAAAGGGGGGCCCACGTGGGCCCAGGAGAGGACCCTGGTGGCTGTGAAACCAGATGGAGTGCAGCGGCGGCTCGTTGGGACTGTGATCCAGCGATTTGAAAGGCGAGGCTTCAAACTGGTTGGGATGAAGATGCTGCAGGTATCAGTCCGGGACCTGTGGTCCATTCTCAACCCTTCGTATCTCAGCCTGGCATTGGCAGTTGCAGGGGTGGGGAGGTATCTGTTCTGTGCTGGGGGTGCCAGTCCATGTGGGCATTATCTGCAGGGTACCCTGAGGTCGGGACCAGTGGGAAATTCATCTCCAGGGACTTCTCTTCTCCCCCAATGCTACCCAGGCACCTGAGAACATCCTTGCTGAGCATTACCAGGACCTACAGAGGAAACCCTTCTACCCAGCCCTCATCAGCTATATGAGCTCTGGGCCTGTGGTGGCCATGGTACAGTTTGGTAGAGGTCGTGGGGGTGGGGGTGGGTATGTTCTCCAAGCAAAGGAGAACCCAAGGATTGAGCCCAAGGGCTGCTGGTATTCCTCATCCTCTGTGCTGCAGGTCTGGGAGGGATGCGATGTGGTCCGTGTCTCAAGAGCGATGATAGGACACACTGACTCCACTGAGGCGGCCCCTGGGACCATCCGGGGAGACTTCAGCATCCACATCAGCAGGTATAGGCGTCCCTGACTCAATCACCCAGGGCAAGTGTTTGGGGTGGCAGCCTGCTCCTAAGTCACAGTCACATGATTTGCTTAGCTAAAGGTGAAGTCAGAAGGAACTTGATACTGGATGTCACAGCTGACTGACTAGGATGGCTTTCTCACAACCTTTTCACAGAGATGACACATTCCCTTGTGTGTATGTTCTTTCATTATCTTTTATTTGCCTGTCTTGCAGGCACCTGAGGGGTTGCCATGGGACAGCTTCCGGGGAAAGGAAGCTGCTAGAAGTTGGGATGTGGACTGGCCCCTGAGGTTGTGGGTAAAAGGCTGAGGCCAGGCTGGAACACAGTTTTCTAGCTCCTGTTACTCTTTTCCCCTTTGCACAAACATCTGCTTGCTCCCCTAGACTGAGGGAGCCTCAGGGTGCACACTCAAGATTGAGCCTCACCTTTGCCACCTGTTACCTGGCACAGGAATATCGTCCATGCCAGCGACTCTGTGGAGGGCGCCCAGAGAGAGATCCAGCTGTGGTTCCAGAATAGTGAGCTGGTGAACTGGGCAGATGGGGGCCACTACAACAGCAGCTGCCCAGCCTGAGGGCTCGTGTCACGCTTGGCACTCCACGGTCCAACCAAGGACCATCTACCTCCGTCAACAAGAACTCAATCCTACACCCATCCTGTTTCTCCTCAACCACTTCCTTGTTTGCCTTCTACTCTACCCCAGCGCGCAGGAGTCAGTGCCAACTTTATGTGCCTTTTCTGTGTCCTAAGCCAGCACAAAATTAGACTAAATCCTTCTGTACCAAAGTGCCAGACAACCTTTGGGGTACCTTCAAAGGTAACCTCCCCTGCCCCAAAGGAGAGACATTAAAGTTCATTGCGTAGAACGGAAGTGTGCTCATGATTTCTGGCATCTCTAAGACAGCAGTAATGGTGTTATGCAAGTTGTAAACAGTAAAGTGGAACCTCCCACGCTCAAATATGGAGGAGGGAATGGATCCCTGACTTTGGTGAATGTGTGAGCTAGGCAGGAATCCAGGCAGCCTGAAATCTGGGGCAATCAGAGCTGAGCTCCTGATTGGTGCCATCCTAGCCACCACCTACTGGGTCTTGCTGAAGGAGGGTGGCAAGGGATTGGGGGGCGGCGGGCAGCTAAGCCCACTTTTAAGCATAGTAAGCCCGACTATAATCCTTTCATCTTCATGGTTTACGTGTACTGAAGGGGGCTGCCTGGCATCCACTTATTTTCATGTTGACATGAGGATCACACTTCATACTTGGGTCCTCAAGTCACATCTTTATGGCCCGGATAGCAGACAGATTATGAGGCTGATTTGGCCATCAGCCTTTGACATCTGGTGACATGTTCAGGTCCTGGGGTTCTTGTCCCGAGTGGCTATGACAGAGCTAATGTGCCGGTCACTTTAGGACCTGGACCTGGTGCTGGCAGTGTGAAGGCGCGCTTCCTTGACTCTAATTCCCTCCTCTGTGTTCATTTTTTGCCCACCAAGAGGCAGGTCCAGGAGGTAGGGCCTTCTGCATCGCAAGCGCAGCCTTAGTCAGTGACCGAGCGTGGGATGCAGCCAGCTTCAACCATTGCACCTTGGCGCCCAGGGCGCGAAAAGGACTAGGGGCAGGAACGCCTGAGCCATTGAGCGCCCCACCACCACCGAGCAAGCTTCCCTTTGCTTTACGCGGTGCCAGCGAGGCCAGAGCCGCTGCGTGCAACCCCGCCCACTTCCAGTCCCAGGAGGCTGTGCGCTGTGGTGGGAGGGGCATCCTTGGGCAAGATTCCGGGAAGGGCGGATGGGGAAGGCGTCCGTGTGGGAGGGGCGGCGCCTGGGGGCGGGGCTCCCCCGTGGTACTGTCGCGCGCGCAGTGTTGATGCTGCTTGCTTCTTTCTGTGGCAGCGGACCTGGTGGTTCTCAAACACGAGAGAATACCGCTGTCCCTTCCCTCCTCGAGCGCCATGGAGCAGCCTCCCGACGTTGAAGAGGACAACTGCCTCCCTGATTACCGCTACCTCTTCTGCCCGGACCTGCTCCAGTGAGCAGGAGCGGGGCGGCCCGGAGCTCGGGCGCGGGGCACCAGAGAGGGACGCAGGGCAAGGGAGGGGTGGGCTGCGGCTTGCGCGAGGCGGGCAGTCGGGATGGCGGTCTTGGGATCCTTATGGTGAAGCCTGCTTCTGACTTGCTGGCCTAGAGATCCTGCCAGGGAGAGGAGCGGAAGTGTGGGTGGAAGTTGTAGGTTTTGAAAACTGGTCTCAACTTTCTGAGTAGAGAATTTTAGGTTAAAATCGTTTTTCCTGAAGGCCTAGAAAGCTTAGGAATGATAGGCTTGTTTAGTTTTGTTTTTTGAGACAGGGTCTCACTATGTAGTTGAGACTGACCTGGAACTCACTAAGTAGCCCAGGCTGGTCTCGAACTCACAGCGATCCTCCTGCCTCAGCCTCCCGAGTATTGGGATTACAGGTGTAAGCCTGACAGATAGGCTTTTAAAAAAACGTTTTATTTTCTTACAAAATCATGCTAGGTTGAAGGCCCAGTTAAAGGGGTCAAAGTCCCTGTGTGTCATGTGGTGCCCCCCTCCCCTGCTACAGTTCCTGTCACTCAGGCCAGTCCTTCAGTTTGTCACCCCCTAACGTATCTGAATATGTTATCTTATTTAAATAAAAAATTAAGCCGGGTGTGTCGGTGCACGCTTATAATCCTAGCACTTAGGAGGTTGAAGCAGGAGGAACATTGCAAATTTGAGGCCAGTTTAGAGTACATAGTGAGTTCAAGGCCAGCCTAAACTACATAGCAAGACCTTGTCTCAAAAAAAGAAAAAAAAAATTAAAATGACATGTAGAGAAAAACACTCATTTTTTTTTTTCTTTTTGTTTGGTACCAGGGATTGAAATTGGGACCTTGCACTTGCAAGGCAGGCAGTGGCACCACTGAGCTAAATCCCTGGCCCAAACACTCATATTTTGACATACTCAAATCTTTGCCCTGTGAGAATGGAGTAAATTATTACGATGTAATTTTCCTTTTGGCCAGTAACGCTGCCCAAAAAATGTTCTGCCCTGGGTGAATTCCTACACCCCAGCTACACTGCTGTCAGTTAACAGTGACCTTTTATTTATTTACTTAGACACAGGGTTTCTATGTAGTTTAGGTCAGCCTTAAACTCACTGTGTAATCCAGGCTGACCTTGAACTTGGAGCAATCGTTTTGCCTCAACCTCCTGAGTGCTGGGATTACAGGGGTATGACACCATGCCCTGCAACAGTGACCATTTTAAAGAATCTCGGTTTTTTTTTTTTTTTTTTTTTTTTTATTCCCATGGACCAGGGGCAAAGTGGCTTTTATCACTGGTGGCGGCTCTGGGATCGGGTTCCGGATTACTGAGATTTTTATGCGGTAAGCATTGTTCTAGGGCTCTCTCTGTTACTGTTTCCCCTTACCTGGACCCTGCTGGAACGAGGGACTCTGGAGTCTTCTAGAAGTCTATGAGACTGTGTGGTTCTGCCTTAGGACTTTCTGGGGCCTCACAGAGTGGGTTGACAGACCCTTGTGCCGCGTAGTACCCAGTATCTCGGGACACAGATTCTGTGGCCTAAGCCATGTGTCAGAAACCATCCCACCAAGCAGAGTTAGGCTGAGATGGGAAAGAAGGGCCCTACTCCTTTCCCCAAGCCCTTAGTTTTCAATTTGAGTCTAACAGGAACAGGCTTTGGGACTCATGGTCCCAGGTAGACTCATCTTTGGAACTGATGGCCTTACGCAAGTTGCTTTTCACTAGAGCATAGCTATTCTAGTGTCAGGGGCCCTTTTGAGGATTAGATGGGACACTGTGGCTCCTGTGAACATGGTCTATGGCTATTTGCCCCACTGTTGTCACTGTGGGGCTGAGTTTGCCAGGTGGGCAGGGAAACAGCCTGCCTCAGAATGGACTCCGTCTTTCCTGGCTCCCCAGGGAGGGGGATTGAGGCGTGCAAGTTTGAGTCAAGGGACCCAGCAGGCTCCCTGTGGCCTCTCTGCCTCATATATGGTGTTGTGGCAGGTCTGCCTCCTGTATGTCTGGGATACCCCTGCCAGAGAGGCCCAGTCCAAAAACTGAGGAGTGGGCAACCGTGGCACTCACCTGAGGCCCCTCAGTCTGCTCAGCCCTGCTTGGGCCCCTGTGCCTTCTCCAGCCATACCTCGGCCCTTGACATACATCCCTACTGAAGAAACCCGCCTTCCACCTGCTGTTCTGAGGCCTGCCATCTCGCTTTGCAGGCATGGCTGCCAAACAGTCATCGTCAGCAGGAGTCTGCCAAGAGTGTTGACGGTGAGAGGGCCTGGACGGGCAGCCTGAGCTGGAAGTGTCCTGAGGCCCAGGGGATGGTAACACCAAAACTTGCTTTGCTCTCAAAAATGGAGCCTCAGTGGACACCCTTGGCTTCTTATAAGTCTGGTTATTGGACTGCCATAGTGGCACACAGCTATAATTTCAGCTACCCAGGAGGGTGAGATAGGAAGATGGCAAGTTTGAGGCTAGCCTGGGCAACTTAGCAAAACACTGTGTCAAAATAAAAATTAAAAGCGCTATGGATATAAAGTGCTCCTAGGTTTGATCCCCAGGACAGGGAAAAAAAAGTCTGGTTACTGGGTCCTATGAGGATCCTTAGGTTGGGGGATAATTTGGCCCCCACCAAACTCAGGATTATGAAAGTCAAAAGTTGTCAGCCTTGCCAGGTGTGGTGGTGCACACCTGTAATCCCAGCACTCAGGAGGCTGAGGCAGGAGGATCGCTGTGAGTTTGAGACCAGCCTGGGCTACATAATGAGTTCCAGGTCAATCTCAACCACATAGTGAGACCCTGTCTCAACCCACCCCCCAAAAAATGGGCAAAAGTTGTCAGCCTTGCTCTTTACCTGGAAGGTGTATCTCATTGATGCCATCACTGGCTCTAGGCAGGGACTGGATGTCAGCTGAGTCTGCCTTTGACCTGGAAAGATGGTTGAGTAGGTTGATGAAGAGGGACAAGTCTGGGACAGGTGGCCTGTGGTGGAGTGTGTAGAACATCTTACGAATGTCATAGCTGAGGGAGTAGCCAGCCACGTGTTGGCTGTGACTTCTCAGCGAAGTACAGCAGCAAACCCAGGTGCCAATGGAACATAGACACATTGTCTTTATCGGGTTCTGAAGGTCAGTGGTGCAGGCCCAGGTTGCTATGTTGTTTCTCACCTCTTCCTGTCTACCTTTCAGGCTGCCAAGAAGCTGGCTGCTGCCACTGGCCAGTGCTGCCTCCCTATATCCATGGATGTCCGAGATACCCCAGCCATCATGGCTGCTGTGGACCAGGCACTGAAGAAATTTGGCAAAATTGATATCCTCATTAACTGTGAGTTGGTGTTGAGCAAGACCAGATGGTTGGAGGACCCAGAGCTCTGCCCTTGGGGCAGGGACAGTGCCAGAGAACTGAGGTGCCTGTGGTGGCTGAGCTGTAGCTAAGGCAGGAGCCAGGCTCCCAGTGTCTGTCTTGGGCCCATCTCTGCTCTTTCTAGATGCTCAAGTGGATCCTCTTGAACGTGACTGACTTCCCTGTGTCCTCAAATTCTCACTTTAGCTGGATGTGGTGGTGCATGCCTGTAATCCCAGCTCTGGGAAGTTGAGACAGAAAAATTGCAAGTTCAAGCCCAGCTGGGCAACTTAGCCAAAATAAAAATAAAAAGAGGGCAGCAGGAGATGTAGCAAAGGCCCTTGGGTTTAATCTCCAGTACTAAAAAGAAAAAAAGAAAAATAATAGAGCCAGAATATGGTTCAGTGGTAGAGATTAGGAAAAAAAAAAAAAAAAAGCACAGGCCAGGGATGTAGCTCAGAGGTGCTGTGCCTGCCTGGCAAGCACAAGGTCCTGAGTTCAATCCTAGGTACCGGGGGAAAAAAATGGCATAGTCATGGTATTGAGAACCACCCTAATTCATTATTGCTTCATCTTAACTTGGTAACATCTACAAAGACCCATTTTCAGAAAAGCATGGTAGCTCACAGCTGTAATCCCAGCATTTAGGAAGCTGAGGCAGGAGGATTGCTATATATAGTTTGAGTCTATCCTGGGCTACATATCAAGACTTTGTCTCAAACAACAAAGAAGAGCCAGGTGTGGTGATACATACCTGTGATCCCAGCACTCCAGAGGCTGAGGCAGGAGAATTGGTGCGAGTTTGAGGCCAGCCTGGGTTACATACAGAGTTCGAGGCTAGCCAACCTGAACTATGTAGCAAGACCCTGTCTCAAACAAAAACAGAAAAACAAAGAAGACCCTGTTTTCTATCTTTTTTTGGGGGGGGGGCAGTTGAGACAGGGTCTCACTACGTAGTTGAGACTGACCTGTCACTCACTCTGTAGCCCAGGCTGGTCTCGAACTCACAGCAATCCTTCTGCCTCAGCCTCCTGAGTGCTGGGATTACAGGCGTGCGCCACCACACCCGGCCTGTTTTCTAATTAGGTCACATTCATAAGTACTGAAGGTTAGGACATCAACCTCTTTTCGGACGTTAGCATAATATCCTGTCTTACTCTGTCATCAGGAGTTTGTCCAAGTGCCTGGTCTCCTACCCTGTCCATTTGGGACCAGCAGTGCCCACAGTGCATTGACTCTTGTACATCCTCCCATTGGGGCCTCTGCCCACCCAGCGCCCCACCATCCCAGGACTGACTGCCTTCTGTCATCTTCTACTCCGTAGGTGCAGCTGGGAACTTTCTGTGCCCTGCCAGTGCGTTGTCATTCAATGCCTTCAAGACTGTAGTTGAAATTGACACCATTGGCACCTTCAATGTGACTCGTGTGCTCTATGAGAAGTTCTTCCAGGTGGGTGTTCTCTGGATCTCGGCCTTCCTGCCTGCCTGCCCCTCACTGCCCCCTCCTTTTGTGTGTTGCAGGACCATGGGGGAGTGATTGTGAACATTACTGCAACCCTGAGTCTCCGGGGGCAGGTGCTGCAGGTGCACGCAGGCTCTGCCAAGGCTGCTGTGGGTATGATCCCCCTGGTCTGCCCACGTGGGTTCCCAGTGGCTCCCTCTGCTGACTGTTTTGGAAGCTGGCAGGCTTCACATGAGCCTGAGTCCACTTGTGGGCCACAGAGAGGCGTGGCCTTGGCCCTGAGCCGTCACTGCACCAGCCACCCGAGGCAAAGTGGCTTTGCATATTTCCCCTCCTTCCATGCAGATGCAATGACACGACATTTAGCTGTGGAGTGGGGTCCCCGGAATATCCGTGTCAACAGCCTTGCGCCTGGCCCCATCAGTGGCACAGAGGGGCTCCGACGACTGGGTAAGCCCGTCTGGGAATCCAGGCCTATTGTGTGTCTCCGAGCCCAGGGCACAGGCCATCCACTGAAGCTTCCACAGCCCTGGCATGGATTGAAAAGCCATTCTGTGTCCTCTTCCTAGTGAACTTCTCTTTTTGTTTTTCCTGCTCCACTCTGCCTTATTGGTTCAGAGGAAGAGCTGGCTAGAAAGGGTAGAGAGCCCTAGAGTCAGGGGTTCTATAAGGCCTGAGCCTCCTGCTGCCCTCTAGGTGGCATCCAGGCCAGCCTGAGCAAAGAGCTCCCTCACAGCCCCCTGCAGAGGATGGGAAACAAGACAGAGATCGCCCACAGTGCTCTGTACCTGGCTAGTCCTCTGGCTTCCTACGTGACTGGGATCATGCTGGTGGTGGATGGTGGGTGCTGGCTGACATACCCAAATGATATCAAGAAGCTGATGACTTTGGAATCCACCTCTGCTAAGCTCTAGGTGAGGCTCTTCTCCCACTTCTCGGGGTCACCTGTGTCCTTGGACGCTCTTGACTGAACTCTAGGCTAGGCACCCGTAGCCCAATAGGCCCACATCCTACCCCAACTATGCAGGAGGCTGGCATAATGTTTCTGGGACTTCCCCAACGATCTCTCCCCAAGTCTCTGGCAGCTGTTAGAGGGATACAACTTTTTGTTTTCAGTTGGTGTTTTGTTTTGTTTTTGAGACAGGGTCTCACTTTGTAATTCAGGCTGGCCTTGCACTCACTGTAGCCCAGCCTGGCCTCAAACACATGGTGATCCTCCTGCCTCAGCCTCCTGAGTGTTGGGATTACAGGTATGCCCCACCACACCTGGCTGATTTTTTTTTTTTTAAGTTTTGAAGGCAGAGTCTTGTTATATAGTCCAGACTAGCGTAGAATTCAGAGATCCTCCTACCTCAGCTACCTGAGTGCTAAGGTTTTTGTTTTTTGTTTTTTGTTTTGTACTGGGATTGAACTCTGGTCCTTGTGCTTGCGAGAAAAATACATTTTCTTAAAAAGATAATTTTTTGGGCCAGGGATTTAGCTCAGTGGTGCCACCGCCTGCTTCGTAAACATAAGGTCCAGAGTTCAATCCCTGGCACACATGAAAAAAAAAAAAGATAATTTTTTTTACTATAAAAATACTTAGGCATGAGCCGGGTGTGGTGGTGCTCACCTGTATTCCCAGCACTTGGGAGATTGAAGCAGGAGAATCGCTGTGAGTTCGAGACCATCCTGGGCTACATAGTGAGTTCCAGGTCAGCCTCAACTACATAGTGAGACCCTGTCTTAAAAAACAAAAAAACAAAACAAAACAAAACAAAAAACCTTAGGCATTGGATTTTGGCAGGGGGGTACTGGGGATTGAACTTGGGACCTTATGGAGGCAGGCTGTAGCACCACGAAGCTAAATCCCCGGCCCTTAGGCATTGGCTTTTTGCATTTTTAATTTTTTTGTTGTTGTAGGACTGGGGATTGAATGCAGGTCCTTCATGCTGAACTATGTTCCTTTTTTTATTTTGAGACAGGATCTGGTTAAATTGCCCAGGTGGCCTTGAATTTGAAGATCCTCCTGCTTCAGCCTCCCACAGTGCTGTTCTTACCCACATGTAACACCATGCCCAGGTGCAAAAGTTTTTGCAAAGAAAAGGAAGAGGATTAAAAAAGAATCATTGTAACCCTATCATTTAGAGCTGGGGTTGTGCTTCCCATGTGTGTTCTCTGTCTCTCCTGAGCCTGGCTGCTCCTATGCCCTTTCTCCTTCTGTCCAGGCCCCTTTGCACAGAAGAAAGGGCAGGGCAAGCAGCAGAGCCTCATGATCCCCAACCCCAGGAACCCTGATTGAAGGGTGGTGTGGCCCCTGGCCACCCTGGTGGGAGGGGAGCATTTATCCCTCTGGCCCCCTTAGCCACGTGGACCCTTCTTTTCCCTGAGTTACCAGCTTGTTGCTACTCCAAACCCCAACTGTATTCAGGCTTCTTTGCCTGAGCAGGAGACAAAATGTAGTATGTGATGCAGTTCTACTCCTGCCTCATTTGGCAAACATGGTATTGTCCTCCTTGCAGCTGCTAAGCTGGCTTCCCTGGAGCTTCATTGCAACAGATCCTATCTTGCAAAGCAGGAGAGAGCATTATGCGTTTGACTCTGTGGCCGCCTTGCTGCCGCCATTGTAGCTGAGGTTCCTTCCTACCACGTGTCTGCAGCACACCTGGTGTCCGTTCTGGCCAGCCTACCAGGAGTGTACAAGTGTGGCCTCTGAGGGGGGATTATGGCTCATATCTAGATGTCTTCCCAAAGCCATATAGAGGTGCTTCTTAGAGGTGACTGGATCTAGAATGTGTGATGTTGGGATTAAGGGTGTCCCACCCTGAGTGTGAACACTGCCGAATGGAGCATGAGGGACAGAAAGAAGGCCTGCTGCTGCTTTGCTGCCTCCTCCCTGGCCTGCTTTGGCATGGACTGTTTCTCCTCTGCGATGTCCTTCTGCCCTACCACCCTGACTTGGAGCCAGCCAACTATAGACGAAAACTTCTATAAACTGTGAGCTGAAATAACTCTTCTCTCCTTTAACTTGGGTGTCAGGTATCTTGTCTCAATAACAACAAAAAAGTAAGTAACACAGGGGGTCTTGAAAAAAAGGAGCTTCGTATCATCATGAGGTCTGAGCCACCCACGGCAGGAGGCTTGGGTTTGCACTTGCAGGCTAGTACATTGAGTGCTGCAGTGAACGTTTTTCACTCACTACTTCAGTCAACTTTTACATATGACAGGTAAAACCCTGGCAGTGGAACTGTTAAGACAAAACTGAACATTTTAGTGTTTATTGCCAGGCTGCTTTCTCAGGTGGTCTTGTCAGTGTAGCCTTGCCAGCAGTTGACCTCCTGTCCTTGCCAGCCCTGGGCACCACACTTGCCAGTTCAGTAGGTTGTAGAACCGCATCTTCTCTGCCCTGTGGCACTTGTGGAGTCCACAGGGCAGATGAGGCGCCTGGGAGCCCACCTGTGCCAGCCCAGCACAGATGTGATGGAAAGTTCAGTGTTTCCCGCCTCACCCTTCCGCTGTCATCCCAGGGAAGAGATGCCCTGTCTCCCAAGCCTGAACCACTCTGCAGACTCAAGAGCAGAGGAAAACTTAGGTGTCTGATGAATTGGTCTTCATGCTTTTTTGTTTTGTTTTGTTTTGTTTTTTGTTTTTTGTTTTTTGTTTTTTGAGACAGGGTCTCACTCTAGTTGAGACTGACCTGGAACTACTATGTAGCCCAGGCTGGTCTCAAACTCACAGCGATCCTCCTGCCTCAGCCTCCCGAGTGCTGGGATTACAGGCGAGTACCACCTCACCCGGCGGTCTTCATGCTTTCAATGTCTAGTGATCTAATAAATTCAGAGGATATAATGAAAGGGGGGGCTTCACCCGTAGCCTGGGGACCATGTTTAGGATTGTGTCCAGAGGACACAGGCCCCCGTGTGAGAGAGGTTGTGGATGTCTTCTACCCATGCCCTGTGCCTTCCTGAAGCTGGCCCCAGCATGCAGGCTGATGAGGCCCCAAAGAACCTGCAGGTCTCAGCCCCTTAAACCTGGCTGCCTGTCTTTACCTCTGAATCTCACAGTGGTATTTCATTCCAGCTTCCCTTGATGGCCAGGACCGGAGTGCCCTGGTTGCCCAACAGAGAGGGTAATGGAGTGGATGATACTGTTTGTGCTAATCCTCTCTGGGGAATAGGCCCCTGAAAAAATGGGGTACAGGCCTGGGCAAGGCCCTGTATGAGCCATGCATCTCTGGGATGAGCCAGAAAGCCAAGTGTAGTGTCCCAGTTACTTTTCTCTCTTTGCTGAGACAAAATATTCAACACCAAAAGTTAAAGGGGGAAAGGTTTATTTATCTCAGTTTGTAGAGATTTCAGTCCATAATCAGCCTGCTCCAAGGCAGTGTGGCATGGCAGGCAGGCATTGCAGAGGACAAGCAATTCATGGTGGGCAGAAGATAGCAAAACAAGCAAACAAGGGGCCAGACAAGCCTCTTTCTGTCTCTTATATTGTATCCAAATTACCAGGACTAGGCTGGTGCCAAACCAACCAGTGGTCATCATACCCTTCTTAATCCCAGCATTGCACTGTGAATCAGTCAAACACTCTCGATCCAGCCACCTCTGAAAAAGCCCCACCTGTGACAGAATGAGACTTCGAGGAGACACCTAGACACAGGCCATAATTTGGTTTGGGGGAGCTAACTGTCACAAGAGCCACTCAGAGAAGCATGAGTTAGTGGCCTTGACCCCAGTTTGGGGCCTGGCTAGGTAGCTCAGAGGAGCCACACAAGGAAGAGGTGAGCTCAGCCCCTTGTTGAGGGACAAGGCTCACCTCTGCAGGGCAGAGAGCTGGGTCTTCGGGTAGCTGCCGCATCCCAGAAAATTCTGTTTGCTCTTGGTCAGTTCCGTCTACCATTCGGTGCTTCTGCATAGAGCTGGCCTTAGGCCTCACTACTACCCAGATGACCCTGGTTATCTTAGTTTCTTTCTTTTCTTTTTTTTTTTTTTTTTTTTTTTTTTTTGTGCCAGGGATCAAACTCAGGACCTTGCACTTGTGAGGCAGGTGCAGTGCTACTGAGCTAAATCCCCGGCTTAGTTGCTTTCTTGTTGCTGAGACACAATACCTAAGACCCACAAGTTAAAAGAGGAAAGGCTTATTTGGGTTCTGTCTGTAGAGGTTTCAGTGCATAGTCAGCTGGCTCCAAGGTAGGGAGAGGAAGATTGCTTTTGGCATGGCAGTCTGGAACCAGAGGAGCAGGAATCAAGGGAGAAGGGGAAACATACATCCTTCCAAACCACACCCCCGGTGACCCAACTCCCCCAACCAGGCTTCATCTCTCAAATCACCTTTAGCTATAAACTCAAGATGCATCCACTGATGAATGTCACACCCCTATGATCCAGTCACCTAAAACTCCACCTATGAGTAGATGAGGCTTTGGGGGGACATCTAGATATAAACCATAACAACCCTCATTCCTGGAAGGACCCTGCAGCCCCTGTGTCCTTTGGCCTTTACAAATGCAGGGGACTGAGGAGGAGGCCCAGGATCCTGCCTGACAGAGAGAACTCAGTTGTTCCATGTGGCTCTGTCTGCTGCTTAAAGGTTATGGAGGCCAGAACAACACAGTGCTATCAGCCACCAGTGAGGCCAGCAAATAGGTCCTTGTGAAGTTGTTGAGGAAAAGCCCCAAACATTAAAAAAATATTTACTAGGCTGGGGCTTTAGTTCAGTGGCACAGCACCTGCCTTGCAAGCACAAGGTCCTCAGTTTGATCCCTGGCACCAAAAAGAAAAAAAGAAGTTGCTAGGTGGCTGGGGATGTTGGCACATACCTATAATCTATACCTATAATCACTCTAGGAGGGTGAGGCAGAAGAATCACAAATTCAAACCCAGCTCGTGCAATTTAGTGACTTAGACCCTGTCTGAAAATGAAAATATTTTCAAAAAAGGCTGGGGAAGTAGGGTCAGAGATTTAACTCACATCTGGCACCACACCTGCCTTGTAAACCCAAGGTCCTGAGTTTGATCCCCAATACCAAACCAAACCAAACCAAAAGTGACCATAGGACCAGAGATTTAGCTCAGTGTTGCCACTGCCCCCCTTGCAAGCTCAAGGTCTGGTGTTTGATCCCTGGTCCAAAAAAAAAAAAGCTTAAAAAAAAAAACTATGTAAAAAAGGCTGGGGAGCAAAAGCTCTGGGTTCAAGCCTTGGTACCAAAAGAAAGAAAAAAAAAAGGTGTGCTGTATCTGTTGAATGAACAAACCAATGAATCCCATCTTATTTACCCCTACCATATTGTGAGCCACATAGGTTCATTCTTTTCTTTTTTCTTTTTGTTTTTTGTTTTAGTTTTTTGGTACTGGGGATTGAACTCGGGACCTTTCACTTGCAAGGCAGGTGGAACTACTGAGCTAAATCCCTGGCCTTTTTTTTTTTTTTTTTTTTTTGGTGGTACCAGGGATCGAACTCAACCTTTGCGCTTGCAAAGCAGGTGGTGGAACCACTGAGTTAAATCCCCGGCCCTGTTTTGTTTTTTTGATACAGGGTCTTGATATATAATTCAGGCTGGCCTTGAACTCACTATGTAGCCCAGACTGGCCTTGAACTTGCTGTGATCCTCAGCCTCAGCCTCCTGAGTGCTGAGATTACACCACCATGCCCAGCTATCATGTAGGTTATTTCTGAGACTCATTACGATCCACAGGCTGCAATGAATATTGGGTGTGTTCATCTTTCAGAAAGCAAAGAAAATCTTAAAATTACCCAAAATAAACAGTGCTAATTTTGGGGATTTCCTCTGCGGACTTCTGTTGCCATAGCAACCTGACTTGGTACATGTATGCCACAAGCCCCTGGCACAAGGGCCCCCATGTGGGATTCTCCCTGGGAGGTTCCCTCGGACCTTGGGGTCCCCTTATTCCCTTCCCACCCCAGCACTGTGATTCTTGCCAGGGTTAGACCACCTACTGGGGCACGAGAGACAGGCTGAGCATGACCTCATTCAGACATTTGCCTCCCGCCATGTGGGCACTATATGGGTACCAAGTGACGGGGCCCAGAAAAGTGTAAGCTGACCCTCCTGGGGAGATGTTGATATCTCTGCCATGGCTTCCTGTCCTCCCTTCTGCCTGTACCCACGTGCACTTGCTGACAGTCAGCCTGGGAGAGCGATGCGATGAATCCCAGAGAACCTTTTGAAGCCAGCGCATACTTCTCACTTTTCCTGTCTGCCTAGTAGTGGTCAGGCCCTCCCAGGATGCAGTCTGGTCAGTGAGGGGCTTTTTGTCTGTCCTTGGCTTTGCACCGAGGCCCACGTGTACTGCAGCTGGGTATCGGTATCCTCCCAAGGAGTGGGGCCCGTGGGCTCTCAAGATCAGGGGTCCCTGGCTGGCTTCAGCTCAGGGCTGGGGCATGGGTCCATCGGTCACTTCCCTCAAGACGCATCAAGTGGTTCTCTTAGAACCACGCTGCAGACCCACTCTGACCCTTTAGATCCAGAGAGAAATATTTGGGGAGGACCCTGGGTCCTTCATAGTCTCCCTCCTAGAGGTGGTGTACTGGAGCTCTGGAAAGAAACTTTTGTTTTGTTTTGTTTTGTTTTGGTACCGGGGATCAAACTCAGGTCCTTGCTCTTGCAAGGCAGGCGGCGGAACCGCTGAGCTAAATCCCCGGCCCAAGAAACTTTTTTGGGGGGTGAAGAAACTTTGGTACTGAACTCTGGGGCCGGAGAGTGAATCTTCCTTCTTTATTATTATTATTGTTAGGGCCAGAGAATGAACCTTCCTTTATTATTGTTTTGGTGCTTGGGATCAAACTGAGAGCCTTGCGTATGCTAAGCATGAGCTCTACCCTTGAGCCATACCCACAGCCCCTTCCTTCTCTTGCCCTGCTTGGCTCGCTGATCCTGCCCCTGCCACTCAAGGCATCAGTCCCCGCTGTCTTTTGTACAAGTCAAGCTGCCTCCCGGAAAGCAACACGATGCCCTCTGTCGGTCATGTTCAGATCACTGTGGAAAGATGCAGATTCCCTCTGCTTTGGTCAAGTTTTGGCTCTTGTTTAGTAAATTCATCTTGAAAATGTGGCAGCTCCATTGTAGCCGCTACTTGGGGAGGAGCTACTTCTCAAATGGTGTGTTTAGTGGTCGTCCACTGGGTTCTGACTCACACTAGACAAAGTCACTACAGACTGACGTTCAGCCAAGCATCCTGATTGAGCTTGTGTGTATGTGTCCTCTCCTGTGACTAGATGTGTCTCAGGGTCCCGGAAAACCCAAAGGGCAGTTGCAAGATGTCAGGAAACACCAAAATAAGAAATAAGAAACATTTGTTGAAAATACAAAGAAGCCCTAGGTCTGGTGGTACACACTGATAAACTCAGCTACTCAGGAGGCTAAGGCTGGAAGATCCAGAGTTCAAGGGCAGCCTGGTCTTAGGAGACCCTGTCTCAAAAAAAAAAAAAAAAGAAAAAAGAAATGCAGGGCTGGGGATTTAGCTCAGTAGTGCCACGGCCTGCCTCCGTAAGGATCCCAGGTTTGATCTCCGGTACCCACTCCCACCCCCCCCAAAAAAAAAGAAAAGGAAAAAAGAAATGCAAAGAAGTAAATTTTAGGTGGGTCCAGTGGTGCCCCCCCCAAAAAAGTTTTAACTCTCTCAGCATCATGTGTAACCTGGAGTTACCTGGAGGAGGACAGGTGTGAGGCCCACTAGACCTTTGCCATCCTGAGGCAGAAACTGACAGGATGGTGGCAGTGGTGGCCTGCAAGGATGTGTGGTGGGTTTGGAATGTGAGCTCTGGGGTGGGGGTGGGGGTGGGTGACAGCAACTTTAGGGGAAGATGTTAAAACAAGAAAGTCATCAAGACCTCAGGCTGAGTCAGGAGGGATTAAACTGTGCCTTACAAACTCATGTTCTATTTTTACTCTAGAATGTACTTTACTGGTTTGAAGGTGAGAAAAAAAAAAAATCCTTCCCACTGAATAAAATATCAGTAAACACAAGTCAGGCTCCGCACCCTCCCCTGCTGGAGGCCCCAGGGAGGTGTGATCTGAACCTAAAGTTGGCTTCTCACTCACTTTACTTGTTGGGTAAAAAATGTATTGTGTTCTGAAGATTTGCTTAGTGTATTTTAATTTTTTATTTATTGTGGTACTGGGGATCAAACTTGGGACCTTGTGCTTGTGAGGCAGGTCTTAGTATATTTTAGATGCACTAACCATACAAACAAAGAGTAAGTATGGAAGTAATAGGTATGTTAATTTACTTACCTATAGTATTCATTTTACAACATATATATATCAAAACATTGTATACCTCAAGTATAGACTAATTTTTTTAAAAGTGTGCCAGACTTATTCAATAGAATATAAACTGTACAGCCACTTTGGAAACCAGTGTGACAAATTCTTTCTTTATATAGTATTTTTAAGCTGGGAGTGGTGACATATGCCTGCAGCCCCAGAACTCTGGAGGCTGAGGCAGGAGGATTGCCATGAGTTTGAGGCCAGCCTGCGTTACGTAGTGAGTTTAAACTCAGCCTGAACTACATACCTGAAGTACTACTTTTACACACACACATACATATACATACATACATACATATATGTATTTTAAATTTATTTTCATTTTTTTATTTTTATGTATTTTTTATTGATGCCTGTTAATTTTATCAAACATTGGGTTTTGTCCAGAGGTGGTGACACACGCCTGTAATCCCAGCACCTGGAAGGCTGCAGCAAGCCGATCACCTGGGCTACCTAGTGATTTCAAGGCCAGCCTGAACTGCATAGTGAAACCCTGTCTCAAAAAAAGACAAAAAACAAAACAAAGCCCTACTGAATGCATGAGCCCTTTGAGGGACATTATAGATCTCAGTCATCACATAAATGTGTAATACACACAGGAGATGCTTCTTTGGCTGGGGTTGAGGGGTGAGGAAATAACGAAGTGTGAACAGGAGTCAGAGATGTGGGGACCTGGAGGTGGCCAAGTCCAAAAGAAAATTGGAATTGGGTGGAGACAGTAGACCGCACCAGAGCTCAAAAGGGCTGTCCATGGATGAAGGCTCTTGAATTTTTTGTTACTTTTTGAAAAAAGACTCCACCTCTTCATTTTACACCGGGCTCTGCAGGTTCTTCAGCTGGCCCTGGGAGAGTGTGTCTGGTTCCGGATGCTTGGATTGAAGGGACCCGTGTCCAATCCGGTGGCATTTTCAGCATGGTGGATGGGTCTAGGGATGAAAGTGTGGATAATTTTTCCAAGCCAACAACTCAAAGCCTTAGAGATAGAGTGCAGCCATAAGGAGGGGCACCTTTGTGGGAGAAGAGGCTCTGGGAGAAGGGACTGACTTGCCTGAAAGGTGGGAGCAGCTGTGGGCCCTGGCCGCACCCCATCGGATGGTCTTGTTCCTCTGCACCCTGGCCCTCATGAGAGGCCTGTAGCAGGTCCCTTCCTCCCAGAGCTCAAACCCCAATCAGCTCCCACTGTACCCTGCTTGAGCCTCCCACCTGGATCACTGGCCAGCTCTACCTTGGACTGAAAGCTCTGAGCTGCAGGGCTCCCTCAGAGTTCAGTCCTACATGGTCCTGGACAAGGGAGGACCCCATAAGGACATATCAATAATGACCTGTGGGGATAGAGGTTTCCTCAAAAGTGCCACCCCCATTCCTTTATTCTCAGATTTGAGTTCCTTGCCAGGCATAGTAGGGCGCACCTGTAATCCCAGTACTTTGGAGGCTGAGGCAGGAGAATTGCTGTGAGTTGAAAGCTACATAATGAGTTCAAGGATAGCCTGAACTACATGGTGAGACCCTCATGGGGGAAAAAAAAGCACATAAAAACAACAAAAACAGATTTGGATCCCAGTATCTCCATACTTATGACATCTCCTCAAATCCCATTTGTTTAAACAAACTGTTTTTCTCCTCACTACTAATGACTGAACCCTGGGCATCAAACATATATCACAAGTGCTCTAGCCTTGAGCTATACATCCTCAGGCCTTTACATTTTGTTTGTTTGTTTGTTTATTTTTTTGAGACAAGTTCTCACTGTGTACAATCCAAGCTAGCCTTGAACTCAACATGTTGCCCAGTGTAGCCTCAAACTTGTGGTGATCCTCCTGTGTTAGCCGCCTGAGTGCTGGGGTTACAGGCATGTACCACGGGGATGGAATTCAGGACCTTATACTTGTGAGGCAGGCAGTGGCACCACTGAGCTAAATCGCTGGCCCAACTAGAGAATTTTTTGGGAGCGGGGTGAGACACGCTCTCACTATGTAGTTGAGACTGACCCGGATCTCATTATGTAGCCCAGGCTGGTCTCGAACTCACAGTGATCCTCCTGCCTCAGTCTCCCGAGTGCTGGGATTACAGGAGTGTGCCACCATGCCCGGCTGTTCAACTAGAGAATTTTTAAAGGTCGATTTTTGCCAGGCATGATGGCATATGCCTGAAATCTCAGCACTTAGGGGGAGCTGAGGCAGGAGGATCACTATGAGTGAGTTTGAGGCCAGCCTGGACTACATAGCCAGACTCTGTCTCAAAAAAAAAAAAAAAGGTAATATATAGTTTTAAAATATTAATTGCTATGATTTGGTTCTTATAAGTTATCTAAATTAATTGTCTGTTCTTGGTACTGGGAATTGGGCTAAGGACCTTGTGCTTGCCAGGCAGGCACTGTGGTGCTGAGTTACATCCCAGGTCCTAAATTTGATTGTTAAGGTAAATAAATGCCAGGCAAAACTCCTCTGTGGCTGGGAAAAACAAACAAACAAACAAACAAACAACAACAACAAAAAAAACAGCTAAGTCAATTTGCTTCAGTTTTCTCCACTGATGGATTTTTTTCCACTCTAGTTTTTCCAAGAGTCTTACCCCAGCAAATATTATTAAGTAAATTGTGATGATATATAATTAAATTGGTTATGATTAAGAGTTTAAAACTTTTCTTCTTTTTGGGGGGTAGCAGGGATTGAACTTGGGACCTTTTGCTTATGAGGCAGGCAGCAGAACCACTGAACTAAAACCCTGGCTCCTGAAGTTTAGAAGTTTTCTATGGCTAAAGCAACAAGATTTTCTTAGGCTATTGAGAGGCTCTTGGCGAAATTTATACAAACTAGATTAAGAAACAAAGGTTTTGGGCCAGGGATTTAGCTCAGTGGTTCTGCCACCTGCCTCACAAATACAAGGACCGGAGTTTGATCTTCAGTACCAAAAAAAGAAACAAAGGTTTTATATCTCACTAAGATAATTTCTTATGTTTTCCACTGCTAGACTTTCGGTTACTTAAAATACTGTTCTGTCAAGCACGGAGGCGCACCCCTGTAATCCCAGCACTCGGGAGGCTGAAGCAGAAGAATCACCATGAGTTTAAAGTTATCCTTGACTACATAGTGAGTCTGTGTCCAGCCTGAACTACATAGGAAGACCCTGTCTCAGAGGAGTGAGGGAGCAGCTGACAGGGTGCAGTCTGGTAGTCTTGTGGTTCCCCTCAAAGTCCTGGGATCTGCGGCTCTGGGGGACTCCCTGGGCCCAATGGTGGCAGACAAATGGGTGCATTCTCATGGATGAGAACTGGGGAGAGCCGCTGGAAGGAGAGCGGATGCTGGAATTTTATGCTCCATGGTGCTCTGCTTGACAAAATCTTCAACCAGAGTGGGAAAGTTTTGCTGAATGGGGAAATCTTGAGGTTAACATCAGAAAAATAATGTCCCAGAGGAGACAGGGCTGAGTGGATAGTTTATCGTAAGTGCCCTTTCTACAACTTATCATTGTAAAGAAGGTGAAATTAGGTGTTTGAGGGTCTAAGGACTAAGAATGATTTCCTAAACTTTGTAAGTGAAAAAGAATGAAAGCGTAAGCTTCTATTTCATCGTGGTTTGGTCCAAGTTCCATTCTGATGAGTAATGTGTCAGCACTATTTCGGCGATGTACATTAGGACTTGCTATGACTTTTACTGAAGACCTGGGCCTGCTAGTTTGAGGATTCATACATAATTTTTGTTTCAGCAACTTTGCTTTCAGGACCATTATTAGTTTTTTTGGGGTACCGGGGATCGAACTCAGGTCCTTGTGCTTGAGATGCAGGCAGCAGAACCACTGAGCTAAATCCCCGGACCTCAGGACTGTTATTAGGACTTTGTGTGATGTCTGTGGGAAAAGGACAAACCATAAACATATTCTGCAAAGAAACCATTACCAGAATTGTCTGAACTTTAGGAGGGAAAAATGGTGGAGGAACAAGAGGCTGGTGAAAAAGATGTTTCAGGAGAGGAAGCAGGAAGTAAAGAAGGAATAAAGACTTTCCACAGAGTGCCATAAGACAGTGTCCCATAGGTCCATCTTTGGCCACAGATAAATCCTAAGTTTTATAAATATCTTAATATTGTGGTTTTGAAAAAGACAAAAAACCAATCATTTCGTCTTAAAGTGAACTATGGCTCGGAGTGATGGCATGCAACTGTAGTCGCAGCACTTGGGAGGCTGACACAGGAGGATCACCATGAGTTTGAGGTCAACCTGGGCTACATAGTGAGTTTAAGGCCAGCCTGACCTACATAGTGAGATCTTGTCTCAAAAAAAACAAAAAAACAAAAAAACTGATTTGTATATTGCAGAGTTTAGTCTAGATTGTCATTGGATTGAACATTTTCATTCAGAAATAAAAACAAGTACAAAAATTTGAATTATGGCCAGGCGTGATGGTGCACACTTGTAATTCCAGCACTCGGGAGGCTGAGGCAGGAGGATCGCTGTGAGTTCAAGACCAGCCTGGGCTACATAGTGAGTTCCAGGTTAGTCTCAACTATGTAGTGAGACCCTGTCTCAAAAAACAAAACAAAAAAAGATTGAATTATGGTTTAAGAACATTGTGGTTTAAACAAATGTTAATTTTGGAAAATCTGGTGCCAGATTTGTGTATGTCGTAATAACCTCTTTCAAGTCTGAGTTGAAAAGTTGTATTTCCTAAGATTTACAGTTTTGGGGGTATTCAAGATTACTTAGAGAAAAAAATCTGATTTGGTATAATTTTTCTGATTTTCACTGTGTAAAAAAACATTTCCCATAAATGGGAGCTTCGCCTCTTATCTCAAAAATGTGTATTTTTGGGGCTGAGGATTTGGCTTAGTGGTTCTGCTACCTGCCTCACAAGCACAAGAGCCAGAGTACAAAAAAAAAAAAGTGTATTTTGTGATAACTTTGGTCTTTTAGAGAAATAGTAGAATTTCCCCATTTTTTAAAGATTTTGCAGCTAATTAAAAACTGTCTTGCTTTAATTACAGTCTTCTTTTTAAAATATCATATATAAGATATGCTACTGATTTAAGATGTTTTTATAAGTCCTGGGTGTTTCCTTAATTCCTATAAGAGTTGGCTGCCTGTTTTATTCCCCTTTTTTTTTTTTTTTTTCCCCAGTACCAGGGATTGAACTCAGGACCTTGTGCTTGCAAGGCAGATGCAGTGCCACTGAGCTAAATCCCCTTTATTCCTCCCCACCTTTTATTTCTTTTTTCAGTTGTATAATTTCTTTATTTTTGCCATGTTACATTTTTTCAAATTGGATGATACGAACCATATCACTGCTGTATTTACTATTGATAAACGTTAGTTGTTTTAAATTGATGTTTCCTGAGATTCATCAGACTGTACTATTAAAAATTTAAAATTGTGGTCATTCAGTTCAGATTTTACATTATGATTGTTGCTCCTCATCTTGAATTTTTCTGTCTCTGTTTGTATGTGTATGTGTGTTTGTATGTGCTTGTGTGCTTGTATGTGCTTGTGTGCACGTGTGTGTGTGTGTGTGTGTGGAGGTGGACATTCATGGTTTTTATTTGATATGGAAAAGCTTTGGTATATTTTGGAAATTCAAAACTTAATTTGATATAGCATTTGCATTCTGCTCAGGAAAAAACATCTTCTGTATGTTTTCAGTGTATCTTTGTCATTATATGCAAAAAGTTCTTTATTGAATTTGTAGTTAGTGGGTGCTTGATGTTTTAAAATCATAAGATTGTTAATGTTTCAAAAACAATTCTATTGTTCTTTTTTTTTTTTTTTTTTGGTACCAGGGATCGCACTCGGGACCTTCTGCTTGTGTGGTAGGGGGTGGCACCATTGAGCTAAATCCCTGGCCCAATTTTATTGCTCTTGACTGCTAATATTGAGTGGTATTTCCCAGGTGGAAATTAACAACATGGACCATATGGTTTTCACTTGACAACAAAGGGTAGCTGTGTTAGAAGGACTAAATTAGCTACAAGAAAGAGAAAAACCATAAATACTCAGAAGGAATCATTCAGCCATATGTCTGTAATGTCCATCTGAAATGTCTGTAATAATTTCTGTTTTAGGTTCTTCTTCTGTTAATCCATTAGATTTGCAGGATCATAATGTACAGTAGTTTCTTTCTTTTTTCTTTTCCTTTTTTTTGGTACTGGGGATGAAACTTGGGTCCTTGCACTTGCAAGGCAGGTGTTGGAACCACAGAGCTAAATCCCCGGCTCTATACAACAGTTTCTTTAAAGGCTTCTCCTTTAGACTAATAAATATTCTATCACTGAAAGTAAAAAATAAGACCCTGTCTCAAAACTAAAAAAAAAACAAAACATAAAAAACACCCCCCGCCAGAGTTTCTTTTTTTTTGTACTAGGAATCAAACTCAAGTTGTGCTTGCCAGGCAGGCACTGTGTGGCTACTGAGCTACATCCCCAGCCCTTTTTTTTAACCTCCTGAGTTTTAAAAGTTAAAAATTATTTAAATATTAATTTGTAAATTTTTTTGTTGTTTTTTTTGAGACAGGGTCTCACTATGTAGTTGAGACTGACCTGGAACCTGCTGTGTAGCCCAGGCTACACAGAGCTCAGAGCGATCCTCCTGTCTCAGCCTCCCAAGTGCTGGGATTACAGGCATGTGCCACCACACTCGGCTGTAAAATGTTTTTAATAATTAAATGAACAAGTATTATCTTAGTTTATAACACACTATATATGGGTATATATTTATATATGAGACTAGAGATGTATATACATCTGAAGACAACATATGCTGTAAAATTAAAACTTAAATTTAGGCCAGGGGTGGCAATGGGACATATTGGTAATCTCAGCACTCATGTTGATCCTCTGATCTCAGCCTCTTGGGCTCTGGGACCACAGGTCTATAGCTACCATGCCCAGCCTAGAAGTTGTAGTTTGTTTTTTGTTTGTTTTGGTACTGGGGATCGAACTCGGGTCCTTGCAAGGCAGGCTTCAGAACCACTGAGCTAAATCCCCAGCCCAGAAGCTGTACTTTGTAAAAAGACTGCAACTCCCATGACTTAGCTGAAGTCACCCAAACAGCCCCCTGCCAACATTCCTTGGTAACATTCACACCTCTACCCTAGCAGACCCATTACTAAAAGGTCATAAATTGGCCCAATTAAGAGAGTAAACAAAAGATTGAGTGAATCCAGAAAATGTTTAATCAATTAAAAAGAAAACATGCCTTAAAGTGGTCACTTTCCCCCTAGCTTTTCAATCCCTCAAGAAAAGTATACATATATTTAGTTCCAAACTGTAAGGGATCTCATTTCTTTGAGCACCTGCATTCCCTTCTTGAGTACTACACTCTGTCTTTGACTAATAATAATATACTCCGACAGAGTAATATACTCTGTCTTTGACGTGTATCTCTTTCTGGTGTGTCCTGAAAATTATTTTTCTGCAATGAGAGTCAGCAAGCCTAATACAGCAAGGTGGGTTAAGTCTGGGAAACTCTTGTACCCAGGCCAGTGACAGCCCAAGCAGGAAGGCCTACACTTTCCTTGTAGTGGTTCTCTTTGGGCACACCAGCTGGGGAGAACAATGGCACAGTGGTAGGAGTGACTGGCCTTCAGAATGCCTGCCTACGACCACTAACAGAGTCAGCCCCTAAGAGCAGAGGGGTCCTACTGTTAGCCCTATATATAAAGATTAACCTATCATTGTAACTGCATCTAAGAATGTTATCTCGCCAGAGGCATCAGCTCAATTTCCAGTTCTTGCCAAAAGTGGAGGTGATTTTTTTCTTTGAATGCAGCATCTTCCTCATGAGTGTACACCTTTTACCAGAAAATGCGAATGTGGCTCGGGGAAGGGATCTTTGCCTTTCTTTCCCCAAAGCCAGAGTCACAAAGTCTGTTGTGCTGCACAGGGATTAGCCATGGGCAGTGGCTCAGTTGACAGGTTGACACACGGAAGCAGAGTTCAGTCCCTTAGGTTCCTGCCAACGCAGCTTGTGAGACCAGATGCTGGTGCTCACATGTATAAAAATATCATTCACGTTTTCCCCCTTGACTCGTGTGTGTGTGTGTGTGTGTGTAGCTCACTTGCTTTCGATTGGCCACTCCTGGCCGACTGCCCAGTGCCCATGACCCTCCTTTTGGATGGCAAGGACACTAGAAACACAGAGGCTAGCTGCCAACAACAGCCACAGTGCTTAGGAGGTGACTGGTGATTAGAACATTTAAAAACTTGTGCCAAGGGCTTAACGGACAGTTCTGTGGGTTTTGGTGCTCGTTCTTGGAGATGTGAGCGAGGGGGGCCACACTTTCAGCCCCCTCATACCAGGAAGGCGACCCGCAGGTCGATCCTGCTACAAGAGGCGTCGGGCAGATAGATAGATGCTCCACCTCGGCATACCCTAAGTGCACCAGGCAGCATTCCTCCATAGCTACCTGGAATCGGGGCGTGTGCACGTCTCCCGGTCTTTTGGATTCTGTGCTTTGGTATCAACTCTTGAAGGCGTCATGCAGGAGGGTCTTAGCTCTTTTGGGATGAGTGCATGTTTGGGTTTCTCACTCGCCACTTGATGTCGTCACTCATCCACGCTGTGCGTGGGTCGCAGTCCCGTCAACTCGTGAACCTGTAGTGGGCACGAGTTCCCATGGCCCATATTTGCCCGCCTAGCCACGCCGCCCGCGTGTCGGTCGGTGCTTCCGTGGTCCCGAGGGCAACTCACAGCCCGAAGAAGCCGCGAGACACCTCCTCCGAACTGGCGCCATGGCCCTACGTACAGCCGAATACGCCTTTATAGCAGCCAGCGGGGGCGAGACTTACAGAGGACGTGACGCGATGACGTCAGACGCACGGAGGCGGGGCTGGAGGAGGCTTTGCTAGCTTGGTCCCTCAGGTCTTGGTCCTGCATCCTCCGCTCTGCCGCCGGCTCTGGTCCCGCGGCCCGGCATCTGCCGCCTGGCCTCGCGC
>NW_022900946.1:22569016-22580349 GCF_012274545.1 Fukomys damarensis | reverse complement strand
GGTAACGGGCCGGCGGGGAAGCGCGGGTTCGGGGCTTGTTTGCGGGGGTGGGGGCCGCTCGGGGAAGCCAGGTTGTCCTCCTCTGGCGCCACACCTGCCACCACTTCTGGATATAGGTAGAGAGGGGACCCTCGGCGGCCCGAGTGAGGACCGCAGAGGGCCAGACTGGGAGACTCCTGTTTTGGGCACTGCCACTTTACTGTACGTCCTCGATGTTTATTCTACTAGATTTCATCTCGTTTGGGAGGCAGCGCTTTCAGAAGGGCCTAGGAATTAAAGGTGTTCACTTCCGTGCCTTCCAAGATAGGTATAGTGAAGGGAATGAGCCGGGTTGCTCCGAGACACTTGCCGAGTCTAGCAGAACTCCCATTAGGGCCTTCTCCGCTCTTGCCTGAAAGATGAGCTGCACAGCCAGCGAGGGAGACACAGTGGTGTGCTGGGTCCCACTCCGCAGGAGGCTGCTGGGGAGGCTGGCCAGGAGTCCCCTACCTTTTTGTCGTCCTCAGCATTCACTAGAGCTTTGTATGCCCAATTTATTTTTTATTATCTATTTATTTAGGTACCGGGGTGGGTCCTTGCGCTTCCAAGGCAAGCAGCGGAACCACTGAGCTAAGTCTGCCCCCCCGCCGCCCTTGTGTGCTCAATTTATAATCCTGGAGACTTCAAATAGATTATCGTGTTCACTTTTAAATATTTTAGTGGTAGGAAATCCCTGAAGTGCTGATCTGCTAGTATTTGTATGTTACTAGTCTCTCACATGCAAGCATTTATTAAATGGTTGTTCAAGTACATATGCATGTCTGAGGCAAGAAGTCTTTAAGACAAGAGATATGCACTGCTATTTCGGGTGTCAATCACAGCATTAAGAACCTTTAGAAAGGACCCATGTGTCCCCTGATATTAATAGTATCCATTGAGCGGTAGATGTGAAGAACCAGATTCCAGTAATTCAGTGCTCCCTGTTGAATTTATGCCTAGAAGGATGTGTAAGTGCCTGAAGCTTCCTGGACATCAGTGTTCATCAAGTTCAGTGGGAAAACAGCTATGTGCCTGATTATTTCCTGTGTGATTAACTTGGGTTTTGGTTGCTGGTCCAGGTTTTTTTTTTTTTCTTCTTACTCCTGGGCTGCAGAGTGCCTTGAGTATCCTTGGTGGTAGTGTAGTAGTGGGATATGTTTTTTTCTCTGCAAATTTAACTCTTGTCTAATTACACCAGTCAGATACGTCAGGTCAATGCTACATTTACAATCTTCTTTACCATAACCTGACTCTGCTCACTTGTGTTTTCATTGCCACATTGCTACTATTCTCTGAAGTGGGAACTAGGAATGCAGGTTTCATCCTCACTTTATAGGAAGCTGAGAAAGGTTAAATAGCTTTCTCCAGCTCCGTAGATATGGATAGAGGTAGATCTTTGTCTCCTCACTTGGGAGATGGCTCCTTATACATGTGTGGCTCAAAATACTCCTCTACCAAGTTTCATTTTGTTTCTGTTTTTTGAGACAAGGTCTCGCTGTGTAGTTCAGACTACCCTGGAACTCACTATGTAGCCCAGGCTGGTCTTAAACTCACAGTGATCCTCCTGCCCCAGCCTCCCGAGTGCTGGGATTACAGGCATGTACCACCACGCCTGGCTCAAGCTTCATTTTTTGACTTCCATAAAACCCTCTTTGAGAAAGATCTTTTGTTACAATATCCCCAGCTGATCACAGTGGGAAAAATTTTAGATTTTTTTTTTGTACTGGGGACCGAATTCGGGACTTTGCACTTGTGAGGTACATGGCAGCTAGATTGCTTTTTGAGGCTAAGCTTTCTTGTAATCACAAAATAGAAGTAGGTCAAAAACTGGGGATGGTGGTTCATACCAGTATACCTAGCATTTGGAGGCCGAGGTAGGAAGATCACCCTGAGTTCAAGGCCATCCTGGGTTACATAGTGAGACTGTGTCTCCCCAAAAAACCCCAAAACCAAAACACCAAACAGAGTAGAAATGGCTCAAAATTCTTTGTTCTGATGGCTCCAGGTGAGTTTGAAGTTTTGGGGAGACCCGGATGACTAAGGTCTTAGTGGGAATGGAGAGTGAAGAGGATGTCCTATGGCATAGCTCTGCTTCTGACTCCTCAGGAGCAGCAGTGTTGGGCTGATCCAGGTGCTTGGACTTGGGCTAGCTTCTGGGGAGAGTGGAAGGGAGCTCTTGATTTCTTTGAACTGTCTTAGCTGCTATTTTGGAGCAGATAATGTGCAGAGTAATGACAGGTTGGTTTTTTGTGTCTGTGTAAGCTTTGGTAGCCTTTATTATGAATGACTCAGGCTTACTTTTCTCCAGGCCTAAATGAGGGTACATTATAGAGGAGCAGAAGAGAAATATTTGCTGATGATGGAGTGAAACATTCTTCTTGTTGAATATTTTAAATCTTTTATAATGACACATGCAGGCCAGTCATGGTAGCACACGCCTCTAATCCCAGCACTTAGGAGGCTGAGACAGGAGGATCATTCCAAGTTCAGGGTCAGCCTGGACTACATATTGAGTTCAAGGGCTGCCTATACCACGTAACAAGTCCCTGTCTCCAGACAACAACAACAATGACAAAACCACCAAAAGCAAAAATAGAGTATTGTAGTGAGCCCCTCCCCAATGTTTCAAGAATATTGGTTCAGGGCCAGGGATTTAGCTCAGTGGTTCCACCACCTGACTTGCAAACGTGAGGATCCAATTTTGATCCCTGGTACTGAAAAAAAAAAAAAAAAAAAGAATATTGGTTCATCAGTAAACTATACCCCCTTGTTGTTGTTTTTTGAACAGTGTCATCAGGCCTGGCCTTGCTTCTTAGCCCAGACTGACTTCAACTCCCAGTTCTCTTACTTCAGCCTCTGAAGAGCTGGGATTACAGACATGTGCCACAGGCTTGACTTCCGTAGTTGTGAAGCTAATTCCCGGCATTATTGTATATTATTTCATCCTTAAAAATCTCAGTATGTATATATCTTCAAATGAGAAGGAATTTTTAATTTTAATTTTTGGTAATACTCAGAATTTAACTAGAACCTTATACTTACTAGGAAAGAGCTATATCCCCAGCTCTTTTTAAAATTTTATTTTGGACTGGGGATTTAACTCAGCGGTTCAATGGCCTGCCTTGCAAGCGCAAGGACCCGAGTTCAATCCCTGGTATCAAAAATAAATAAATGAATGAATGAATGAATGAAATTTTATTTTGAGACAGGGTCTCATTAGATTGCCCAGACTGACATGGAACTTTTTTTTTTTTTTTGGTACCGAGGATTGAACTCAAGTCCTTGCGCTTGTGAGGCAGGTGACAGAACCACTGAGCTAAATCCCGGCCCTGACCTGGAACTTTTGATCCTCATGCTTTAGTCTCTGGAGTAGCTACGATTGCAGGCATGCTTTAGTGGACTTTAGGATTTTTTTTTTTTTTTCACCTAGTACTGGGAATTAAGTCCAAGGCCTTGGCACTGAGCTATATCTCCAGCCTTTAAAACATTTTCATTTTGGAGACAGAGCCTTGGTCAGTCACTAAGTTGCCCAGACCAGGCTGGAACTTTTTTTTTTTGGTACCAGGAATCAAACTCAGGTCCTTGCACTTGCAAGGCAGGCAGTGGCACCACTGAGCTAAACCTCTGGCCCCAGTCTGGAACTTTTGATCCTCCTGCCTCAGCTTCCTAGACTGATGGGATTATAGACTGGAGGCACCATACCAGTTTAGAACTTGGCCCTTGGGCTTCCCAGGCAGGCAGCAGAACCACTGAGCCAAATCCCTGGTCCTAGAATTCTTTTTTTGAGACAGGGTCTTGCCCTGTAGTTCAGGGTGGCTTTGAACTCACTATGTAGCCCATGCTGGCTTGGAATTCATGGTGATCCTCCTGCCTTAGCCTCCTAAGTGCTGGGATTATAAGCTTGTGCCACCATGCCTGGCCAGGATTCTTTTTTAAACATTTTGTGTTTTTTTCAGAACCCCTATGGACGTTCATATATGCCTGATGATAGCAATAAAGAACAATAGGTTTATGATAGCAATAAGGAACAATAAAGAGCAATATTTTTCTGTACTTTCCACTTTGAGGTTTCAACATACTGATTGTATGATAGACTCTGGCCAGTCACATTGCTGTTCTTGATGATGGCAGCTAGATTATCTTGATTTTTGCCTATTTTCAGAGATAGCATGTCCAGTGTTTTTTATGTAACCTGTTATGAAGGTAGCATTTTAAATTATTTAAGTGGGTTATCTGAATTTTTAATAGGGCAGCTCCATTCCATTTATCATACAGATGCTGTGGTGTTCCTGTTTCTTCAGCAGTGTCATGGTGTGTTTGGATCTCATTGTATCATTTGGTGGTGGATCAGGTGTGGTGTGACATAACCCACTGTTATGTCACAGGAATCGGCAGGCAAAGGAGGAAGTGAACCACAGCAGAGCAAGACTTTATAGTTATATATCCAGGTTGCAGGTGTGGAGTTGGAATAGATTCCATTCAAGATGCCCACTGTCTCTGACATGAACTCCACAATGAGAGAGGGCTAATGCCTTTGTAGTCACCACCAACCCATCTTACAGTGGAGATTGTGAAATAACTTCTAGAGTGTTGTGAGAAAGAATTGGTTCCTTTTTAAAATTATTGTTACTATTATTATTTTGTTGTTTTGAGACAGGGACTCGCTATGTAGTTCGGGCTGGCCTTAAACTCACAGTGTAGCCCTGGCTGGTTTTAAACTTTCAGCAGTGCTCCTGCCTCAGCCTCCCAAGTGCTGAGATTATAGGCATGCGCCATCACCTTTGGTGAAAAATTTATTTATAAAGATTATCTTCACATTTTATTTTTGGAGTCAAGCATTTGCATTTAACAGTCACTGATCTTTTCTAGAAAACCCTGCTGATTGATGTACTGAGTGCCCTTTGGTAATGGTGGTGAGCCGTCCTTAGTACAGTAGACTGAAGGGGACGTGGTTGTGCAGAGGTCTCCCTGCTTTTTGTCTCAAGTAGTAGCAGTGGGTAGTTAGTTCCCAGGGATGTTTGGCTGCCCTTAGAGTTGCTCCAGTGTTTTTTTGCAGTCTCTCTTAACTTTGGATTGGGGTGGCTGTGAATCTGTCAGTGGGGGGTGTGGTAAGCTGGGGTGTGTGGTAGTATGTGTGGGAGCATGTATAGAGGAGTGGGATGTGTTTGTGGGTGGAATGTGTGTAAATGAGTTGAGCGAGTGTGTACCTCTGGATCTGTGTGTAGAGTGATGAATTGCTAAAGGACAGATGAAATTCTGTTTGGTCTTGGATTATAGGCAGCTTTGTTAGTGCCCTAAAACATGCCTTTTTAAAAAAGTATAAAGTAACATGTTGTTGTGATGGCACATACCTGTAATCCCAGTACTTGGGAGGCTGAGGCAGGAGGATCACTGAGAATTAGAGGCCAGCCTGGGCTAAATAGTGAGTTCAAGGCCAGCCTGAGCTACATAGTGACACCCTGTTTCAAAAAACCAAAAACCAGGGACAGGGATTTAGCTCAAGGTCCCAAGTTTGATGCCTGGCACACACAAAAAAACCAAAACTCAAACCAAATAAAAACTCAAACACGTTGTTAAAGCAACGTACTGATTTCTCTGCTTTCCACCTTGAGATTTTAGTATACTGAGCATGTGAAAGACCCTTGTGCCAATTACATTATTGTCCTTGATGATAGCAATTTGATTATCTTGATTTTTGCGTACTTTTTCAGGAGTACCATGTGTACTGTTTTTTAATTAATCTTTGTGTGAGGGTAGCATTTTAAATTATTTAAGTATATTTTATGAATTTTTAATTAATTAATTATTTTTGAGAAAGGGTCTCATTGTGTAGTCCAGGCTGGCCTTAAACTTGAAATCCTTTTGCTTCAGTCTCTTTGAGTGCTGGGGTTACAGGTGTGTGTCATTAGACCCAACTATCTAATTTTTTTTTTTGGTACTGGAGATCAAACTCAGATCCTTGCGCTTGGCAGGCGGGCAGTGGAACCACTGAGCTAAATCCCCAGCCCACTATCTGAATTTTTAAAACAGTTATAAGATGGAAAATGACCAGTAATCCCACTATCCTGAGATACTATCAGCGTTTCAGTACATTTCTCTCTAGGCTATTTTATACATATATACTTGTGACTCTATACAAGAGTGTATAATTGCAATCATATTGGGTAGAAGCCATGCTAATTTTTACCTTGTATCAATTGATTTTAGGGATACAGTACAGTTACATTCATTGTTGGAATCTTGTACCTCTACATGACAAGTCTTGGTTCTCATTTTTTCCCCTTACCTCTGCCCTCCCTTCACCCCCTCCTCCCCTCCCCATCTACAGATACTTTATTTCCATCTTTTCATTATCTCACATTTTTTTCTTTTCCCTTTATTGCGCAGATTATTCACACCAGAGAAACTATTCGGTATTTATACATGTGTGCCTTATTTATTTCACTTAGGAGTATATCTTCAATATGTATCCATTTTCCTATGAATGAATCTATTAAAGCCATGTTAATTTTTATAGATGTTCACTGTTTTATAAAAAGAAGTCAGCAGCTGGGAATTTAGCTTAGTGACATTGCGCCTGCCTTGTAAGCACAAAGACTTGAGTTCAATCCTGGGTACCAAAAAAAAAAAAAAAAAAAAAAAAAAAGCCAGGGCTGGGAATGTGGCTAGATGGTTAGAGCACTTGCCTGTCATGTGCAAGGCACTGGGTTTGATCACTCGCAGTTGTGTGTGAGAGTGCCCATGCCTACACACACACTAAATAGCACCAGTAAGTAATAAAATAAGAAAAATAAAGATCACTTGTAATTTCACCAACCAGGAGGATCGTTGGAGGGATGTAACTACTTAATAGGTAAATTAAAATGTATGTAATACATACTTCATTGTACAAAAATGATATGATCCTTATGTTGTTACTTTTTTGTGTGTGTATGTTTTTGTTTTTTGAGACAGGGTCTTGCTGTGTAGTTCAGGCTGGCCTTGAACTCACTGTTTAGCCCAGGCTGACCTCAAATTCACACTGATCCTCCTGCGTCAGCCTCCCAAGTGCTAGGATCACAGGTGTGAACCATCATGCCTGGCTTCCTCCCATGTTTTTACTTTGAATCTGCTTTTTGACCTGTGTTTTGAAATTGAAGGTTTCTAGGGTTAGGTGTATCCTTTAAGGGAAGACCATTAGGTTTCCTTGTCCCTGGGAAGATTCAAAATTGTCAAGGGTTAGGGCACAAGAATTAGGCCCAGTTTAGGGTTTGACATATAGGAGGAATTTAATTCCATGGTAAAGGGCACCAAGTTATGGGTTGCTTTCCTTCCAAATGTTTATTTTGTTTAAATTCTGAAAACATTGTAAACATTAGTTATTGAAATTTCAGACAGAGGGTTAGGCACTCATTTAAGATTATTGTATAGCTCTTAAAAATGGTAATTACACAGACTCCAAACTTAGACTAGTCCTTACAAGTGAATAGAATGGTCTACTACCATAATTACAACTGTGTAAAAATTATGCATATGAAAGAAGTCTTGAATAAATGTTAACACACATCTGTAATCCTAGCACTTGAGGAGGCTGAGACAGGAGGATCAAAAAGTTCTAGCTTAGCCTGGGTGATTTAGCTTAGTGAGAACCTATCTCAAAAAATAAAAAGGGCTGAGGATGTAGCTCATTGTGAAGGCTCTCAGTTCTGTCCCCAGTAAGACACAAGACACACACACACACACACACACACAATATTAAAACTAATTTTAGTTCTACATATCCATATTTTGGGGAGATGATTATGTAGGCGGGGGATGCTGGGAATGAGATTGGTTTCATTTAAGGTATTAGCTAAATTTTCTATTACTGGTTTTCTTTTAATTATTTTGTAAATTAGTGCCTGTTGGACATGGCACATATTTCAAACAATACAAAAGAAAATCTAGTAAAATGATTACAGTCTTTAGGAAAAAAAAATTCAACTGGGCATGATGGTGCATGCTGACCTAAGAGTATGAGCAGTTTAGTGACTTGGCAAGACCCTGTCTCAAAATGAAAAATATAAAAACAGCTGGGGATGCAGCTCAGTGTGAAAGGCCTTGGGTTCAATTTCCAGTATTCGGAAAAAAAAAGTAAGCCAAAGATAAAATACTGTGTATTTTATATTACTTAAAATTATAGCTGGGTGTGGTGGTGCACGCCTGTAATCACAGCACTTGTGAGGCTGAGGCAGGAGGATTGTCACAAGTTCAACACCAATCTGGACTATACAGTGAATTCAAGGTCAGCCTCAACTACACAGCATGACCCTGTCTCAAAAAGAAAAAGAAAAAGATTTATATTGAAACCTAGAATATATATAAAGAAATAGTTTTTTTATTTTTTTGTATTGGGGATTGAACTCAGGACCTCATACTTGCCAGACAAAGGCTGTGCTGCTGAGCTATATCCTTGGCTCAAGAAATAGATTTTATGGTAAAAAATTTTATAGAACATTGAATTAACGTGTATATGCTTTTTTTTTTTTTTTTTTTTTTTTTTTTTTTTTTTAAAGACAGGATCTCACAATGTAGTCCAGGCTAGCCTCCAACTCATGGAGATTCTCCTGCTTCAGCCTCCGAAGTGCTGGGATTACAGGCATGTGTTATCATGCCTGGTGCATATGCTTATTGAAGATGTATTATTCATTTTCTTTCTCTTTTGGTACTGAGGATTGAACACAGTGAGCCACATATGCTAGGCAAGTGCACTACTACTGAACTACATTCCTAACCCTTTTTGTTTATTTAGTACTGGAGATTGAACATAGAACTTTCACACTGAGCTACATCTCCAGCCCCTTTTTATTTTTTATTTTAAGATAGGGTCTTACTAAGTCACTAAGTTGCCCAGCCTGGACTTGGACTTTTGATTCTTCTGCCATAACCTCCCAGAGTGCTGGGATTATAGGCATAGGCTATTACTTCTGACATTTTTTATTTAGAAACAAGTTCTCACTAAATTGTCTAGGCTGGCCTGGAACTTGTGTTCCTCCTGCCTCAACCTTCTGAGTAGCTGAAATTACAGTCATGAACTACCCCTCCTGGGCCAGACTGTTAATTTTTATTGATATGTAGAAAAATCAGTATCTATCTATATCTATCTCTCTATCTATCTATCTATATTTTTTGGTACCTGGGATCGAACTCAGACCCTTGCGCTTGCGAAGCAGGCAGTGGAACCACTGAGCCAAATCCCCAGCCCAGAAAAATCTATATTAGAAAATGCCAGCCCGGGAATTTAGTTCAGTGGTTCTGCTGCCTGCCTCATAAGCACAAGGTCCCAAGTTCAGTCCCCAGTACCACACACACAGAAAAAACCTACAGTTCTTGAATATTGGCTCCCAGATGGGCATTCTGGAATGCAATATAACTTTAAGAAACTTTTGTCAAAAAGAATTGTACTCTGAGGCAAGAGGAGTCTGTGTGTGTGTGTGTGTGTGTGTGTGTGTGTTTCTAAAAATTACTTTGGCCAGATGTGGTGGGAATACCCCTGTATTCCCAGCACTAGGGAGGCTGAGGCAAGAGGATCACCACAAGTTCAAGGCCATCCTGAGCTATGTACTGAGTTCAAAGCCAGCCTGAATTACATAGTGAGACCCAGCCTCAAAACAAACAAACCAACAAACCCCAAAACAAAAAACTTCATTCTAGCCGGGTGTGGTGGCCAGTGCCTGTAATCCCAGGAATGGAGAAGCTGAATTTGAGACCATCCTGGAGTATATTAATGAGACACTGTCTAAAGAAACAATAACAAAAAGCTTCAGCAATGAGAACATGTTAGTGATGAGAATGGTTAGAAAACTGGGAGTTCTTGGAGAGCTGAGCAGAGCGTGGCCAGTGTCTTGCTTTTCCTCAGAACGTTACTGACATTTAAGTGCTATGGAATCAAACCCTAGTCCTTATAGCTGTGCCAGTGGAGGACTTCAGGACTTCTTTATGTACCTTTTTTTTTTTTTTTGAGATAGGGTCTCACTATGCAGTTTAGATGGCATTGAACTCAACTGTGTAGCCCAGGCTGGCCTCAAACACCTGGTTTTCCTGCTTCAGCCTCATGAGTGCTGGGATTTCAGGTGTGCATCAACAGGCCCAGTTCCCAGCCCTTTTTATTTTTTTAAATTTTGAGACAGGGTCTTGCTCTGTTGCTCAGGGTGCCTCAAACTTGTTATCCTCTTGACTCAGTTTCCCAAGTAGCTAGGATTACAGGAATGCACCGGTGTATTTTTAAAAAAATTTATTATTATTATTATTTTTGAGACAGGCTCTCACTATGTAGTTCAGACTGCCCTGGAAATCACTTTGTAGCCCAGGCTGGTCTTGAACTCACAGTGATCCTCCTGCCTCGGCCTCCCAAGTGCTGGGATTACAGGTGTGTGCCACTATGCCCGTCAATGCCAGTGTATTTTTGAGTAGGTGCTCTCAGTCATAATTTTAAAAATATGAAGTGAATCATAGATAAAAGGCTAATATAAAACCTCTCACAATTCAAGATGTTGTGTGTGTGGGCAAAAACCTGCTGGAAAAGCGGGTAAAACATGAAACATAGGGCCTGGGAATGAAGCTTCGAGGTACATGTCTGATGTGTATATGGTAGGCCTGGGTTCAATCCCCAGCCCCAAAGGGAAAGAAAACACACAGTCTCACTCATGATAAGAGGAATGGACAGTAAAATCTCATCCAACATATTAATGGAAATTTCAGACATGCAGACATTGTGTTGGTGAGACTCATGGGTGATAGGCATGCTTTCATAAGCTAGTGAGGCTGAATTTGGCAATATCTGTGCGTGTGTTTACCCTTTGACCTTAATAATCCTCATCAGCACAGCACTGTCTGTGATAGAAAATTTGGGACCAAAGCTGGACATGCTGATCCACCCCTGTAATCCCAGCTGTCTGAAAGCTGAGGAAGGAGGATTCCAAGATTGAGTCCCACGTGGGCAATTTAGTGAGACTCAGTCTTAAAACAAAACAAATAAGGGCTGAGGATTTAGCTCACTGGCGCCATGCCTGTCTTGCAAGTGCAAGGTCCTGAGTTCAATCCCTGGTACCGAGAAACAAAACACAGCAGAATAAACGAGTAACAAGAAAACTTAGGTGTCTATCCAGGTTGAATAAACTAAGGGGTATTCCCATATAACAGAATTGTGCAGATACAAGGAATAAAAGAAAAATAAATTCCTGTGAACTTGTAGAGAATGATTTCCAGGATATATTAAGTGAAAAAGACAATACAGATTAATACATAATATGTTGTAAGAAAGAATGAATACTCTGATTCCTTTTTTTTTTTTTTTT
>NW_022900946.1:22537076-22568975 GCF_012274545.1 Fukomys damarensis | reverse complement strand
TCTTATTCCTTTTTTTTTTTTTTTTTTGTACTGTGGCTTGAACTCTGGACCTTGATGCTTTTGAGGCAGGCACCAGAACCATTGAACTGAATCCCTGGCCCCTCTGTGATTCCTTTTGATCCTCTTACATGAGGTACCCATTGTAGTCAAATTAGAGAAAAGAGCAGAACATGGTTACCAAGCTGAAGCCCACTCAAAAATGGTTAATTTACCACAGTTTAAAAATAGACAGGTAACTGAGGCCCCAAACCCCCACATAATGGATTTGTGTTTGAAGGAGCAGAGGAGGCAGATGGAGTAAAGAGCCACACCTTCTGACCCAGACCAGGCCTTCCCGCTTGCTGCTCTCTGGAGACCTTTCCCTGTCCCGGTCCATAGATGGGGCCAGGAAGGCTGGCCAGTAGGATCTGCCTGTGGAATAAAAGGAGAAAGAATGTCAGATAGAAGAAAAGGAAAAAAATACGTTTATATTTGTGAAAAAGAAACAGGAAGGTTCAACTGTAAACTGATTAAAACGGCAGAGAGCGAGTGGGTGAGGAGGAGGTCCAAAGAGTCTGGATGGGAGCCAGGTGTGGTGGTGCGTGACTGTCATCCCAGCACCTGGGAGGGTGAGGCAGGTGATTGGCCGCAAGTTTGAACCCAGCCAGGCTACATAAATTCTGGGACTACAGGCATGCACCACCATGCCCAGCAATCTGGGCTATTTTGAGCATCAAAAAAGAAATCTTTGCCTGGCATAGTGACAAATGCCAATAATCCCAGAACTCTGAGAGGCTGAGGTAGGAGGATTGTCTCAAAGAAAAGAAAAGAAAACGTACAGAACTATACCAAAAGAAAAGATGGGTCTTAAGCCTAAGTTAAGCCCAAGTGGTAGGTTGTAAGTCTGAACAGCATACCTTGGTCATCAGTCTGAATAGTCATTAAATAGATTATTAAAAAACAAGGAATATCTTATTAGATATCATATTATGAAAATACTGTAGTTCAGTGAAAACGGCTTGTGCTTCTTAAGAACTCGTGATCTCTAGTAACCTTTAAAATACAGCAGCCATCAACAAATCATCACATCAGCTGGGTTCAGGCAAAATTATTCCCTCACATGTCAGAAAAGATAGAGATGAAAATTATTCAGAAGATCCAGGATACCTTTGGTTTTTTTTTGAGACAGGGTGTTGCCATGTAGTTCAGGATGCCTTGGACTCACGATGTAGCTCAGGTTGTCTTTGAACTCACAGTGATCCTCCTGCTTCAGCCTCCCAAGTGCTGGATTACAGAGTAGTGCCACCATGCCCAGCTGAGAAAATCCAGGACATTTTATAGCAGTGATATAGAAAGTACTCATCAATAAACATGATGACAAAATGGATGTCATCCAGATTTGATCATTAGCAAATCAATAAAGCATCTATTCTTGTATTTCCTCACATGCCCTTTCCTGGCATCTTAGCAGCTTCCGTCACTTCTTCAAGGTCACAGTGATCGCATAGCTGGTGTTGCTGGAAGCTGTGTTTTGAATGTGCAGTTTTGTCTCATTAGTGAAGGAGCTTCTGCTGGTCATTGCAAGGGACCAGTGAACACAAAATAGTACTAACAAGATGTCACAAAACCATGAACCTGCTCGGCTATAAAAATCATCAGAAATGCCAGATGTCCTTGACAGTGAGACTGGTTAATGGAGACCCTGTTCTGTCCACTTCTGCAGTAAATACCTGGGAGGATAGTGAGACATACAAAGTACATGTATGTAGTAAAGGAGCTTACTAGCTACTAGTGTAAGACAAAAATTAGACACATACAACAAGCACAGAGCCAAGAATAAGTGATAAGTAATTGTTCAGTTGTTTCCTGTGGTTTGGAAGTGTGTATATAATCCTTTGTGAATATATGTGTACCCATTTGGTATTGAGACATTTCTGCATACCAAAAAGTCTCAAAAGTAATATCACTTCTGAAGGGTTTGTTTATAGCTGAGAATGTATTTAACTTCAAATTAATCAGTTTTATCACCACCTGAGGAACTGTTGGAAGCAAATAGTCCTTAGAAGTGAGCTCAATAAACAGAGTGCACTAGGAGGGACATTAGTATTGGGTAGTATTCTTGCCAGAATCCAGTTATGAGGAAGTGCTCAGACTTAGATTGCAGGGCATTCTACATGACAACCACTTGCACCCCTTTGTTTTTATTTTTTTGACCAGTAGCATCTGAATGCTTATTTCAACAAAGTAGGACTAGATTTTTCAATGCAACTCTTTTTGACTACAAAGCATCGAATATATTAAAAATTTTCTAAAATGGATCCATGAGGTGCATTTATAATATCCTCTTAAAAGAATGTATTATAAATCTGTTTCATAGGCCATAAGAAAAGAAAAGGACTATAGCTTTATAGGAAACAGGCAGGAAACAGAGAAGGGCCAAGATGAGTCTAGGGCCTTGTGGGTGCATTTCCAGGGGAAGCGCCCCTGTAAGGCCCTGCAGGGAAGCTGGCCAATTCCATAAAAACAGCAGCATAACAAATGAACAGGTTTGTGGTAATGTGGTCCACGTTTCTGTGGATCTGCTTCCGTAATTCTGATCAAGGTTAGAGAAGACCTGACACACTGAGGAACAGGGATGCATCCCTGCAGGGGCAGGCCACTGGAGTCCCTTGTCCAGGAGGTGTCCCCATTAGGGCACCCATGAGTGCATGCACCCCAGGAGGAGGATTCATCGTGCCTGGAGGGGGTGCATCTCAGCCCACAGGTGGGAGAAATTCCCATGGTCAGGTGAGTATTGGGTTGGGGCCCCTGCAATATTGGCTGTGGTAGCAGCTGCAGCAAAGCTACAACAGTGTCTCTTCTTACTTGTTAGGATGCCCTACTAATCCACGGACTGGTTTAGCAAGTCCTGCATGAGCCTGAGGCATGGGAGGAGCAGCTAGGATTTCTCTGCAGGCAGCTGTACCAATTCCTAGGCCCCCAGCAACTCCAGCAAGCGGCACTTGGGTGATGCCAGTCTCCTGGGCGACAATGTGCAAATAATCTTACAACACTGGGACTCAATCGCCTCACATCTTTGGGAAGAGGTCTTTTTGTCATCAAGACCAGGTTTTCCCCTTGCCACAACACCAGACCAAGAACTCACTTCACTTTCTGCTTGTTTGGAGTTCTTTGGCCCTAAATTCTTTTTTTTTTTTTTGAGATAGGATCTCACTATGTAGTTTAGTCTGATCTGGAACTCACTATGTAGCCCAGGCTGGTCTCAAACTTGCAGCGATCCTCCTGCCTCAGCCTCCCCTGTGCTGGGATTACAGGCGTGCACTACCACACCCAGTGGCCCTAAATTCTTAATCATTTTCAGATGAGATTGCAGGTTATGAAGCCAGAAAGCGAAGCTCTCCTCCCTCATACACCAATGAAGATCTGCCCATCTTGCAGGATATACCTTATCTTGTAGTCAGTATGCTGCAGTATCTTGCTGCTCTCACTGTCATGGTTGTGGTTCTGATGGTTTGAATTGCCCACCTGCACCCTTTTATTTTTATTTATTTTGGTACCAGGGATCGAACTTGGGTCCTTGTACTTGTGAGGCAGATGGCAGAACTACTGAGCTAAATCCCTGGCTCTGCACCCTTTTAGATTAAAGAAGACTGTAAAGGACATGGCTACTAAGTGATTGGGTCCTGGATTTAAAAAATAAAACTATAACCAGGTATGGTGGGACACACCTCTAATCCCACCCACTTGGGAGGTTGAGGCAGGAGAATGGCAAGTTTGAGGCCAGCCTGGGCAACTTATCGAGACTGTATCAAAAAATTAAAAGGGCAGGGGCCCAGAATTTAGCTCAGCGGTGCCGCCACCTGCCTCACAAGCTCAAGGTCCTGAGTTCGATCCCAGGTACCAGTAAAATAACAAAATAACAGGGCAGAGATGTAGCTCAGTGATAGAGCTCTTGCTTTGCATTTGCCAGGCACTCAATTTGATCTCTAGGACTTCAAAAAATAAAAAACCTTAAAAGATTTTATTGGGATGATTAGGAAGATTTTACTATGCACTGAATATTTGATAATATTGCTGTAAGTACCAGTGTCATCATCCTGTGATTATGTAGGAGAGTGGACTTGGTTCCCAGGAAATAGAGGTTAGAAGGATTGATGTCTGCAAGTTATTATTATTATTTTTTGTAGTACCAGGAATCGAACTCAGGACTTTGCGCTTGCGAGGCAGGCAGTGGCACCACTGAGCTAAATCCCTGACCTTAGAATTAATTTTTTTAATAGTTAAAAATGTGCAAGAGTGCATGTGTATAAAAGGACATTAATGACATGAATCTAGGAGAGGGATATGGATGTTCTTGCATTCTTTCAACTTTATGGTGGGTTCATTACATTTCAAAATAAAAAGAGGAAAAATATAATATGGAAAGTTCATTGTACTTTAGATTGTGTAGCTTTGTTTTTGTTTTTTGAAACAAGGACTCACTACATAGTTCAGGTTGGGCCTTCAACTCAGGGTGATCCTCCTGATTAACTTGGGGTGATACATCTCAGCCTCCTCAGTGTTGAGATTACATGCATGCACCACCAAGCCCTGTTTAGATTTTGTGGCTTTTTATCAGTTGTAGAAATAATCAACAAAAAACAAAATCCATTTTGTTGCCCAACAGGCGAAAGGAATGTTATGCATGCGTACACATAAATTTTAGTTCTTACTGAAACTTGCTACATCCAGTCTGTTGTATTTGAAGGTTCATAGATTAGAGTCTATGAAATAACCCATTCCTTTAACACACATTGAAATAGGAAATCTTAACTCCTCTTAAACTAAGAATAGCTGTATCACATATCATCATACCATATTCTTGTTTATAAGGCACTCATTCCCTCAAAAGGAAAATTAGTGAGCTTTTTGTTTTTTGAGACAGGGTCTCACTGTTATTCTGGCTGGCCTTAGACTCACCATGTAGCCCAAGCTGGCCTTGAATTTGTGGGGATCCTCCTGCCTCAGCCTCCCAAGTGCTGGGATTACAGTTGTGTTCCACCATGCCTGATTAATAAGCATTCTTTTTCTGTCCATACTGACACTATTGAAATGGGGTAAATCCATATTTTAAGTGAATAAATATGTAGAAGGAGCTTGGAGTATTTAGTCTGCTTGAAAATTAATTTCTTGTTGCTGGGTAGGTAACTTTGTATATTTTTGCCTAGTGTTTTGCTTTAGTGTGAAAACAGCCATTTAAGCCAGGTGTGGTGGTGCATACCTGCAATCTCAGCACTATGGGAAGTTGAGACAGGAGGATTGCAAATTTGTTAGCAATTTAGAGAGACCCTGTCTCAAAACAAAAAATAAAGGACTGAGGATGTAGTTAAATGTTGGGAGCAAGTCTACATAATTTTGGGGAAAATCATTTGATTAGGCCTGGTTCTCCTGCCTACAGGAGAACTGTATGTAGTATGTGGAGGCATAACTTCATTATGGCCCCTGGACACAGCTAAGACCTCTGTGGTCCTGTGATGCTGTGATGCTCCAGGACAAGATTACACCAACTGAAGACGTCCTTGGAGGAACACAGTCTTCATCTGCATATTTTCACCACTGCTCCTGCCACCACTGCCCTCTGAGTGACCTTTTACATTTGTTGCTGGGATTATAGGAGTGTGCCACCACTCCTGAACAATAAGCATGCTTTTTCTGTCCATATTGACACTATTCAAATGAGACAAATCCATATTTTAAGTGAATAAATACATAGAAGGAGCTGAACTCTATGCCTTGAGTCATCTGTTACACTTGTTTTCTTCTGATGTACTGAATAAAAATGTGGCAAGCTGGCGGGGGGCGCTTTCATCTTTGCTTCCTGGAGCAGCATTGATCAGGCTTAAAGCCCATCTTCTCAAAGTTTGATTTCTTTTTCTTTTTTGATACTGGGGATCAAACTCTGGACCTTGCACTTGCTAGGTAGGCAGTAGAACCACTGAGTTAAATCCCTGGCCCAAAGTTTCATTTTTCTATCTTTCCTGTATTATAAGTTAATTTGCCTTGTGCTGTTGTGACTCGCAGAAGACTAGGACTTACTGCAGAGGTTCTAGTAACATCCCCTTTCCCTGTTCCCTACAGTTAAATATGAAGGCCCTTGGGTTCAGTCCCTGGTATCCAAACAAACATATACAAACACCCCCCAAAATAAAATATTGGCCGGTTAGATGCTCATCAAAGTCCTGGGTGTATGTGGTAGTGTGCTGTGTGAACAAGTCTTTAGGATCATTTCCTTGTGTGTAGTCGGTATCAAAAAAGCAAGTGCAACAAAATTAGATTTGTGATTTTTGTTTGTTTTTAGACAGGGTCTCACTGTAACTCAGGCTGGCCTTGAACTCACTATCTAGCCCCGGCTGTCTTCGAACTCAGGGCAATCTTCTTACCTCAGCCTCCCAAGTTCTGGGATTACAGGCATGCATCATCATGCATGGTTTGGTTTATGATGTCTTTTTTTTTTTCTTTTTTTTTTTTTTTTTTTTTGGTACCGGGGATCAAACTCAGGACCTTGCACTCGCAACGCAGAGAGCAGAACCACTGAGCTACGTCCCCAGCTCATGTATGGTTTGGTTTAAATTAAGCCATAGACATGCCTGTTCTTACTGCTAGCAAATTAGAAATTATTTAAAGGGCTGGGGATGTAGCTCAGTGGGGCCATACCTGCCTGGCAAATGCGAGGTCCTGAGTTCACTTATTGTTACTGGGGAAAAAAAGTTTAAATGTGATCAAATTTACACTGTGACTTTTAAAGATGGCCAGCAAAGTCCTTACCTTGTTAAAGCCTTAGAGTGGTGCTTCCTAAACCTTTTATTTTTTCAGTAATTTACATTATTAAATATGAGTTTTATTGTTGTTATTGTTATTATTTTGGTACTGGGGATTGAACTTGGGTCCATGCACCTGCGAGGCAGGCTGCAGAACCACTGAGCTAAATCCCCGGCCCTGAGTTTTATTACTTATTTAGTAGTAGGAATTGAGCCCAAGGCTTCATGCATGCTACACAAGTACACTACCACTGAGCTACTACACCTCCAACCTCAGAGTTAAATATTATTGAGGTCTATAAAATGCTTTTGTTTATGGGAGTTATGGTTATTTGTTGTATTATAAAGTAAAACAAGATGGGAATGTAGCTCAGTGGTAGAGTGCTTGTTTAGTATGTGTGGAGGCTGTGGGTTCTGTCTCTAGCACCAAAAAGTAAAACAGGCTGGGTGTGTTGGCAAATAACCTATAATCCCATATACCTGTAATCCATGTGGGAGGCTGAGACAGGAAGTTATGAGTTTATGGCGAGCTGGACAACACAGCTACTTCAAGGCCAGCATGAGATATAAGAGCCAGATTCCTTTCTTTTAAAAGCCCTCAAAGTGCCGGGGATTTAGCTCAGCAGCACTGTGCCTGCCTCACAACGACAACATCCTGAGTTTGATCCCTGGTACTGCCCCCTACCAGTGCCCCTCAGAAACAGTAAAATAAAAAAACCTAAAATACCTGTCAATCCATTGTCATCATATGTTGACATAAATGAAATTTTTTGAAAAATAACCTTTTTTTTTTTTTTGGTGCTAGGGATTGAACTCAAGGCCTTCATGCTGAGCTACATCCCCAACCCTATTTATTTTTTTATTTTGACAGTTCTTGCTAAGCCACAAAGTTGCCCAGGCTAGGCTTGTGATCCTCCTGCCTCAGCCTTTTGAAGTGCTGAGATTACAGGTATGCTCTACTGTAGCCAGCTAAAAATAACTTACTTACTTACTTACTTACTTATTTATTTATTTTTGGTGCCGGGGATTGAATTCAGGTCCTTGCGCTTGCAAGGCAGGCCACCGAACCGCTGAGCTAAATCCCTGGTCCCTAAAAATAACTATTTTAAAATAAAATCACTGAAAAAAATGAGAACCAAGACCTGTCATGTAAAGGTACAAGATCCCAATAATGAATAGAACTGTACTGTATACCTAAAATGTAGCGATAAACTCATTGAGGAAAAAAAATCTTTGAGAAGAGTGGTATTGGTTTACATTTCTTAAGTCTCTTTGATATCTGGCTTAATTGAAGAGAGCTGACTCTTACCTCATGTATGCAGGTGGTCTGTTTTGTTACTCCTGGCAAACTTTGCCACTTCGGTGAGTGAGCAGCAAAGAAGGCTGGCAGCGTCACAGAGTATTATGAGACTCATTTCGATTTTGCAGGACTGCTCCTCCCCCACAGCACCAGGGTCTTCGGGGGTTCCTGGGGCCTCGCTGAGAACTGTCCCCTGTGATGAAGTGACTGAAGAAGCTGAGTGTTGCACCCCAGGGAGTCTGTCAAGACTGCTGGGTGCCCCCCCTAGGATCTTGATGTTGCTCTACTCATGCTCTTAAATTGCCCTTGGAGGGCTACTTCTGTAGCACTCAGAACAGATTTGTTTCCTTTTTATGGCACTAGAGATTCAGTCATGTTCTTGGGCGTGCCACTAAGTTGCATTCCCAGTACTTTAATTAATTAATTAATTTATTTTTGGTACCGGGTCTGAGCTTGGGTCCTTGTGCTTGTGAGGCAGGCAGCAGAACCACTGAGCTAAGTCCCCAGCCCCCCAGTACTTTATTTTGAGGTAAGACTTCGCTGAGTTGTCCAGGCTGACCTTGAACTTGCTGTACTCCTGTCTCAGCTGGGACCATAGACATGGGCCACTATGCCCAACTATATTTGGTCTTTGCTGACCTCTCCACCTAACGTTGTACCTTTCCTCACTTTGCTGTGTCTATTCTAGTATTATTTACACAGAAGCTTACTTGAAATCCCTTTTTCTTTTTCCTTGAAGCCTCTGGGCATCAAATATGCCTCTGTCCTCACTGCTTGAAGACCATACCTAGACCTGAGGTCCACAGGTCTGTTCCTTCTTCTTTTTTTTTTTCTTTTATGGTATCGGTGATTGAACCCAAGGCTTTCCCGATGAGCTTACATCTCTAGTCACTGATTATTTTTTGCGACACTATGTAGTTCAGGCTAGACTTGAACATGCTTTGTAGTGCAGGTTGGCCTCAAACTTGTGGCGCAATCCTCCTGCCTCAGCTTCCTGAGTGTTGGGTGTTATTTAGGGTCTCTCTGTGTAGTTCAAGCTGGACTTGAACTTACTGTGTAGCCCAGCATGGCTTCAAACTTGCAGTGGTCCTCCTGCCTCAGTCTCCTGAGTCCTGGGATTACAGGTGTGAATCCATGCCTGGTTAGCCCTATTTATTTATGGTTTTTTTGAGACAGGGTTTCCTATGTAGTATAGACCAGCCTTGAACTCATTATGTAACCCAGGCTGGCCTCAAACTCATGGCAATCTTCCTGCCTTAGCCTCCCCCATGCCTGGTCCTTTTTATTTTTTGAAACAAGGTCTCACTGAGGCACTAAGTTTACCAGGCTCGGCTCAAACTTGTGATCCTTCTCCTTAGCCTCCCATAGTGTTGGAATTATAGTTGTGTGCTACCATGTCCAATGTTAGGTATTTATTCTCATGGTGCCTGCTGCTGTCTAGCTTTGGCTTATCACACTTCTTTTGTATTTTATTTTTATATTTCAGTGTAATTTGATAGTATATTGCATATTATGTAACAAGGTAACTTCATTGCCCTGATCACCTACGTCTACTCTAACATTTGTAGCTCTTAGCTATTTTCTTTTTTTTCCTGGCACTGGGGATCAAACTCAAGACCTTGTGCTTGCCAAAAGCAGGTACGGTGCCACTGAGCTACATCCCCCACCTTTCTGTTTACTTCTCATGTTTTTACTTTCAACTTTAGATTTCTGTTGACCTAGTCTTAGGTACACCCACATATTTCCCCTATTTCCTTTCAATGCACTTAATCATAATTTTGGCTAAAGTAGAACTCTGCTTATCTAGTTTTGATGGCGGATGCTGCTCATGGCTGACCCATATAGTATGCTGTTAATGATCCTGGAGTTAATGATCACGTGTTTCCCCTCATATGTTTTCTGTGCCTGTCTGTCACTCTTCCCAGCCTCTGCTCGGGCCCTCGAGGTCACTTGTGCTCCGGGACTCCATCACTGGGCAGCCCCTGTTCCAGGCAGAGATCTTTTTACCCTCCTGGATCTGGGTTGGTGTCTGCTTTGGGAGGCTGGGAGGACCTGTGTGGACTCTGAACCAGGGTCTTCTTAATGTGAATCCTGAAGTCCATCGCACATCACAAGCTTGCTTGTCCTGCAGGTTTAGTTCTTGTTTGTGTCCCCTTTGTGGCCCGTATGTGTCTATGCTCTTTGCTTTCAGTGCCCAATTCTCCATGCCTGTGCATCTTGTAAATGTTGGGGTCTCTCCTGGGGCTATTTCCCCAGTGGATTTCATGAGGGCATGAAGGTGGGCATTTGTGTTATCACAACTTGTCCATTCATACCTGAGCCCCTTCTTGTCTACACCCCACACATCTGTTTGTCAAAAGATTAAAAACTTTAGTGCTTTTCTTACTGCATCCCATTTTGTAGTGATGTGAGTAGAGCCTATGCTGTTACTGTCACAGAGAGTGGCATCCAGGAGGCAGGCTCTGGTGCTTTCACAGCCTCACACCTGAAAACTATCAGGGTGCTTTAGTTAGAGCCTATGCTGTTACTGTCACAGAGAGTGGCATCCAGGAGGCAGGCTCTGGTACTTTCACAGCCTCACACCTGAAAACTATCAGCAGGTGATTTAGTTTAGCTTTTCTTATTTTGTGATTACTTGTGTGTGTGTGTGTGTGTCTATATGGTTTTCATATTGATATGTAGAATTAGATTTTGAAGCCTAGAATAATCCCGGTTTGTCAATACTGTTGTTAGGGTAATACTGCTATTCCTTTGAGTACATGAGCTACTTCTCATGTACCGATTTCTGGCAAGACCCAAAATTAGTTCTGGGAAAATTGAGTCTGTCTGGAATTGTAGCTGCCTGGGTGATCCAGGTTGTTGCGCTTTCTGGGCATTTCAGAGTGTTTCTGTGGTGTCCAAACTGGTAGTGAGGGGAGGAGGTAGAAGGTTCTTGGCTGAGCTTATTGGGAATGCAGCACCTGCTTCAGGACAGGATTCCTTTGCTGGCTCTGAAATACAACTCTGAAACTTGAGCTTTGAGCCTCTGAAACTCAGTTGAAATTTGACCTTTAAGTCTGACTTGAATCCCCCTCCCTGAGGTGAGGTAGCAGAGTTGACCAAGGAGCTGGCTAGAAGCTGTGCTGAGCAGCCCTGCAAGGAACAAGGTGCTCTCAGGGCCCACTTGTCCGTGCCTGTGCATCTTCTCGGTGTTGGGGTCTCTCCTCTGGAGCTGTTTCCTCAGTGGACTCTCAGGAAGGTGTGAAGGTGGACATCCCATTAGTGCCCTTAATATGGACAGATGTCTGTGGAAGTGATGTTCTTCTGTGTGCAGTGGGAACTCTTTTTCCATCTCTAAGGTAGATGTTCAATTTGAGGACACAGGATGGCTTTGTTTGTTTGTTTGTTTGGGGTTTTTTTGGTACTGGGGATCAAACTCAGGACCTTGTGCTTGAGAAGCAGGCATGGTGCCACTGAGATAAATGTCCAGCCCCCACAGGATGGTTGAACCTAGGTTCATTACTAGCTCAGTGGGTCTCTGTCTTTCTCAAAGCAAGAGTTTCAGATGTCTTTGCTTATCGTCCTTCCAGGTGCTGGGCAGTATCATAGATGCAGGAGAGAGTGAGCAGGAGTGCCAGTTTCCTATCCTCAAGGCAGTGAGCAGGCAATCTCCAGGACCTACAAACTGCTACAGATACTGGGAAGGAAAAATGGAAGATGTTTTGAGGTTGTGTAACTGGGAACCTGACCCATTTAGGAAAATTCCCTCAGGGAAGCGTTTTTCTTTGAGGTAACTTGAAGCTGACATTCTGAAACTAAGGAGCATTAGGGAGGCAAAGGGTGGGAGAGGAAGGAGCCTTCCAGAGGGAGGCCCAACCAAAGAGAGTCTGCATGGGAGGAGAAGGGTCACTTCGGAAGGAAGGGGACAGCGTGTCTGAAGGAGGTGTAGCCATGCTGAGGTTATGGGTCTCTTTCCAGAGCATTTGAAATGAATTAGACTTAAAGTTTAAGTACAAAAGAGTGGGTAGTAAGATACAAGGTTTTAGGAAATGGCTCAGTCTGGAGACTTCTGGAGTCGATAGGGGAGTCAGGAGGCCTGTGTGTAGGCATCCAGGACTGGTGCTGGAGTGTAGACCTGTAGGAGTGACAGGGAGATGGGCCTCGGCTGGGCAGGGTGGGATTGGGAGAGACTCAGTATGGTGCGACTCCTGGGGACGGGGGACTGTCCTGGGTGTCCAGGGCTTTGTCTTGCGGCTCGGAAGAGTGCTAAGCAGAAGATAACAGGAAGCCAATTAAAAGTAGCTCAAGTAATAATAAACATGCTTAGCATGGATGCGCTTGAGGCAGGTGCCTCTCCCATAGTGCCCCAGGATGTTGCTTACCAGCATCTAGGCTGCAAAGGCCCTCCTTCTCCCTTTTGTCTCTTTGGAAAGAACTCTCCTGCCTTCCCTCTCTTCTGTCGCCCATGTTTGCTCAGGTGCTGCCAATGCTGGGGTACAGGTGCCTTGGTTAGGTCCCTGGGCTTACAGCAGTGACTGTAGCAGTGGCCTTGCTGAGGGCTTGCAGGTGCAGGACTTCCTGGAGAATCACTGTGTCAGCCCAGTCAGAGGCCCTCTTCTGCCCTGGCTGCAGAGATCAGGTCCCATTAGTTATTATTGTTATTTATTTATTTATTTATTTTAGTTTTTTTGAGGCAGAGTCTCCTTTTGTAATTCGGTCTCCCTTGAACTCGATATGTAACCCAGTCTGGCCTTGAACTCATAGTGATCCTCATGCCTCAGCCTCCCAAGTGCTGCAATTACAGGCGTGTGCCACCATGCCTGACTGTGTATCTATATCTACATGATTTTAAGGGCTAAATAATTCTTCCATATGTAAACGAGTATGCTAGCATTTACTTTATTATTTTTCTATCTTTAGTATTTTAAGTTTCACTTAAAAAATACTGTTACAGATTTTCACTGGGTGTGGGGGTGCACACCTGTAATTCCAGCTCTCAGCCTCAATTTTGAGGCCAGCCTGGACAGGGAGTACATGTCTCAAAAAAAATTTTTTTTTCTTTTTCCTCTTGTAGCCAAATTTTACTACACAACTTTTATTTTTTTCTTAGGTTAAAGTCTTAAAAATGGAACTGCTAAGGGAATTAATATATAGCTTTTAAAGGATTTCTCCCTCTTCTTTTGGCAGCCCATGCTAGGTAAATGTTGTGCTACTTAGAAAAAAATATGAGAAAATGAAAAAAATGGAAATGAAGTGTTTGTAAATGGGGAGGATAGGAGAGGGTGAAGGGAGGCAGAGACAAGGGGAAAAAATGAGAACCAAGACCTGTCACGTAAAGGTACAAGATCCCAATGATGAATTTAACTGTACAGTATGCCTAAAATGTACCAATAAACTCAGTGAGAGAGAAAAAAAATGTTGTGCTACTGAGGTACATCTCGAGCCCCAGTGCCCACTTTTAAGTATGAAGGGTTAGGGTCAGGGATATAACTCAGTGGTTCTGCTCACCTTGCAAGCTCAAGGTCCCGAGTTTTATCCCTGGTACCAAAAAAAAGAGAAAGTATAAAGGGATAGTCAGGGATCTCAGATTCTGGAAGAAAAGCATCCAATAAGGAAGATGAAGGAAACCCCCCCTGCAAAAAAGGAAAAATAAAGTAAAAGCAGAAGACACTTGAAGGGCATAGAGTACAGAGAGCAAAAGAAAGCTTGACTTAATTCATATTGTCAGAGAGTTTAAAAAGAACAGCACATTTGGAAAGCTAGAAAGGACCCTCTGAAATTAAAAATTATGTAAAAATTTCCAGTTGCAGGTGTGAAGGATGAAGTAGGAAAATAATTCTAGAAGGTTCTCAAAAGGCAGAGATGAGATCCAAGAGTCTGAAGAGATCCTTACAAACAAGCCTTCTCAGGAAGTGCCGGAGGCGACTCTAAGGTCATGAGCCCAGAAGGGAAGATGAGGACTCCCAGTGCAGAAAAGGTAGCACTGAGTGGCCCAGAACAGTTGTGCTTCCAGAGAAGTTAGGTAGCAATAGCAGTGGGTGTCAGAAAACTAAGGCCTAGAAGAGAAGCAGGAACTGCTAAGTATAGGAAATCTGTCTAAGAAAGCAGCCTTACAGTTGGAATGTGCTTCATCGATGAAAAATAGGCGTGTAGTCATTGGCCAGACTTGGTGGGGTGCTGGGGGAAGATGGCATATTGTTTCTACCACAGAAGGCCAGAATGTACCAGGGCACATTAAGAAATGGGTACCTGGCCAGGCATGGTGGCGCACGCCTGTAATCCCAGCACTCGGAGGGCCGAGTCAGGAGGATCGCTGTGAGTTCGAGACCAGCCTGGGCTACATAGTGAATTCCAGGTCAGTCTCAACTACACAGTGAGACCCTGTCTCAAAAAAAAAAAAAAAAAAAAAAAAAGGAAGAAAAGAAATGGTATGCTGATGGGTGAGGCAGGTTCTATGCCCCTAGGGAGTGATGGCAAACCTTTCAGAGCTTTCAGTAATAAAACAACAGAAGTTTGCCACCTCTGTCCAAGGCCGGTCAGGACTGGTCATTCACTGTATCTGCGCTGGGAGCTGGGTGCTAAGCCACCGTTTTTTTCTTGTTGAGGGCAGACATGAGTGGTGCCAGTGGTTTTTCAAATGTGTTGCTTATTTTCTGTGGCATCTGGAATGACCTTTCCATGCAAGACACAGTTTTTATTTTTTTAATCTTTATTTTTTATTTTATTTATTTATTTTTTTGCAGAACCTGGGATCAAACTCAGGACCTTACCCTTGCCAGGCAGGTGGTGGTACCACTGAGCTGTGTCTTCAGCCCTAAGTCACAGTTTTTAATCCTAGAATTTTCTAACCCTGGGATGATAATTAGTCCACCTTCACAGATGGTGGGAGAAGTGTGTCCCACCTGGTGATTTATGAAGGTGTTTTTGTACTCGGAACAACTGAGCCCCAATGAGCATGTTAAGTGACAGAATATCTTTTTTTGTTGTTTTTTTTTTTTTTGGTTCCGGGGATTGAACTCGGGTCCTTGCGCTTACAAGGCAGGCCACTGAACCGCTGAGCTAAATCCCCTGCCCCAGTGACAGAATATCTTGACATTGTTTTACTTGTCTTACTGTGTGTGTGTGTGTGTGTGTGTGTGTATGTATTTTTGGGTTGCTTTAATTTTGAAATAATTTTTATTTTATCCCATTCCTCCCTCAAGCTCCCTCCGCTCCCTATGTACAAAAGCTTTGTTTCTGTTTTTTCCTATTTTCACTTCTTTTCTTGTCCCTCCCTTCCTTTCTTTCTCCCTCCTCCCTTGTTTCCCTTCCCATTTGAACAATTTCTTTCCATTTCCCAACATCCATTGTACATCTCAGTCCTTATCTGCACATTCAGTTTCTCACACCAGAGAAACTGCAGGATTTAAACATGTGTGTCCGATTTATTTCACTTAAGAGTATGGTCTCAAGGTCCATCCATTTAGCTATAAACATCTGAGGCTCATCCTTCTTTATGGCAGAGTAGTACTTCATTGTACTGGGGAAGAAAAAGAAAACACACAGTGCATCTTTATCCACTCTTCAGTTGATGGGCAGTTGGGCTGTTTCCAAGATTTAGCTATTACACACTGTGCTGCTATAAACATGGGGGCACATATATCGCTGTGGTATGTTGCTTTTTTTTTTGTGGTATGTTGCTTTTAATTCTTTCTGGAAGGTACCAAGAAAGGGAATAGCTGGGTCAAATGGAACCTCTGGTTTTAGTTTTTTGAGAAATCTCCACCCTGATTTCCACAGTGGTTGCACCAGTCTGTATACACTCCCACCAACAGTAGAGAAGCGGTTCCTCTCTCCCCCACATCCCCTCTAGAATGAAGCGGTTCCTCTCTCCCCCACATCCCCTCTAGAATTTGTTATTGGTTGATGTCTTGCTAGCAGCCATTGGAATCTCAGCATTGTTTTAATTTGCATTTCTCCTGTGATATTGAACATTTTTCCATGTATTTATTTGCTGTTTTTAATTCTTTATCTTAGAAGTATCTTTTCTATTTCACATGCCCATTTTTGTATTGGGTCTTTAAATTTGGGAGGTCTGATTTTTTTTGAGTTCTTTATATATTCTAGATAATAACCCTTTATCTGAATAGCTGGTGAATTTTTTTTCCCATTCTGTGGGTTGTCTCTTCACTCTGTTGGTAGTTTTTTCTTGCTGTGCAAAAGCTTTTTAGTAAGATGAGGTCCCAGTTGTTCTGTTTTGTTTTTTTGAGACAAGGTCACCTTATGTAGTTCATGCTGGCCTTGAACTCACTATGTAGCTCAGGCTGGCCTTGAACTTGTGGTGATCCTCCTGCCTCAGCCTGGTATGTGCCACTGCATCCAACTTTAGAAATAAACATACCTTGCTTTTTCTTTCTTTCTTTCTTTCTTTTTTTTTTTAGTACTGGGGATTGAACTCAGGCCCTTGCACTTGCAAGGCAGGCGGCAGAACCACTGAGCCAAATCCCTGGCCCAACATACCTTGCCTTTTAAGTTGCCAGGAAAATAAACATTAGATTTACTTGAATGACTTCATTTTTCTCCAGTAATTTTTTTTGATAGCTGTTTTCTTCTCATTGATAATGTGAGGATATTTAGTAATATTTTCCCAAGTATGAGCAAGAACAACAGACAATTTGCATCTAGAGGCTGATTTGTTTGATGTAACTGGTACTGAAAAGAACAGCTGTCTGAAGAAACTGGTGTCATATTTTTAGTTAAATTTCAAGAGGACCTCCTGAAAAATACATGATAAAACACTGCTTCACTTTATTTCCCATTCTCTTCAGAGTCTTCCTAACTAGTGATCCTCCTATTTGATTTTGATTTTGCTTCCTTCAATTATGTCACTGTTGCTGGGCGTGGTGGTGCACGCCTGTCATCCCAGCACTCAGGAGGCTGAGGCAGGAGGATCGCTGTGAGTTCGAGACCAGCCTGGGCTACATAGTGAGTGCCAACAAGTCTCAGCTACATAGTGAGACCCTGTCTCAAAAAAACAAACAAACAAAAGAATTATGTCACTGTTGGTTCTTTGCATTTCATTTTGCTACGCCAAAATACTATGTAAGTTCTGTGTTTGTGAGCCTGATGAATGGAAAGAGCCTTTCATAGGTTCCTTGTTCCCATGATTCTCACAGCGACCAGGCTGATGCCCACTGGCATTTCCAACGATGATTCTGGGGATACTACCCCTTTGCTGGTGTGGGTTATCTCTGGAAGTTCAGTCACTGGCGCTCCTTGTGGTGCTCCTGGCTGAACCTTCCTCCACAGTCCGCCAGCAGAAACCACTGTGGGAGCTCGTGCCCTGCGCCCTGCGCAGGGGTCCTCCCAGCCCAGTAATTTTAACATAGTCAAATTTGTTTTGTATTCCCAGAGCTAGCCAATTTTTAAAAAGATAAATGTTTCTATTCCCCTGGAGAAGTATCTGCAAAAGATGTTTAAGCATAAATTGCAAAGCATAAGTCCTGCAAAAGTTACTTGTGGTAGTTGGTGCAGAGCAGTCTAAATAGGAGTTAAAAATTTGCCTGTGGGACTCTGGGTTCCCTGAGCCCTAGTGTAGCTGCGCAGAAGCTGGCTTTCTGCAGCTCTAAAGTATAACCTATAGGCATTTTCCGAGGTTGTTAAGAATAAGCTTTATTTCTTAGTTTTGTTTTGTTTTTTCTCTACCGGGGATCGAACTCAGGACCTTGCGCTTGTGAGGTGTAGGCAGTGGAACCACTGAGCTAAATTCCTGGCCCCTTATTTCTTAGTTTAAAGAGTTACAGATATAAAATTACCTGCTTAGAGAAATCTTAGATTATCTATCATTTCTATTATTTGTGTCCATCTTGTTTCAGAGGCTCTGAGAACAGAGTGGTATAGCCTTTCTTTCTTTCTTTCTTTTTGGTACTGGAGGTTGAACTTGGGCCCTTGCTGCTTGCAGGGCAGGTGCTGGAACCACTGAGCTAAATCCCCAGCCCTCTTTTTTGGTTTTTTTGAGACAGGGTCTCACTATGTAATTGAGACTGACCTGGAACTCACTGCCCAGGCTGGTCTTGAACTCACAGTGATCCTCCTGCCTCAGCCTCCTGAGTGCTGGGATTACAGGTGTGTGCCACCACGCCCGGCTATAGCATTTCTTTTTGATCTGAGATCAGATGAGTGCACCAGTACCACCCACTCACCCCAAAACAAAGCAACACAACACAAAACAAAGCAACAACAACAAAAACCCAGAGAAATCTAGGAGGGCACACAGCAGAGTATCAGTCCACTCTTGGGCAGACCTTCGGGTGTGAGAAACTAGAAGCAGGTGTGTCCTTTACCTTGATTTAAATCTGGCTGATTCAAGTTTTATATTAAATGTGTCACTAATGTATTTTGTTGAACATCTTTACATTTTAAAGAATACTTCCATTATCCTTGTTAAAATTAACCAGAAAAGGTTTTCCACTCAAGAATTAAGCATTCACTCAGCGTGGTGGCACAAGCCTGAAATTCTAGCATTTGGGAGACTGAGGCAGAAAGATCACTACCAGTTCGAGGCCAGCTTGGGCCACACAGTTCATGGTCATTCTGAACTGTCTCATATTCTCTTGCCTCAGCCTCCTGAGTTCTGGGATTACAGGCATGCACCATCACACCCAGCTAAATATTATGCTCATAGGAATGTCACTGAAAGATCGGAGTTATGTTTCTTTAGACTATGTGTAGCATATCAGAATTTTCTCGTGACTGAGCTGTGTGTGAGACACCTGTCTCTGTTAATGACAGCTGTGTACTGTGAATGGGGAGCCAGTGTGACCACGTGCGGGCACCACATGAGTAGAAGATGCACAGCTCACTCCTGCCAGACTGTTCTTCCATGTCTCTGTTTACAGTGGTCACTTTCTAATGTATTTCATTTATGTAAAATTTTAACCTACCTGCTGTTTTTAGATTCTCTAAGAGTCGTTATAGGTGTGACTGTGAATCAGTGAAATTCCTTTAAGAGAGAGATCGTTTTATAAAGAATACTAACCCAGTCCTGAAGGGTTTGACTTGTATGTACCCCCATGGCCCCAAATCATGAGAAGCCAGTACTGATCTTCTGGCTTTTGATGTAATGCCTAGGAGGTGAGGTATCTGCAGGCGCCCCTCAGGTTGGAGAGACCAGGGGAAAGGAAGTGCCAGTATGAACAGTAGCTGGCAAGAGTTTAGGACGGAGCTGGAGTACAGTGGAAGGTTGAAGGCTGTTGTAGTGAGCCCAGGCCTCTGCAGGGAACACTGGCGTCTGAAGAGGGATTCTGAATTAGATGAAAGGTTTCTTGTTTTGCTTTTTTTGAGACAGGATCTTGCTACGTAGTCCACACTGGCCTTGAAGTCTCTATGTGACTGAGGCTGGCCTGGATCTCAAGGCCATCTTCCTGCCTCAGCCTCCTGAGTGGTGGGATTTCAGGGGCACACCACCATACCGGGCTTGGATGAAAGGTTTTTATGCCATTTAGAGAGTTGTTCTTTCCTTGAGATTAATTTTTATTAATTAATAAACAGGAGATTTTTTTTCTTGTGGTACTGGGATTGAGTGTAGCACCTTAATGCATGGTAGGCAAGTGCTGTACCACTGATCTACATCCCAGCCCTAAGATTTGTTATTTGATGAAAATTGAAAGAAAATAGGGCCAGGGATTTAGCTCAGCAGTTCGGTGGCCTGCCTTGCAAGTGCAAGGACCGGAGTTCAATCCCCGGTACCGCCCCCCCAAAAAAAGAAAATAAGTTTACATAGTTTTGGGTTTTATTTTTAAAGACAATTTAAGTCAGTTAATCTCTCATTGGGTGCAGTGGAACAAACCTGTATCCTGTCACTCTTGAGTGGTTAACCTTGATCATAAACTGAAAATCATAGCTCTGCATGTTTAAAATACTACAGTCTTGTCGGGTGTGATGTGCACATCTGTGATCTCAGCACCAGGGAGGCTGAGGCAGACAGACCTCTGGGAGTTTTAGGTCAGCCAGGCCTACATACTCAAACTACATAGTTTTGAGACCCTGTCTCAAAAAAAACAAAACAAAACAACCCAATAAACAAAAACAAAAGCAAAATAACCTCCAGTCTTGTTTTCAAAGATGTCAGTAAAGCCGGGCATAGTGGTGCGCACCTGTAATCCCAGCATTTAGGAGGCGGAGTTAGTCTGATCACTGTGAGTTTAAGGACAGTCTGGGCAAGCCTAAATAACAAAGTGAGACACGGTCTCAAAACAAAAACAAAAATTCCTCCCCAAGGCCTCAAAAAACCCACAAAGCTATCAGTAAGAAGCTCTTTATTTATTGGAGATAGGATCTCGCTATGTAGTTCAGACTGGCCTTGATCTCATTATGTAGCCCAGGCTGGCCTCAAACTTGAAGGGATCCTCCTGCCTCAGCCTCTTGAGCGATGGGAATACAGGCATGTGCCACCACACTCAGCAGAAACAGTATATTTATATATCTTTCCTGTGTCCTGATTATATATTTTGAAAATTGTATGAAATTTAGTCTTCTCTAGTTTTATCAGGATGAGTTGGTTATTGCTTTCCTCTGAGATCTAAGATGGGAATGGAGTCTTTAGGAACTCTCATGGGGATCTAGGGCAAGTGTGACTATCTGCTGCCAGAGACCTCTGGAGGTGAGTGTGAGTTTCAGGTCCTCAGTGGGATACAAGGCTGGTGCAGCTAAGGGCATCAGATAGGATGTCTGGGGAGCAGCCAGAAAAACCCATAATGTACATGCGTATCCATTTCTCAGGGCTTTTCAGAAAGTAGTATCACCCTTGTGATAGGTGGTCTGCACCTTCAATGTGATATTTAAAATAGTTTATTAAGGGCTGGGGATTTAGCTCAGTGGCGCCTGTGCCTGCCTCACAAGTGCAAGGTCCTGAGTTCGGTCTCCGGTATTTTTTAAAAAAAAATGTTTATTAGCCAAGTGAGAGGTGGCTTATGCCTATAATCCTAGCACTTGGGAGGCTGAGGCAAGAGGATTGCCATGAGTTCCAGGCCAGCCTGGGCTACTAGAGTGCGTTCAAAGCCAACTTGTCTCAAAAACAAAGAAAAAAATTGTTTATCAGGCTTTCCAGTGTTGCTTCTCCTGCCCTGTGCTGATCTAGTGTGAAATTTATGAATAGCAACAGGGGAGCTCTAGGAACCTATTGCCTGTGCTGCCTTGGCTTCTGATGGGATGTACTTTGTGGAGGACGTTGAGATTCAGTTATGAGAGCAATAACGAGATGCAGAAATGGGTGGTTCTCCTTTGGTGGGTGCTTCGCTGCAGTGATTTCTGTAGGAGCGCTTCTGTTGTTTCAGGGAGCTCATTCTGGTTTGCTCCTCTCAGATTAGTGGATATATTTCCGCATGTGTAGTAGAAACCATATGACTAATTTTAAGTTTTCATAGTAGGGTGATCTTCTGGGAGCCCACACTGCCCCTCACGGTGGCTTTCTTTCTCTCCCATAGTGATGCTGTGTCCACTGGGAGAGTGCTGGCTTGTTTGGATGGTTCTGATTAGTGATTCTTGGCTGGTTTACTGGCTCTGCTGGATTTTTCAGGACTAGAGGCTGTATTATTTTTCACTGTCTCATGATTTTTTTTCTGAAAGGCTCTGAATGGAGAGTTTGGGCTATAGAATTATAATCATCTCTATATCACCAGTTACATGGAAGTTAATCTGTTCTCCCAACTATGAAGAAAATGAAGATAAGATGGAGTTGATTTTTTTTTTCATCTTATTGAGTTTATTGGTACTTTTTAGGTATACAGTACAGTTACATTCATCCCTGGGATCTTGTACTTTTACATGACAAATCTTGGTTAAGATGGAGTTTTAAAAATGTATACTGCTGGGTGTGGTGGCACATGCCTATAATCCTAGCATTTGGGAGGCTGAGGCAGGAGGATCACATCTAATTTAAGGCCACCCTGGGCTACATAGTGAGACCCTAACTCAAAAAAAAGTATACTATAGTTCATCCTTTGGTAATATATTGAAGAGCCTACTCCTAGCCAATGATTTGTTTAAAAGTGTTTGGTCAGGGTTCAGATGAACACCAGCCAGTGTTCTGTTCGAAGCCCATTGTTGAGATTCTTGGGACTCTCAGGACAGAGGGGCCATCTGGGTTCTGGGTTAGAGGACTCACAGGCACCACCAGCAGGGTCCTCTTGGGACATCATGTGCTTTAGGGATAAAGGTTTCATGAGATAAGAGAGACTTGTGATGAGGCACATTGGTTCCATCATTTCCAAGAAATCAGCTGCTAGACCTATGTGCTCAGTGTCAGGTGACAGGCAGGGCCCCTAGTTGGAAGGGTGATGGCTACCTTCTTCCTGCCGTACAGGAAATGTGGTCGATGGTGTGTCTGCCTTGAGAGTCCTGTGCTGTTGTGCCCAGTCAGTTGGTCTTGGTCTTACTAAATCTGATTTGATGTTGTAAGGTGGTGATGGGAGAGCCTGGTGTGGTGGCCTGGTGCCTACCAGGTCTCCTTTCCCAGGTGCCCTTGAGTCTAGATTGTCTAGAGTACACTTTGACTTCTGGGTGTGGGTGATGCCTAGGTCTGTGGGTAATGCGATGGGCAGTCAACACCTGCCGTGGCATCCTGCGAAGTCCCCGGAGGAAGCTAGCCTCATTTCTTTGCAGGTCTAGCCTCTCCTGCCTCCCCTCTGAGGCTGCTTTCAGGGTCTGCCTCACCCTGCTGACAACCCTGTAGGCAGTCTGTGCTTGTTCTCCTGGCCTTGTCTGGCTTCATACTCAGGTTAAGGTGTTCTGACATGGGGCCCGGAGGCCTTGTTCTTGCTGTCTTGCTTTCAGCTGCCTATCCCTTGCTGTGTCCTGCATTTGTACCTCTGAATGAAGACCTTCTTTGTTGCCTCTGTTTGGATCCTCATGGTGGGATTTTTCTGTCTTTTCTTGCCCAGGGCAGTGATTCCTTAAACTACCGTGGTGAGGAGGAGCAGGGATAGCTGTTGAGCAAAGTCCTCAGGCCAGAGATAGCACTTCCTCATAGGTCTTGCTGCAGCTTTCCTGACTTCCTAATGGGGATGGGATATGGCTGGTCTGTTTTCCCTTCTTGCCTGGGCTTCCATGGTGTGTCTGCCATCCTGCCTAGCACAGAGGCACCCCTAGGGGATAGCTGGGATTTTTCCAATTAATGGATGTCACCTTAGCATAGGTGGTGCCGGCCATGACCATGATGATCCTCCACTTGGACATAGGCTCGCCTTAGTGTACACCCACCCACCGCTTTCCTGTGCGGGTTTCCTCTGTGGGCCTCCTGTACTTAGCCCACTGGCTGCTCTCTGGCTAAACCCCTGCCCACTCACCTCAGCTCCTTTTGTCCCTTCTCTTTCTCTCACTCCTCGTTCTGAAGTTCTTCTTGTGGAGGACTCCCACCCCATTTCTTTTGGCAACTACTGCGTGCCCTTTCCAGTCTAGCAGCTCTGCCACATCTGTTGGCTGTATCTATGCCTCACTCTAGATCTTTGAGGTGTTTCCAAATATTTCACTAAGTATACAACAAGAGCATTGCTTTCTGAAGAATTCTGAAGTATTTCCATACCTGCAAAGATTGGTAGCAGTCCCATAGGTCATCAAATTTCCAGTGTTTGTTTGTTTTGGTTGCTGGGCATGTTAGACACCTGCTAGGCAAACACTCTACCTTTGAGCTACTACCCCATTACCCCAGCCCTGGTTGTTTTTAATTTGCGTGGGGTACTGGAAATTTAACCCAGGGCCTTTGTACTGCTGCACCTCCAGACTTTTCATTGGAGGTAGTGCCTCCCCAGTTTGCCCACACCGAGCTCGAGTTTATAGTCCTCCCGCCTCAGCCTTCCAGGGTGCTGGGATTACAGAAGTGCACCACCACACCTGGCATCCATTTGTCTTTTTATTTTTGTGACTTTTTAAACCAGGAGTTCATTTGAATCAGGATCCATGAATGTCCTTATGTGGTGCTGGGTTGATGTGCCTCCCACACCTCTCAAAGTGAAGTTTCTTTCCTTTCTTGAAGATAGAAGGTCATGTTCTGTCTGTGTAAAGCTTCACATGGGCTGGTTCTATTGATTTTGTCCCTAGAATATCAGATTGTGTTTCTTTGCCTCTGCTTCCTGTTAAATGGGCAGCAGAGCTGTGATGTTTGGCTGTCTTTGTGCTGTTTGGGACACTTACGATCACTGGTGCTGCTGCACTCAAAGGTCGTAAGTGTCCTGGTTCTGGTTCCAGCATGCCGTCCATTTGCAGGTGCTCTGTCAGTGGGAATTTGGTGGTGTCACCTGCTATTTGGTGGCCTGCATGGGAAAGGCAGGCTAGATGCTGGCTCTCTCCTTTTGCTTACTAGTTTTCACACTAGTGAATTGGTTCACTGGTCTTCTCCCCACCCTGGCCCCACTCTGATTATGGCCTCTTGGACTGAAGCGTACTCGATGTGTTTTCTTGTGGTTACTGTTTGCACCTGGGCTTACTTTGTCTCCGGATCAGGACAGTGGGTGTCTTCTATAGCCCTTTGCTCTCAGCACTACAAGGGTTCCATGCTTAACTTGGAAGTTGTAGTACCTCTCTAGGGCTTTTAGTGAGAAATGGGATGTAAATACAGCCTGGGGCTTATACAACAGTGGTTGTTTTCTTTTTTTCTAAACCCAAAGCTGTTTTGAATGGAGAGAAGTAAAATTTTTTGTTTTGTTTTATTTCTTTTTTGTGAATACATTGTGAGTTCACAACGTTGCTTAATATTCAAATTCAGGATTATAGGTGGCTGTAGTTGGAATGTCCTCCAGAATTTGTAGGTGAAACTTAAGCACCAGTATGGTGTTATTCAGACATGGGCTCTTTAGGGGCTAGAGATACAGCTTAGTGGCACCGCACCTGCCTTGCAAGCACAAGGTCCTGAGTTTGATGTGACATGACAAGGCAGCTCTCATCAAACCCAGAATGCCACAGCCCACTCGAGGCCCAGCTTGTGTTGTGAGAGGCAGACTCTTAAAGAGGCTATCTTTCTTCCACTGGGGGTGGTTGGCTCCTTTGTCAGAGATGAGGTAGCTAAGTCCATCTGGAGTTGTTTCTGCATCTTCTAATTTGTTCCACTGATCCTTGGGTGTGTTTCTTTGCCAGCACCATGCTGTTTTTACCACAGTGGCTTTGTAGTATAGTTTCAAGTTGGGGATTGTGATACTCCCTGTCATGTCTCTGTTGCCTAGAATGGCTTTTGCTATTCTAGGTCTCTTCTGATTCCAAATGAATTTTTGGATTGTTTTCTCTAGTTCTGTGAAAAATACTATTGGCATTTCAATCGGGATTGCATTGAATCTGTATAGTACTTTTGGAAGTATGGCCATTTTCACTATGTTGCTTCTTCCTACCCAGGAGCAAGGAATTTCTTACCATTTTCTCGTGTCCTCTTTGATCTCTTTTTTCAGGGTGCTTTAGTTTTCAGTGTAGTGGTCTTTTGCTTCCTTCATTAGATTGATTCCTAGATATTTCATTTTTTTGGATGCTATTGTGAAAAGACTTGTTTCCCTAATTTGTCTCTTAGTGAGTCTGTTATTTGTGTACAAGAAAGCTCTTGATTTTTGAGTGTTGACCTAAAACTGGCCAGGTGTGGTGGCGCATGCCTGTAATCCCAGCACTCAGGAGGCTGAGGCAGGAGGATTGCTGTGAGTTCAAGGTGAGCCTGGGCTACATAGTGAGTTCCAGGTCAGTCTCAACTACATAGTGAGACCCTGTCTCAAAAAAACAAAAAACCAAAAACAAGTGTTGACCTAAAACTAAGTGCTGTCAATTAAATCTAGAAATCTTTTGGCAGAGTTTTTTTGGGTCTTCTATGTAGAGTATCATATTGTCAGCAGATAATGACAGTTTAACTTCTTGCTTTCCTATCTTTATTCCTTTCATTTCTGTCTCTTGTCTAATTGCTGTGGCTAATGTTTCCAGAACTATATTGAACAGGAGTGGTGATAGTGGGCACCCTTGTCTTGTTCCTAATTTTAGCGTGAAGGTTTTCAGATTTTGACCATTTAGTATGATGTTGGCTGTTGGTTTTTCATACCCTTTATCAGGTTGAGATAAAGACCATCTATTCCAATTTCTGCAGAGTTTTTATCGTGAATAGGTCTTGAATTTTATTGAATGCTTTTTCTGCATATATTGAGATGATCATATGGTTTTTGTCCTTGACTCTGTTGATATAGTGTATTACATTTACTGATTTATGTATGTTGAGCCATCCTTGCATGCCTGGGATAAATACAACTTGGTCAGGGTGTATGATGACCTTGATGTTTCTCTGTATTCTGTTTGCCAGTATCTTATTGAGGATTTTTGCATCTGTGTTCATTAGGGAGATTGGCCTATAATTCTTTTTGGTCTTTCACTGGTTTTGCAATCAAAGTAAAACTTGCTTCCAGGAATGAATTTGGAAGTATTGCTTCCCTTTCAATTTCATTGAAAAGTTTCAAGAGTAGTGGCAATAGGTCTTCTCTAAATGTCTTGTAGAATTCAGCAGTGAAGCCATCAGGACCTGGGCTTTTTTCTTTGTTGGTAAATTTTTAATTAGGTTTTCAATTTTACTGATTGTAATTGGAGTGTTTAGAATTTTTATATCTTCTTTGTTCAACTTTGGCAATTCATAGGTATCTAGAAATCTGTCCATTTCTTCTGTGTTCCATTTTATTAGAGCACAGGTTCTCGAGGTAGGTATTAATGTTCCAGAGGTAGACTCTTGTTCTCAGACATCACAGCAGAACAGTGGACTAAGATGTGGAGTGTTTACCTGACATCTGCGACCTTATGTCTCTTTTTCCTTTCAACCATACTGAAGGTCTCAGGTTCTTTTTTTCTTCTTTTTCTTTTTCTTTTTTTTTTTTCAAGTCTCAATTTTTAATAGTACTTGGAATGATGAAGTTAGTATATTACATATTACTTCATGTAGCTGCCAGAAAAGCTAACTGATAATATAGTTATAAATCACTTGATTTTTGTATAACTATTTAAAAATTTAAAAATTTATATCTTGAGGTCCAGGAAATTCACTAGGTCTTTTAGGGCTGGGAGTTGGTGATTTTGGGTACCTGGTATATTCTTTCAACCGGTACTTATCTTTTTTTTTTTTTTTTTTTTTTGAGACAGGGTCTCACTATGTAGTTGAGACTGATCTGGAACTCACTGTGTAACCCGGGGTGGTCTCGAACTCGCAGCGATCCTCCTGTGTACGCCACCCACGCCTGGCTCTCTTGAATCTTTATTTCTTTTTCTTTTGGCCGGACTTGTTCAAGTTTTAATTTTTTATTAGTCCAGGTTTGTAGTATGTGTTTACATTCCTTGTGGATAATTAGTACATATACATAATACAATTTAGTTCCTTTTTAAAAAATCTCCTCCCTCCCTCATCTGTTTCTTGATATCTCCCCCACCTTTCATATTGGTCTCCATCCTGTTCTCCTTTGAGAAAGATCCATCTTTCTACTTCCTATTTTCTTTTAGTTTGCTTTTTATTTATGCTTTGGGTTTCTCTTAAAAGAGAAACCCTATGATATTTAAGCTTGCATTCCTGATTTGGTTTCAAGATGCATCTTTCTCTCTCTCTCTCTCTTTCTCTCTCTCTTTCTTTCTTTCTTTTTTGAGACAGGCCCTCACTATGTACCTCAGGCTGGCCTTGAACTCACTGTGTAGTCCAATCTGACCTTGAACTTGTGGCTGTCCTTCTGCCTCAGCCTCTGAGTGCTGGGATTACAGGTTTGTGCCACCGCACCCAGAAATATGCATCCATTTTCCTACGAAGTATTACTCCATATATATATATATGTATATTGCTCCCAAGATTAGCTATTACGAATTGTGCTATTATAAAAATGGGTATGTATGCATCGCTGTAATGTGACACCTTGAACTTTTTCAGGAAGATACTGAGAAGGGGAATAGCTGGACCAAATGGAATTTCAGTTTTAGCTTTTTGAGGAATCTCCATATTGATTTCCAAATTTGTGCTAGTTTATGTTCCCACCAGCAGGGTAGAAGGGTTCCTTTTTCCCCACAGCCTCTCCAGTATTTGTTCATTACTTGATGATATTCATTCTTTCATGATTAAGATGAAATCTCAGTGTTGTGTTAATTTGTCTTTCTCTAACACACAAGCAAAGTTGAGCATCTCTTTGTGTATTTATTGACTGGTTGCGCTTCTGTGAAGTGGCTATTCATTTCACCTGCCTGTTCCCCCATCTTCCTTAGTACTGGGGATTGAACTCAGGACCTTGCACTCGCAAGGCAGGTGTAGTGCCACTGAGCTAAATCCCTGGCCTCACTTGCCCATTTTTTGATTGGGTGTTTTATTTTGTGGGAGTGTTAATATTTTTCTTGAGTTCTTTATATTTACAGAGTCTGCCAAAAATGTATACACAGTTCAGGAAAAGAAAAATTTGTATAAATATTTTAATCAACATTAATATGTTGTCTTTGGCCTCTGCAATTACATGAGGTGCTCAAAGTGGTGGCCGTGAGTTTCCATCCATATATTAGTACCACAAACTGCTATATGGGTAACCTTGGTCACTGAGATTTTTTTGTTTGTTTTTTGATGCTGGGTATTGAATTCAGGACCTTGCGCTTGTGAGTCAGGTGGCGGCACCACTGAGCTAAATCCCTGGCTCACTGATATTATTGGACATACATTTTCAATTTCTTCTCTAAGGGCTGGCAGTGTAGTGGATTTTCTGTGATATATGACATCTGTAGGGTCTCTCATATGAGGGTAACACCATCTGTTGAAAAAACATGCCATTTTTATTTCCCTGAAGTGTGTATATGTTTTTTTGGGGCAGACTTTCTATACTTTAGATATTAGTCCTCTGAGGTATAGCTGGCAGAAATTTTTCCCATTCTGTTGATTGTTTCTTTTGCTTTGTAGAAGCTGTGTGTGTGTGTGTGTGTGTGTGTGTGTGTGTGTGTGTGCATGTGTGTGTGGTTTTTTTTGAGACAGGGTCTCACTGTGTAGTCGAGACTGACCTGGAACTCACTATGTAGCCCAGGCTGGTCTCAAACTCACAGCGATCCTCCTGCCTCAGCCTCCCGAGTGCTGGTATTACAGGAGTGCACCACCACACTCAGCTGTAGAAGCTTTTTAATTGATATGATTCTATTTGTTGATTTTTGGTATTTGTTTTTGTTTTTTTTTTCCATTAAGTTTATTGGTACATTTAAAGCAAACAATACAGTTACATTTATCATTGGGATCTTGTACCTTTACATGATATACCTTGGTTCTTGTTTTTTCCCCCCATAGATTTTTGGTGTTATTTGCTTTGCAACCTGGGCTCTGTTCAGAAAGTTCTTGTCTGCACTTATGACTTCAATAATTTTATCTATTTTATCTTCTAATTTAACATTTAGTTCTTTGTGATCCATTCCAAGAGTATCTGGTGAGAGATAGGGGTATAGATTTAATCTTCTGCATGTGAATAGCCAGTTTTCCAACACAACTTATTAAAAAGGCTCTCTTTGCTCTTGTGCAAATTTTTGGCCCCTTTGTCAAAAATCAAATAGTTCAACGTGCTTGGGGTTATTTCTGCATCCTCTGTTCTGTTCTGCTGGTCCTCATGTCTTTTTTGTGCCCGTGCTCAGTATTTTTTGAGCTTTGTTGGAGTAACCCTTCTACACTTTGTTTGTAATTATGTACTATAAAATTTACCTACTGTAAGTATTCATTCAGGAGCTTTTAGTAAATTCATAGAATCCTGCAGTCTTCACCATGGTGTTTTAACATTTCTACAGCCAAAGAAGATCTCTCCAATGGGTCTATGTCCATCCCCTCATCTACCCACAATCCCAAGAAGCTGCAGGTTTGCTTTTTATCGATAATCACTTTTTTTTTTTTGGTACCGGGGATCAAACTTGAACCCTTGCGCTTGCAAGGCAGGCGACAGAACCACTGAGCTAAATCCCTTGACCTAAAGCTTATTACTTTTTATTTTGAGATGAGATCTTGCTAAGCTGCCCATGCTAGTATTGAATTCTTTGACACAAGTTATCCTCTTTTCCCAGCCTCCTGAGTAGGTGGGAATACAGGCACATGGCACCATACCCAGCTCTTTGTATTTGTTTTGTTTTATTTTGGTTTTGGGGTTTTTTTGAGACAGGGTCTTTCTTACTGTACATTTCAGGCTGGCCTTGAACTCACTGTGTAGCCAAGGGTGGCCTCAAACTCATGATCTTCCAGCCTTGGACTCACTATCTTCCTGCCTCAGCCTCCTAAATGCCGGGATTACAGGCGTGTACCACCATGCCCGGTGCAAACAGTTCTTGCTAAATTGTAAGATTTCTTTATATATTGTAGAATCAAGTCCTTTATCATATACATGATTTGGAAATACTTTTTCTTTGTCCATTGGTTTTATTAATGTTGTCTTTGAACACAGAATTTAGATTTTGGTGAAATCTATCTTAGCCTTAAGCAACATAACAGTGTATTCTTTCTCAAGAGTTGCATCTGCTGTAGCATGCATGTGTAAATTACCTTACTTTTTGTTAGTTGGGAAAGCCCATCCAAATGGGTGGTGTGGGGCTGGGGATTTAGCTCAGTGGTTCCAGCGACTGCCTCGTAAGCCAAAGGGCCCGAGAGTTCGATCCTCGTTACCAAATGGGTAGTGTGGGTTTACATTTCACATAAATATCTTAGGTATTTCCTGGGACAATCCCTAAAAGTTAAAACTTCTCATCTTCCCATTCAAGCTTGCTTTTGACATGAGAGCCAGGAACTTTGTTTATGTGATTCAGAATCCTTTGCTTTTGCTACCTTCTTCCCAGGATGCCACCCTTCCTCTTGGAGCTATGTATAATGGCTTTGGTGGCCACCTCTGCCTCTTTTATTGGAGGAGTCAGTTGCTCTTATTTCTCCTCTGTGCCTTTCAGTTGAACTGTTGTGTGGCCAAGGGTCCAGTGCACGGCATGCCCTACCTTGAAGGCCATGAGTAACATGTTCTTGTTTGGCACTTGCAGGTGACGGACTTGACTCAGTACTTAGACCCCAGTGGGCTCGGCGTGATCAGTTTCGAAGACTTCTGCCAAGGGATCTCGGCCATTAGAAGTGGAGGTCAGTAGTCCCATTTCTCTTGCCCCTGCCCTTCCAGTGCTGCCCTGTGACCACTGCTTCTTGAATTTCTGAACACCAGGACTTTGCCCTCTTCTTTCTGTCCTCTGCTCTCCGCCCCTATCTTCCAGACCAACAGACTCAACCATTTATGTATAATGTGAGGAAGTCCCTGCTCTTCGTGATGAAAAGTTTTTCAAATCACACAGTGAACGCCAACATATACGTCCACACCCATATCCTATAGGCAGCAGTTTGTGGGTCTGCTTTGTCTCTCCCATCCATTTTTCTGTCTGTCCACCAATCCATCTTTTTAGTAGAGTATATCTCAAATCCGTATACTCTGGTGCATTTTGCTCTAAGCACTTAACCCACATACCGATCATTATCTAGAGTTCAGCATTTATTTGTAGACTGTGTTTTGATACAGAGTATTGCTTTGTACTCCAGGCTGGCCTTGAACTTGCCGTGATCCTCCTGCCTCAGCCTCCCAAGTGCTGGAACTACAAGTGTGGACCGCCACACCTGGCTGTAGGCTGTTTTTTTGTTTTTTGGGGTTTTTTTTTTTGTACCCTGGCCCTTGTAGGATGCTTTTTGAGGATAAATTTACCTACTGTGAGATGTACAGACTTCAGGTATGCCAGTCTTGAGTTCTGGCACATTGCGTTCAGTTCCTATCAAGACTACAGCCCCCACCACAGTCCCCTCCCACCCTTACCCCTCCATCATCCCCACTTTTCCATGGCAGCTTCTTTTTTTTTTTTTTTTTTTTT
>NW_022900946.1:22534168-22537042 GCF_012274545.1 Fukomys damarensis | reverse complement strand
TAGTACCAGGGATTGAACGCAGGATCTTGTGCTGGCAAGCCAGGCCGTAGCACTACTGAGCTAAATCCCTAGCCGGCTGTGGCAGCTTCTTTGCCCTCCTTCCCTGCCTTTCTTCCTTTTCTTCCTTCCTTCCCTCTCTCCCTCTTTTCTCTCTGTTTCACTCTCTCTTTCTTCCTTCATAGTACTAGGGAATGAACCCAGGGCTTTTCCTTGTCTGTTTTCCTGTGTTCCAGTAAATGCAGCTCACACTACTACGTTCATGTGTCTTCCTGGTGATGGACATCTGTTTTGCACTGTTAGAAAGAATGCTTTCAAGAACATTTGAGTATGAGCCTCTGTGAGACCAATGTCCTGTCCCTGGGGCCTGCACAGAGGCTTAGGTATGGTCACGTGCTGAGCGTAAACTTTGTTTCTTCACAGTGGTTGGGCGTTTTATACTTACCAGTTGCCCCCACCCCCACTGTCCTTTTAAATCAGAGCTTGACCAGGCGGTAGCTTCTGATCTTCCTGTCTTTGCTAGTTTGGGGTGACAGTAGTAGAGAGTTGTTGGACACGAGTTCTCTTCCCCCTGTTGCACTTGGGGGATATATCATATCTAGGCCAGGAGAGGTCTGCGGCCTTCAGGAACGATCAGGTCTGGAGCAGCTCTTCTAATCTGTCCTCTCCCCAAATCATTGTCCAGTATTGTCACTTAGGGACTGGGTTTCCTAAAACATCCGAGTGCTCAGATGGCCCTGAGGAATGTTCTCTGTATCCCGTAAAGCTGTTGTGGACACAACCCTGGGGACTCGGTGGTGACGCAGTCAGGAGAGGTCTGCGGCCTTCAGGAACGATCAGGTCTGGAGCAGCTCTTCTAATCTGTCCTCTCCCAAATCATTGTCCAGTATTGTCACTTAGGGACTGGGTTTCCTAAAACGTCCGAGTGCTCAGATGGCCCTGAGGAATGTTCTCTGTATCCCGTAAAGCTGTTGTGGACACAATCCTGGGGACTCGGTGGTGACGCAGCCTTAGAGTGGGGTCAGTGGGCAGTGGTGAGAGGGTAAGTAGCTAGTAGTGTGGTCGGGGCAGCTGCGAGGGCTTGAATGAACCGTGCAGGCTGTCTCCAAGGGTGGGAAAAGCATGATTACTAGGTGAGGTCCGGGTAAGCAAGAGTTGGCCTCTGCAGTTGGGGCCAGAACAGGAAGGGAGAAAAAGCAGACAAGTTTCCAAGTGAGCAGGGCCTATCTACCACAAGTAGATAGGTAGATCCTCTGGCTCCTGTCTCTGCCTGTGCAGGGACAAGATTGAGAACAAAGTGACAGTGGTGACAGACCTATGGCATGCATGCTGCAGTGGGCTGTTTGTTACTATTGAAAGCTCTGAAAGGTTCAGCATCACTGAGCTAGAATGACCATGGAGTTCCCAGACTAAATGTCAGCAGTCTGAGACCAATTGTCTGTCTCTGTCAGCCTGATCCATAAGTTGTAACCCTTGAGTAGTGTTTTGAGGGTAGGTTTGCAATTAAAAAGTGATTTAAGCCTTTATCATTTTGCATAGAGATTTGTGTGGCAACTGAGAATTTTGGCTTGTCCTCCTGATGGCTTTCTGGAGGGCCCATGGCCCTTGGGGGATAGCCTACCCTCTAGCAGCTTCTACCTGTTAGCCTCAAGGAACTTCTTGCTGTAGGCTTTTCTCGGTTTTAAAACCCATTGTGATTTTCTCTTACCCACCAGGTATCAGAAAGCCTTTTTAATTTTTAAATGAATTTAAAAATCTTATAGTTAATTTCAGACTTAATTGCATGCGATAGGTTTTTTTTGGGGGGGAGTTGTATTGTTTTGTTTTTGTACATGGGGTCTTTGCACTGAGTTACAGCCAAACCATTTTTTAAATTTTTAATTTTGAGATAGGCTCTCTCTAAGTTGTCCAAACTGAGCTTAAACTTATGAACCCCTTGCCTCAGCCTCCCAGAGTGCTGGGATTGCAGATGTGTGCCACCACGTTTGACTTGACAATGTTGTCTCTATGACCTCGATTCTTTGATAGTTGTTGAATTTGTGTAATAGACTTAATGTGTCACCAGGCTGGGGCTGAAAGATTCTCACAGTTGAAATAAGGAACTTAATTCACCCCTTTTGTAGCAGATTTGCTGACACCCATCATACAAATACAAAAAGAATTTTCGTGACTACTCAGTAAGAGAGCATGAGAAAGATTTATTAGATATTTAGGATGCACTTAAGAGTGGAATACAGGTACTCAGAGAAATGAGACTCATTACAATTTGGAACCAGGAGCATTTATACTTTTCTCGGGGTAGTGGAAAGCCTGGGAAAAGTAGCCCACTCCTTTCCCCAATAAGGTACATGTCCCATTCCACAGGTGATTTAAACATTCTCTGGATTATCTCACCCTGCTGCTTACTTTCTTTTTTTAAACTTTTTATGTTTTTGAGACAGGGTCTTGCTCTCAGTGGTTCCACCACCTGCCTAGAGACAGGGTCTTGTTATAGTTCAAGCTGGCCTCAAACCCACTACGTAGCTCAGGCTGATCTTGAACTCATAGCAACCATCCTGCCTTAGCCTCCCAAGTGCTGGGAGTACAGGTGTGTTCTACCATGCTTAACCTGCATACCATCTTTTTTTTTTGATACCTGAGATAAACTCAGGACCTTGCATTTGCGAAGCAGGCATGGTGCCACTGAGCTAAATCCCCAGCCTCCTGCTTACTTTCTTAATTGTGCCAATTTATGGCCTTTTAGTGATGGATATGTCAGGGAAGAAATGTAAATCTAACCAAAGGAATATTGACTTGAGTCTTTATCTTAGGGGCAGGCTCCTGTTCCTTCCTTCCTTCCTTTCTGTTTTTTTTTTTTTTTTTTTTTTTTTTTTTTTT
>NW_022900946.1:22531238-22534128 GCF_012274545.1 Fukomys damarensis | reverse complement strand
GGGGTCTCACTATGTAATTGAGACTGACCTGGAACTCACTGTGTAGCCCAGGCTGGTCTCGAATTCACAGAGATCCTCCTGCCTCAGCCTCCCCGGTGCTGGGATTACAGGCGTGTGCCACCACGCCCCAATGTTTCTTATTTTCATAATTGAACCGATTTGTGGCTTTGGGTAACTTCAGCTGAGTCCTGAAAGTTGCTGTCTTCTTAAAACTACAATTTCTAGTTATGATTTCCCTGTTTACTTTGTACCTATCTTTTATTTCTTCTATCATCCTGCATATTTGAAGGGATGTTGATTCTTGAATGCAAGGATCTTGTGTGCACCAGCTCAAGACTCATTCATATCTGCTTGACCATATCTGCCTGCAGGATATTGAGGACCCCAATGATGGAGGTGGCGTTGTCTGTTTGTGCTTTGTATAGGTTTATCTTCACTCATAAATGACAGATTGGCCCTGAATAGGTTTAGGTTGATAGTGGTATAGCTCTAACTCAGCTCCCCTGAACTGGCCCTTCACAGTTCGTCGTGAGCATTTGGTTTTTTCTTGTTGTTGTTGTTGTTGTTTTGGGGGGTTTTTTTTTTTAGTTTTTTGAGACAGGGTCTCACTGTGTGATTCAGATGGCTCTGGAACTCACTGTGTAGCCCACGCTGGTCTTGCACTCACATCGATCCTCCTGCCTCAGCCTCCCCAGTGCTGGGATTACAGGTGTGTGCCACCATGCCTGGCTTTCCTGACCATTTGTGATTGAAGTATGATGGGTGGGGCTGGTGATTTAGCTCAGTGGTTCTGCTGCCTGCCTCACAATTGCAAGGTCTTGAGTTCCATCACCGTACCAAAAAAAAAGAAGTATGATGGGTGTAGAAGCCAAGGGCAGGGCACTAGGAGGTAATGACTGTTTTTAGGGAAAACAAACATGGGATGAGGAGGTGTGCCTCTAGAATACTGCCCAACCCAGTCTTAAGCACCGTTTTTCACGGTCATAGTAATTACATTGAATATTTATATAACCAAAAATTGGCTTTACCATTTTGGATGATTTGGTTGTTAATCCTAAGAGTGTTTTGGTGGATTTTTAAAAATATCTTCCATGTAGAGAGTCATATCATCTGCAGATAATGATGATTGACTTCTTTCTAGCACATACCCTTTTTACTTTGGATCTGGGTAGGTGACTGCTCAGATCTGTCCGGAAGGAGCGGTGGCCCTGGGGAGCGGTGGACGTGGGCAGGAAGGGGCCCCGCCTAGGAGAGGACTGCGGGAGGCCCGTTCTGGCCCAGAGTCCACCCTTCTGCTGTTGGGTGGCTAGTTCGTCTGTTGTGCTGGACCCCAGTTAATAAGAAATGGAGTAGTATATTCTGTGCCTTTCTCCGGGGCTGCTTGGGTCTTGAAGCGTAGAGACTCGAGGACCGCGCAGCTTTGTATGTTTCCGGTGAGAGTGAAAGGTCATCTGAGAACGGCCTGTTCCCGAGTTCACCCTGGCCTGCTGAGCCACCTCCTTCACCTTGGCCTTCCCTTTGCCTAGGCTGGCAGCCACTGTGGGGCCTCTGTCCTTCCCAGCTGACCCTGGTAGGGACTCGTGACCTTCTGCCCGGGGCTCTTCTTTCTCATCACAGCCCGCTGTCCTCCCTGTGTCCCTCTAAAAGGATCCGTCTCCGGGCCTTTGCTCTGCATGCACAGAGCCTGCCTGCTCCTTCCAGCCCTGTCATCTCTGCACTTGCCCTCTGCTTCTGCCCTCGGGGAACCTTTCCTGTTGGCCCTGTCCTGTCGGGAGCAGGGTGAAGGTGAACTATGCTTTCCAGAACTGAAAGGGGCAGCCGTGTGCTGCTCAGAGCACCTGCGATCAGACAGCTGACAGAGGTCCTTGCACAGGGTCCTTCACTGCCTTTAACCCCGTGGGGTTGTTTTTAACCTCATTATTTTTCCATTCTTTTTTTTAATGATATTGCCACTTTGATTTAATGAAAAACAAAAACTCTTCAGTCCATCCTGCAGTTAGCCTTGATGCTCCGGGGAGTGGTGCTGTGTTTCTTTCTCTTTTTTTTCTCTCATTGAGTTCATTGGTACATTTTAGGCTTACAGTACAGTTACATGCATCATTGGGATCTTGTACCTTTATGTGACAGGTCTTGGTTCTCATTTTTTCCTCTTATCCCTGCCCTCCCTGCACCCCCTCCTCCCTTCCCTATTTACAAATACTTTATTTCCATTTTCTCATATTTTTTCTTTTCCCTATTTCCTTTCCCCTATCCTTCCCACTTCCCCTACACCTTCAGCCCTTTTCTTCCTATTTCATATTGTCATTTATACCATTAGGATCTTATGTACCGTTATAGTTTTTCAGTTTTTTGAGACAGGGTCTCACTATGTAGTTGAGACTGACCTGGAACTCGCTTATGTAGCCCAGGCTGGTTTTGAACTCAGAGCGATCCTCCTGCCTCAGCCTCCCAACTGCTGAGATTATAGGCATGCGCCACCATGTCCGGCTGGCCATTATAGTAGCTATTCAGTATTTATACATGTGTCACACATGTATAAATTTATTTATTTCACTTAAGAGTATATCCTCAAAATGTATCCACTTTCCTATGAATGACTCTAATTTCTCATTCTTTATGGCTGAGTAGTACTCCATTTTATAGAAAAAAACACATCTTCTTTATCCAGTCTCCAACTGATGGGCAAATGGGCTGTTTCCAAGTTTTAGCTATTACAAACTGTGCCGCTGTGCACATATATATCACTGTAATATGATTATTTTGGAAAGATACCCAGCAGAGAGATGGCTGGGTCAAATGGAACCTCTAATCCCAGCTCTTTGAAGTATCTCTATATTGATTTCCATAGTGGTGTGTTCTGTTCTTTTCTCTTTCCTTCCTTCCTTCCTTC
>NW_022900946.1:22525817-22531092 GCF_012274545.1 Fukomys damarensis | reverse complement strand
CCTTCCTTCCTTCCTTCCTTCCTTCCTTCTTTTTTTCTTGTTTTTCGAGACAGTGTCTCACTATGTAGCTGAGACTGACCTGGAACTCACTGTGTAGCCCCGGCTGGTCTCAAACTCACAGCGATCCTCCTGCCTCAGCCTCCTGAGTGCTGGGATGACAGGCGTGCACCACCACGCCCGGCTGCTGTGTTTCTTTAAAGGCAAAGTCATTCACAAATAGAAGCATCCTGGAGGTCTCAGCCTGATGACACATTGAAGTAGTTGCAGGAGGTAGTCTAGTCCCCTGAGTTTACCCTGTGCAGAGCAGACCCCAGGCCTGGAGGATGTTCTGCTAGTGGAGTTGAGGGGATACTCAGCCTGGATACAAGTGGGGTAGACCCTCCTGTGGGGATCCTGGGCAGGTTGACCCCCACTTCAGTTACGGTAGAGGTGACTGAGCACAGCCAAGACCTGTGAGAGCCATGGACATGTGGAGGACACGTGGAAGCTACGTGGACGCTGTTGAGCCAGATGTCTGGGTCCTGGGGACACAAAGGGAGTTGAGACCCCTCTGCTCCTGGAGATGACTGGAGATGGAGAAGCAGGATTGGGCAGGGGAGCAGCATCCAGAAGGGGTGTCTTGAGCAAGCCTGTACCTAATACCTTTGGGGGCCGTCAGGCAGAAGAGTAATTTTTTAGCAGTAGCGGTATAGCTGGACGGAGGGTGCCGTGGGAAGGCGGCCTTCCGTGTGCGAGAACAGTCCTAATTTCAGCCCAGCTTCAGGCTTGCTTATGGAGATGCTGCTTAGTGGGGTCCCCCAAGCCTCACCGTGGCTCATCAGCCCATCTCGGAGCTTCTATCAACTGGGGAGGAAGTGCTGGTAGAGGTAAGAAAGGAGCACTTACCCCACCGTGTGGTAGACTTGTTGCCACTAGGGGTGGGAGCAGTGACTTTGCTGTTCTATTTTGTAGTTTTCAGACTATTTCCATCATTAGGAAGGGAAAATGAAAGCATGTCAGAGATGATTTTGAGGTTATTTCATAGCATTTACAAGGAGGCCTGAATTACAGAGCAAGGCACTGTTTCAAAAAAAAAAAAAAAAGAAGAAGAAAGGAAGCAAAAAAGAAAAAATAATTAAAAAAAAAAAAAAGCAGGGCATGGTGGTGCACGCCTGTAATCCCAGCACCCAGGAGGCAGAGGCAGGGGGATCGCTGTGAGTTCGAGACCAGCCTGGGCTGCATAGTGAGTTCCAGGTCAGTCTCAACTACATAGTGAGACCCTGTCTCAAAAAAAAAGTAAATAAAATAAAAAAATAAACAGCTGGGAGGGCCAGGAATTTAGGTGAGTGGTTCCGCTGCCTGCCTTGCAAGCTTAAGGACCTGAGTTCAATCCCCGGAACCCAAGAAAAAAAGAAAAAAAATTAACATCTGGGGAGAAACATAAACAGCTGGGAACTATGGCACAGGTCTGGACTGCATTTTTACTGAGGTTCACTTCAGGTCTTACCTGCACCATGTGTGCAGACAGCCTGTCTCATCTGTTGTGCTTACACTGCGTCGGGGAGCAGCATAGTAAATGACAGGATGGATTGACCTAGTTTACAGGGGAGTGCAAGGAGACTGCTCTCACACCCACAGCCTTATTTCAGGAATAGAACGAGATAGAGATGAAATTGTTACAAACAGTTCATTGCTTTGCCTCACCCCCTCAGGCTCTGGAAGAATAAGATAAATACATATTAAATTTCCATCTATTAGAAATTGTTTGAGTTCTTATAAAGAAGGCTGATAGAAGACTCTTGTTTATTTTTCATCAAGAATATAGACACAGAAGCTCTGTTCACACCTCCCTTCTTGGACCACAGAGGGCAATTCTTACATCCCTTGCCCACAGTCAAAATCTGAGTCACATCCACATGTCTGAAGGGCTTGGCTATGTTAAAGCTTTGAGTTCTGAGATTCGGCTTTGGAAGTGCAAGCAAACCTAGTAACATGTTAGTGCAAAAACCTTACAGAAACAGTTTAGCCTATTATGAAATGTGATCAGTTTGACTGCTCTGGGACGACAGATCCTCTTGAGTTCTAAAATCCTCGGGTTCTGTCCCTGGCAGTACCTACCCTTCATTTTAAAAGTATGCCTCTGCCTGAGGGACCAGGAGAGGCCAGCCCCCAGATTCCTTCACTGTTTGCCATGACCCATGCGGACAACACAGTCAGCATCTCCTGGGAATACTGTGGTCAGCTCTTCACAAGACATGAGAGGAGAGTAATAGTGAGTTACCACGTGTATCAGTGTTTGAGTTTGCGTAATTGTCAGGGGAAGCTATTATTCCATGTAAAAAGAGAAACCTAGAACTTAATGGAGTGGCCTTGGGTCCTGTCTGCTGTCTGGAGTGTTCCTGGGACACCTGTGCTCCCTTTGCCAGTTACCCAGGTCTTGTGGTGACCAAGCTCTGAATCTGCTAGAGCATGGTGATAGGACCGGGCTTTCCTCGGATGGTTTAGATCACACAGGAATGTGCTCTGTGCCTCTCTGGCCTATCTAGAGGAGGTTCATGCTGACTATGAAAGAGGGCATTCCCAAGAGCATCTGGTGAAGGCTGCCATTTCACTTGGCCCGCAAGACTCTAGACTCCACTTTTTAGGTAAGTGGCTTACGTATGTTAAAAGATACTGAATAAGTGGCTGGTGTATTTCGTGTAAGTGCAGGACATCCCTTTGTGTGCCCCTTGCCATACATTTTCTTTCTGTTTTTTTTTCTCCTCCCTAATGGGGATAGAACTTAGGACCTTGTGCCTGCAAGGCAGGTGCAGTGCCACTGAGCTAAATCCTTGGCCCCCATGCCATGTATTTTCTGCGTCTGAACGTTGAGAAGCTGTAGAGGTTGGCCCTTTATCCCACAGTAGATTGGCAGGGATAGGGAGTTGGTATGTTCCAGAAACAGTGTGTTTTCCTCCGATATCAAATTCAGCTGTTCATCATAAAGAGTCATAGTGTCCAAGGTGTTTCAGTGTTTCAGTGTTTCATCCTGCCCATAACTCCCTAAATCTGAGTGGTCTCAGCAGTTGAATCTGGATTTGTACCTGGCAGTTCTTAAAGGCTGTGAATTTTTACAGAGCTTGATATTTTGCTCTTTCTTCTCGATGCTCTAGGGTTCTTTTTTTTAAAAGATAAGGTCTTGCTATGTAGTTCAGGCCAGTCTTGAGCTCACTATGTATCCCATGCTGACCTTAAACTCCTGGTGATCCTCCTGCCTCAGCATCCCAAGTGCTGGGATTACAGGCGCGCACCAACATGCCCGGCTCTGTGTGGTTCTTTTAAGAAATAAAAATCATGTCATTCTACCAGCACAGCATCTCCTCAGCATTCTAATGGGAGTTCTGTGGTATGGCTTTTGTGCTTTGCCTCGCAGGACACTTTGGCCTGGACTTCTCACATTTGGCTGAGTGCACTTACTCCCTGCCTATTTGCAGTGACTCTCTTAGCCTTAGGTGTCTTTCCTAGGAGGCCTGCCATGTACCCACACCCTCACCTTCCACCTCCTTGGATCCCCTGCTGAGTGCCGGTCTTCTCTCCACAGATCCGGATGGCCAGTTGTACCACATGCCACCTGCCCAGGATGAGGAGCCTCCTACCTGCACTGATGAGTTTGATGACTTTGTCACCTACGAGGCAAGTCTGGATGCTCCCCATCTTCCTCTGTGTGCTGTACATCTTGCTTCCTGAGCCTCCTGTTGCAGTTTTCAGAGATGATATGAAGAGAAGGGGGGCTAGATAGAGGTCTCTGGGGATTCTTGGCTGTGGCAGGAGGTCAGTGTCTGTTTTACGTGCAGCTCTCAGGGAGGGGGGTGGGTTGTGTGTGGGAGTCCTCCCTGGAGCAGAGGACAGGTGCGTGATAGGGCTCTAGGTGATACTGCTATCACCTGCCAGTCGAGGGCAGAGGAGAAGGCTCGGAGATTTCCTTTTATGGAACCTCAGATGGTTTTCTGTGTTGGGGGATATTTGATTAATTCCTGCTCCTTCATACTCCATCCCTTGCTCCCAGGTGCAGCCAGGGTTGTCATGGTAACATGACATCTTCTTTGTGAGTCTCTTGTCAGTATAGCTGAGCAGAAGGTCACAGTCAAGGAAAACAGGCCAGTCACTGTACCCAGCAGACTAGACCTAGTCCAGGGTCTTGGGGGCCAAGTGGCTGGATCCGGATTGTTTTCTTTTTCTTTTTCTTTCTTTCCTTTCCTTTCCTTTCCTCCTTTTTTTTTCTTTTGGCACTGGGGATTGAACTCAGGTCCTTGTGTTTGCGAGGCAGGTGTGGTGCCACTGAGCTAAATCTCCAGCCCTGGATTGTTTTCTTTATGAAATCTGTGGAGCCTCAGCTACTCAAGAGGCCCACTGCTGCCAGCCTTCTGTTGCTCACTGTCCAGGAAGAAGGGCAGAGCCAGGAGCCGGGGGCCCTGAAGTGCCTTACTTCAGTTCTCTGAGCCTTGCCTCTTTCGTCACATGAGGGTTATGTCCAGTAGGGTCCAAGCCGGGCAGCTTCTGAGTTCAGTGGCCAAGGGGCCCAGGGTTGCCACTGCTGACTTTTGTGCTTCCTCTCTGTGCTTGCTCTGGGAAGCTGCCCTAGCTATTGTCATCCTCTGGTAGCCAGATTTATTTCCTGGCTGCCTGTTGCTTTGGCCCACACAGACCCCAGCTATCTGAGAGCCATCGCCGTTCCCAGCTTTGTCCCAAGGAACAAAGAGGGCCAGAGTCCTGCCTTGTGTTCCTAGTTGGGCTCTGCCTGGCTTGTTCATCCTGCCTGTGCCTGGTGAGTTTCAGAGTGTGGAGCAGGAAGGCACCTCAGGTTTTCAGATTCTGATTTCTTTTTTATTGTTTGGTACTGGGATCGAACTTGGGACCTTGTGCTTTCGAGGCATGTGGCAGAACCATTGAGCTGAATCCCTGGCCCTTCATTTCTTCTTTAGAATGGTGTAAACGTTTTCTGAGTTTTTATTACCTTTTTTTTTCTTTTTTTGAGGCAGGTCTTGTTGTGTAGTTCAGACTGGCCTTGAATTCACTATGTAGCTGGGGCTGGCCTCAAAGTTGCAGAGATCCTCCTGCTTCAGCCTCCCAAGTGCTGGGATTACAGGCATGTGCCACTAGGCCTTGCTTTTATTACCTATTTTTAACAGGTTTTTATTTTATTTTATTTTAGTACCAGGGATTGAACTCAGGAACTCAGGACCCTGTGGCCCCACTGAGCTAAATCCCCAGCTTTTTTTTTTTTTTTTTTTTTTTTTTTTTTTTTTTTTTCGGGGTT
>NW_022900946.1:22505092-22525752 GCF_012274545.1 Fukomys damarensis | reverse complement strand
TTTTTTTTTTTTTTTTTTGGTACCGGGGATTGAACTTGGGTCCTTGTGCTTGCAAGGCAGGCTACCAAACTGCTGAGCTAAATCCTCCAGCCCCTACCTAGGTCTTTTATTACCTATTTTATTTTATTTTTTATTTTTTGGTACTGGGGATCGAACTCAGGACCTTGTGCTTTTTTGTTTGTTTGTTTGTTTGTTTTTGTTGGTACCAGAGACCTTATGCTTGCGAAGCAGGCTGTGGAGGACCTTGTGCTTTTAAGGCACGTGGCAGATCCACTGAGCTAAATCCCTGGCCCCTTATTATCTATTTTTTAAAAAATTAATGTATTTTATATTTTGGAGAAGTTTTAAGTTTACAGAAAATGGAACAGATATTTCAGAGCGTTCCTCCACCCAGTTCTCCTGTTTATGAATACCTTGCACTGTCAGGGAGTAGTTTTGTGGCTGATGGCACAGGACTGCTGCATTTGACCAGAATCCATAGTGGCCCTGGGTTCCCTTCTGGGGATGTAATTCTGTGGTTCTAACAGGTGAGAGATGTGTCTCAGCACCAGGACAGCCTCACAGACTGCAGCTTTCCTGCTGCAGAAGCTCCCTGTGCTCTGCCACCCAGCCCTGAAGCTCCTGCTCTATTTCCAAGGCCATGACACTGCCTTTCCAGAGTTGTAGAATTGGTCTCAAACAGATGTCTGCTTCTCAGACTGACTTTTCTTTCACAGATTTTAGGTTTCCTCCATTCTTGCTTCTTTTTTTTAAGATTTGTGGGTGTAATTTCAAGCAGGTGTAATTAGACGTTACTATGAAACTTACTGAAAAATGAAAATTGCTCTTTTTAAAAAGCAAGTTCAAAGAAAGTTTAGTCATCATGGTTTTGATTTTTTTTGTTTTGTTTGGTTTTCTGAGACAGGGTCTTGCTTTGAACTCACTGTGTATCCTAGGTTGGCCTCAAACTCACAAAATCACAGTGATCCTCCTGCTTCAGCCTTCCAAATGCAGGGTTTATAAGTGTAGACCATCATACCGGGCTGCATCATGTAATTATTTTTTACTTTTTATTTTTTGTACCATAATCAAACTCAGAACCTTGCGCTTTCAAGGTAGGCGGTGGCACCACTGAGCTAAATCCCTGGCTTCTACATCATGTAATTTTAAAAGGTCTACATACTTCTGTGAGTGGAGAACATGTGCCACATTCAGATATATTCAAAGCCTTTTCGCCAGTCATCTTCAGAGACAAATGAACCTTTTCTTGATTTCCTGAAAATTGTTTGGTCAAACCCCTTTCTTCTGTCTGGGAACATTCTTCAGATGCTGTGTGGGTCAGGGGTTCATATGTGGTTCATTACTGATGAGCTGCAGCTTCCTGCAGAGGGCAGGTCTTGGCTCTTGCCACTCTCCACTCTGAGGACTCTATGCCACAGAAGGTTGCTGGTGTGTCTCAAGTCAGATGGGGAAACACTAGGGGCTTTCACAGGGATGGTCATGGGAAGAAAGCCCTTGAGCCTTAGAGGTGGGGGAAGGATGAGTATGTGGGGTAGAGCCCTTCATCTGGAGCTCTGCGGAGCAGCGGGGAGGCCACCAAGGGCAGGCCAGAGCAACAGAGCCTGCTGTGTGTGTCCATCCGTCTCATCCCCCACCCGTTTTTGGGTTGATAGAAAAGGCTGTCTTAGTGAAATTGTGGGAAATGTGTCTTGTACAAACTGTGATCAGAAAGTTACAAAGTATAAAACAAAAGCCACTCTGTTTTGAGCCTTTTGTTTGTTAAAACTATCAAGGACACTTCCTGTACTTTGCTTCTCCCTCCTTGACCAGCTTCAGTGGGAGGTGTAATAGAGCGTATCTAGGAGCAAGTTAAACTTTCTCTAAAGCTGAGATGCCTTCTGGTGGGTGACAGTTTTACAAGAAACCCCAGTACAGACTAGCAGATGGGAAGGTAACAACGCTGTCAGTTAAAAGAAGCCCGTGACTGGTCTGGACTGGAGATAAGATGGGTTGGCCATTTCCAGCAGTGGACCCATCCTGGAGCCCGTGTACAGAACCAGGCCCATGAGACCCCCCAAAGAGCATTGAGGGTAAGAAGAGACGCCAGCGTGCACTGTGCCCAGAACTCAGTTTCAGAAGAAATGAGCTTGGCATGATGGCACATGCCTTTAATTCCATCACTCTGGGGAACTAAAGCAGGAAAATCCCACATTTGAGCCCAGCCTGAGCAACTTAGTGAGAACCTATTTCAAGAGTTAAACAAATGGGGGTGGGGGAGCCAGGCATGGTGGCACATGCCTGTAATCCCAGCACTCGAGAGGCTGAGGCAGGAGGATCTCTGTGAGTTCAAGACCAGCCTGGGCTACATAATAAGTTCCAGGTCATTCTCAACTACATAGTGAGACCCTGTCTCAAAAAAAAAAGGGTGTGGGCAGGTACCAGAAATTGAACTCAGGACCTTGTGCTTGCCATGCAGGCAAGGCACCCCTGAGCTAAATTCCCAATCCCTCAAGATAAAAAAAAAAATTTTTTTTAAGGGCTGGGGATGTAGCTTAGTGCAAAGGTCGTGGGTTCAGTTCTTGGTCTAATGAATGAATGGATGAATGATGGCACCAGACCTGGACATTGGGTACTGTTGGGCACTGTTGGGCCCACTTGATAACCTGTGTTAAACGGTGACTGTAACCTTAACACACTGTGAAGTTTTCTCAGGTGCATGTTGGTTTTCTTGTGGGTTCATTTTAACTTTGATGATTGGTAAAGATTTTAGAAGTTGGTAGCATATGTATCTCCAACATGCTTTTTTTTTTTTTTTTTGGTATGTAGGATTGAACTTGGGACCTTGTGCTTGCAAGGCAGGTGTCCAACCTGCTTTATTCAGTCTTTGTTCAGAAAATTTCAAGCACTCCAAGAGTAGAGAGAAGAGTATGATCTGCCTTTTATATTGATTGCTTTTGTTTGCAGTGCTGAGGGTTGAACCCAGTGCCTACCACCTTCTAGACAAGGGGTGCTGTACCACTAAGCTACATCTCTAGCCTCCTTGATTGCTTTTAATAGCTTCCACATTTCTTGGCATTTGTAGTGATTACCACCAAATTCATGCATATAAAATTAAAATTTCCTTCCCTTACACTTAACTGTAGATAAAACATGTGTGTTTGCATACCAGGTAAGTACTCTACTACTGAGCTACATCCCAACTCTACAAAGCTCTCTACTAGGCCCAGAAGATAATGCAATGGAAACCTTGTGATAGCAGTCTGGTTTGAAGGACAAAATACACAGCAGGTAATTTAAGAATAATAGAATCTAGCTTGGCGTAGTGTCACATCCTTATAATCCCAGCACTTTGTGAGGCTGAGGTAGGAGGATCATAAATTCAAGCCCAGGCTGGGGAAGTTATAGAGATCCATCTCAAAATAAAAAATTGAAAAAGAGCTTTGGAATGTAGTTTGATATATAGGCCCTGGATTCAATTCTCAGTCACCGAAGGACCATAAAGATCACTTCTGCATGCCCTTAATTGGCAGGGAGAGGGGGCTTTGGGAAGTTGCTGTCTAACATCATAGAGCCATACAGACAGTTAATAGCAGTATTGGAACTAGAACTTTGTCTCCTATTTCCTTGTGCCACGCTCTTTCTGCTGTTACTGGTTACATTTACATTACCAAACAGAAGTTACAAGAATATACAACATAGAAAATTTATGTCATTGAGAGTTTATATTACAGCTCAATACCTCTCATCTGTTTTCATAAAAGTATACCTCTAATTTACAGTGAGGTTCAGGAATGATTCTTCCCACTTATTTCTCATTTGAAGCATTTTATTTATTTTTGGTGTGATCATGTATTTCTAATTTTTTTCTCTTATCTAGTGGGGCCTTTTTTTAAAAGAATGTATTATTGATCTGGTTCAAAAAATCAAAACAATGTAAAAATATCTCCATCTTTTCCCTTATAAGTATCCATTTTACTATTATATATTTTAATCTTTCTTTATGTAAATATAAGAAAATACAAATATATACTCTTATTCCTTACACAGATGACATATTATTTACTCTTATATGCCTTACTGTTTTTTGAAATATAATCTTTAGATATCTATATCATAACAAAATTTCCTTATTCTAGTTATAAGTGAATAATATTTCCTTTGTCAGTGCTCCGTAGTTTAATGAGTTATATAGGTGGAAAATTAATCTGGTTTTATTCTTTTCCCCAATTTAATCATAGTCACATTCTTTCTAATCCAAAGTAAACAGCTTTCACATGAGCTAGAAAACTGAGTTTGGGCTACCAAAATTGCATATAATTCTAGAGAGAAATGGACAAGTGAAGGGTGCTGTTTTCCAGCTTAGTGTATTTGATTTTATCATATATTATTACACCTAACATTTCAAACTATTTGTCTCATTACTTGTGGCTAATTGTGGGTATTATTTTTAAAAATCTTTTTTTTTAAATCTTAAATGTTCTCCAGAGAATATTTTATTGTATCTTGAGGTTAAATTATTTCCAATAGAAATACAGAGTTTAGAGTAAAGTTAAGGAAAACAGAATTAAATATGAAGTAAAATCAACTTCTCAAGTAAACGTGTATTTTTTACAAAGTGATGTATTACATTATGGCATCCTGAGTTGATAAAACGTGTTAAAGCAGTATATTTGGATAATTCCATTACATCAAGTCTTAAAAGATTTAAAATATGAATAGATCAGGTTTTTAAAAGATGTGTTTTTGGGCTGGGGATTTAGCTCAGCAGTACTGCTTCTGCCTCACATGGTCAGGGTCCTGAGTTCAATCCCCAGTAGCACAAAAACAAACCATGTGTTTCTAATGGACTGATTTATTTTTTACACATGCAACTGATCAATGGATATTTGATTTGTTTTGATTTTTTTTTTTAATGCCCTTTCAAAATTACCATTTTTCTTTCTTTTTGGTAATGGGGATCGAAATCAGGTCCTTGAGCTTGCAAGACAGGCAGTGGAATCACTGAGCTAAATCCCCAGCGCTCTTTTTTTTTTTTTTTTTTTGAGACAGGGTCTTGCTATATAGATCAGGCTGGTTTTGAACTCACTATGTAGCCTAGGCTGCTCTCAAACACACAGTGATCCTAATGCCTCAGCCTCCTGAGTGCCAAGATTAGAGGTGTGCGCCATCATGCCAAGCTCCTTTTTCTTTTTTGTACCAGAGATCGAACTCAAGACCTTGTGCTTGCCAGCCAGGCAGGCACAGGACCACTGAACTACACCCCCAGCCCTCTGACTCATTTTTCCCCAGGACTGGGAATTGAATTTAGAACCTTGTACTTCCGAGGCTGGCGTGGCCCCACTGAGTTAAATCCCTGACTCTGGCTCTTTTTTCTTAACTGATAAAATACTAAGAAACAATAAGTTTTTTATATGTAGAGATAGGTGTACTACTTAAAATGCATTGTTACTTAACGTGATTAAAATGACTGACAATTTAAGAAGAATAGAAATTGGTAGCATAGATCTGTTGGCTTCTGAGCAAACGGAGGTCCTATTTGCATGACAGACATCACTTGGCAGGGTGAGGCCATTCTCTGTGCTTCAGATTGGTTTTTGTGCTTCACTGGAAAGTCCTCCCTGAAAACTAATTTGCTACTTGGTTTGATACCACTGAGGGCAATCCTTCCAGTAGCAGCTGGCTGCAGGTATGATTCTTAGGCGGAAGTAGGCCCATATAGTGCCTGTGAACTGGGTTCCCTTTCCCTCCGTCTAGGCTGTTCCCTCCCTGGAGCATCTTATTTCCAGTTAAAAGGTTCTTTGCTCCCTGGTCAACTGGGGGCATCTGAGTGTTTATACCAGTACTGTGAGATCCTGCCTTTGCTACTCTGTTTATTTATAGCAGATAAAGGAGTAAGTGCAAGCTGTATTCACGTCCTGTGACTTGCTTTAGCTCCTCTGCAGCAGTGGTGAGGTACAGGAGGATGTCTCATTTAAAAAAATATTCATTATAATTATTATTTTGTTTTGTTTTGTTTTGAGACAGGGTCTCACTTTGTAGTACAGTTTGACCTTGAGCTCACTATATATAGCCCAGGCTAGCCCAAACTCATGATGATCCTCCTATCTCAGCCTCCTGAGTGCTGGAACTACAGGTGTGTGCCACCACACCTAGCGTGATCCCACATTTTAGAAATGGATGAGGGAAGGGAGAGGTAGGGAGGGGCAAACAGTTGCCCAAATGCAGGGCTTGGCAGAACACCTTGCTTCTGGTACAGAGAGGATGAAGACTCAGAGTTAGGCATTTTCCCCACCATTCAGCATCAGTAATTGTGCCCCCTGCACCCACCTGGGCAGGACAAGAGCTCTGTGACAGGAGCTGGCTCTAGCGTTAGACTTCCTTCCCTTCCTGGGAGCAGAAACATGAAGAGTTTGAACTGCATTTGAGGTTGAGAAAACACTGATTTATTATTTAAAACACCTTAGCTGCCCCTTGGGAGCCCAAGGTCCACATGACCTAAGAGGAGTCCTGGTGCCTGTCAGAAACAGGGTTGACTTTCTACAAAATTAATTAATTAATTAATTTTTCCAGGTACCTGGGATTGAACTTGGGACCTTGAGCTTTTGAGGCAGATGGCAGTACCACTGAGCTAACCCTAGCCCTAAGGTTGACTTGTTTATTTATTTTTTAAATTTTTAAATTTTTTTGTTACTGGGGATCAAACTCAGGACCTTGTGCTTGCAAGGCAGGCACAGTGCCACTGAGCTACATCCCCAGCCCAAGGTTGACTTTTTTTAAAAGTGTGCCTCGAGCTGGGTGTGCGGCTCGGTGGAAGAGCACTTGCCCACCGTGCTTGGTGCCCACACACCTCAGTCTTTACCAATATCACCACAAAAAAGCAAGAAATAAAAATCCTCTGCAAGCCTCAGAGGTCAAGTTCTGTTGTTTACGGGAAACCCTCTCTCAGGGTCTTTGGAAGAGCAGTACCCCATCAGTGTTGGGGCCTCCTCAGCCCTGGTGGTGAGGGTTCCCCACTTTTTCGTTCAGCACTGATTGCTTGGTTGTAGGTCCCATGAGGGTGGTGGGACTGTCTTTGTGACCAAGAGCAATGTTCTTAGAAGTTTTTGGCTAAATACTGAAGAGAATAATCTCGTCTTTCCTGTTAATTTTCAGGCTTCTTAGGAGTCTGTGGAGAGTTTCCCTAGTGCCCTGTGGGTGTGTTCGTAACTGTGATCTATCTGCTAGTAGCATGTCCCCTGTGAATATACAGTTCTGTCAAGGTGATTAGCAGTCTTCCCCTCACCTAAAGCCAGCAGTTTGTGCTGTGTTGGCCCTGCACAGGGTAGTGGGGGTAGCCGTGTGAGGTGGTGGTCCTGGTTGGCCTTACTCTGGAGAGAGAGTTGTTTCTAATGATGTGTAAAACTGGAGCTACCACCTGTTAGGGTGACTTTCTGGTTTTGGATTTTGAAGTGGATGCAGTCTATGGATTAGTTTTTATGAATGACTTCCTTAGACTCTAGGGAGGATTGGATTTTCCCTTCGAAATGTGATGACCCGCCAGACACCTGCAGTGAGCATATTGCTTGCACTCTGTCTTACTCTGGCTTTATAACAGTGGCTGGGTTTCCGCCTCTAGAAGTGGACAGCCTGCAGTCTCATTTTTAGTACTTTGCAGTGCACCTGGTTTTGTTATTCAGTGCCTTAAGGTGGATGCCTGTGAGATTATTATCTATAGCCCAGTTTACGGAAGAGGCTCTGAGGTTGAGTCACGTGTCGTAAGGTCACAAGTTTTCAGTAGTAGGCAAGGATGAAGGCAAGACCTCCCATGCAGCACACAGCCCAGGCCCAAGTCTCCCCAGATGAGGTTCAGCGGCTTAGGTGTACCTGGGGAGTCCTCTGGGCAGCCCTCTGTGCCTCATACTCCTGGTAATTCCAGACCCAGAGTACAAAGGGCATCATTTTCCTGCTAGTACTGCAGCTTTTCTGAGATCTTGTTTGTTTGTAAATTATTAACCTCAGATCTTCTCAGCATAAAATGGGGCTACTTCTAACCTGCAACTTCATTTTAATGGAGGTTGACATAAATTGAAAATATCCAGTTTGACGATGCTTTAGTTTTAAGTTTGTTTGATCTACAAATGTTACTGTCCACTATATGCCAGGCCTGTGGTAGGTGCTGGGTACATAAAAGTAAAAACAGGTCTATCTACTGGATAGGTAAACATTTAACCAGTCAACAAAATTAGCTAGGTAACTAATGAATTTTTTTTTTTAATCACGGTCTGACTATGTCGTTCAGGCTGGCCTTGAACTCACAATGATCCTTTTGCCTCAGTCTCCCAAGAGTTGGCTTACAGGTGTGCGCCACCACGCCCAGCTGATTAATGAGTATTGTTTTGTTTTGTTTGGTACTGGGGATTAAACTCAGGACCTTGTGCTTGAGCTAAATCCCTGGGACTTGATTAATGAGTATTTTGATTTTAGATTTCACTTTGAATTTCAGAGAAATATTCTGAACATACAAACAGCTGTTGATGGTGACTTTTTAATTTAAAAAGGTACATTGTTACACTACTGGATATTAATTTTGTGGATATGAGTAGTTCCCATGCTAGAAGCCACAGGTGTGGTTCTGTCAGTATCTGATATTGGGGTACTTAAGTAGATTTATTTTACTGACTTTGTTTATTTTTTTAAATTTTATTTATTTATTTATTTAAATTTTTGGTGCCAGGGATTGAACTTGGGACCTTCCACTTTCGAGGCAGGCGGCAGCACCACTAAGCTAAGTCCCCAGCCCCTTAACTGATTTTAAAAATGATTCCAGGTATTCTTGTCTGCTCTTGGGCATGTGCCTGTTTTTCATTTTAAAAACTAGTCAAGGGCCAGGAATTCAGCTCGGTGGCACCATGCCTCCTTCTCAAGTACAAGGTCCTGAGTTGGATACCTAGTACCAAAAATAAAATAAAATAAGAAAATATAGTTGGGCTGGGTGTAGTGGTGCATTCCTGTAATGTCAGCACTTGGGAGGCTGAGGCAGGAGGATTACCATGAGTTCAAAGCCAGCCTGGGCTACATAGCAAGCCTCTGTCTCAAAAAAACAAAACTATTGTTGCACTGGGGATGTAGCTCAATAACAGGAAATTTGTCTAGCATACGGGAGGCCCTAGGTATGATCCCCAGCACCCGAAATATAAATAATTAAAAAAAAAATCCATGAATCCTGTTTTTTGAGTGAGTGCCTGTTTGGAGATGTGGCTGGGACTTTGGCCGCCTCATCACTCCCACAGCATGGCCTTCCACAGTAAGGCCTCCATGGTAACTGTTCGTTCTTTCCCCTAGGCCACTGAGGTGACAGACAGTGCATATATGGGCTCGGAGAGCACCTACAGTGAGTGTGAGACCTTCACTGATGAGGATACCAGCACCCTCGTGCACCCTGAACTGCATCCTGAGGGGGACGCTGACAGCGCAGGTGGCTCAGCTGTGCCCTCTGAGTGCCTGGACACCATGGAGGAGACTGACCAGGGCGCACTGCTGCTGCTTCCAGGCAGGTCTGTACCATGCCAGCCCCCCTGGTGGGTTGTCCTCTGTGTAGAATCACCCACAGAGCAAGGCTACTGTCTCTTCTTCCACTGTCTCCCCACCAGGAAGTGTCCTTCCTGCCTGTGAGGACCCTGATTATGTTACATAACGTGAGGCAAACTTTTAACTCAATCTTCTGGATTTTGTCAGCACAGGTCTTAAAGCCAGGGCTGGAGGACACAACACTGAGTGAATGTCTTTTTCATGGCACCTTGTTCAGACCATGTGTCTAGTCCCCGTCCCAAGATGTCTTTAGCCTTGTGATGAAGACTTGCAGGGAGTTTGCTGAAGTGGCAGATGGAAGGAGGTTGTACTCAGCCTCACCTCAAGCTGCCTAAGAAGCCACTAGGCTTAGTAGGCTTAGAAGTGTTTTAATTTTGTGTTTCCTCTTTTATTTCTGTTCATTTACCCCCTCACAGTTTTATTTTCTCTCCAGTATATAGCACACTTATAAGTGTCTTAAGTGCCCCACCAGTGCATGGCCAGCTGGTTCCCCACACTGACCACACCATGTCTCTGCTCCCAGGCTAAGAAAATCACAGCTGCACCAGAGTGCCCTTGGACCTCACCAGCACTGGGGTTCCCAGGGCAGCAAGCCTTGCCCAGTTTCCCATCTTACATGAATGCAGGTACACAGTAGCACCTGGCTTTTTTCACTACTGCTGTGGCTATGAAAGTCATTATTTATTTATTTATTTGTTTGTTTGTTTGTTTATTTATTTTTACCCGGGATCAAACTCGGGACCTTGCACTTGCGAGGCAGGCAGCGGAACCACTGAGCTAAATCCCAGCCCCCCCATTTTTTGTTCATAGTCACATATCACTTATTGTTATTATAGTATTCCTTTATATTAATATGCTGCAATTTTTAAATTCTAATATCAAGGGACATTTTAGGTACCTTACTGTTTTTGGTTTTTAGAATATAACTGCTATAAACATCTAGGTGTCCTGGGACCTTGTTCCTGGGAGTGGGATAGTGGGTCGCTGAGAGAATGTACCTGCAGTTACATTGCCTGCTGTACTTGCAGCTACAGACATCTGCAAAGGGGTTAGAGTATCTTCACCCCTGCCCGATGTGTGGGGTCCCAGAACTGCTGGCTCATGCTCAGCTTCTGGGCCTATAGCTCTGCTGCAGTGTAGTTCTCTCTGGCATTTCATAGATGCCTGAAGGCTGAGCACCCTTCCTGGGTGTTCCTCTTCTGTAAAGTATCTGTTTGTTTATTTGTTTTTTTTCAGAGATCTGCAGACTTCTGTACAATGCCAGAGAGTTTGTCCGTGTTTCTGCTTACAGGCTTTGTGGTCTCTGTGCTAAGCTCTGCTGTTGAGATACAGAAGCAGCCACAGACCACACGTCAGCAAGGTGGCCTGGATGCGTGCCCCAGAACCACTGTCTGCAAAAGCAGATCATGGCAGGGTGTGTCCCGCCCCTGGTCTGTTGTGTTGCCTCTTTTCTGCTGATTTGTGGGACTCCGCCTATTTCAGAATTGAGTTCTTTAGTGGATGTGTATTACAGAGACCTTTTCCTACTCTCTGGTCTCTCTTACTTTCCTGGTGGTGTCTTTGAAGAGCAGATGTTTTTAATTTTACTGTAGTATGGTCTGTCCGTTTTTCTTTTATGATTAGCACTTCTGTATCTCATTTAAGAAATCTTGGACTGGAGATGCAGTAGAGTGGTAGAACACTAGACTAACATGCATGAGACTCTGGATTCAATCCCTTGTACCACTAAACCAAAAAAGAAAAAAAGAAATCTTTTACTTTTCAGTTACTCTGATGTTTACATCTGCCTTCCTTTAAAAACACTGTTTTACCTTCTTGTTTTAGACACATATGATCACTATGTAACTGGTTCTTTTCCTCCCTCCTTCTCAGATTCTTTCCTCCCCTCCCCTCTCCCTTGGGTGGTGCTGGAGATTGAACCCAGTGCCTTGTACTCACTAGGCAAGCATTATAACTGTTTCTTTGTGTGATGTGAGGTAGGGTTCATTTTTTTCCCAGATGGTATCTAGTACAGTTGGTCTCCATTTTCAAAGATTCTTCTTTGCTCTACTGTTGTGGTTGTCATTGATCCTGTGAGGCAGCTTTGTGTGAGCTGCTGCATTCTGTCCACGCTTGGGTCAACGCCACCCTGTCTCTTTATCCTAGAATGATTGCAGGTCAAGCTGTCTGCTGGTATAAGTTCTCCCGCCTTATTTGTCAGGGATGCTTTGGTGCCTTTTGGCTCTTTACATTTCCAAGTGGGTTTTAGAATCAGCTTGTAGTTTCTGAGGGGCGGGGGGCACTGCTGGGATTTTGGTTAGGATTTTGTTGACCTATAGATTAACTTGAGATTCAGCACCCTCACAATATTACAGATCCCTGAACATAACATCTCCCACTATTTATTTTGGTTTTCAGTTTGGTGTTGCATGGGGTATGATTGTCTGAGGAGATGGGTGGGATGTGTATCCAGGTGGGGCTGAGGCAGGCCTGGCTCTGTGGAGACCAGGAAATATGTCTGCCAGGAATGCAGACCCGAGTATACGTGGAGATGAGTGTGAGGTGACACTGGCATTTGAGGCTTGCTGTGGGAAGGGGTGGAACAGGGCTATCATGAAGTTCTAGGGAAAAGATTGCTATGTCTGCCCACATCTTTTCTTACAAGTATTTTTAAAGTTAAGCCAAACTCTTGTATTTAAATTTAATTTGAGTCAAGTAAATAAACAAATGCCAAATCTTGGCAAGTCTCTGAACTTGAGGCTGTCAAGCTAAATACCAGGGGCAGTTTGAAACATTTTCTTTTCTTTTTTTTCTATTTTCTCACTAGTTCTCTTTGTATGATTTTTCAAGACAAAGTCTCACTATACAGTTTGGGCTAGCTTCAGCCTCCTGAATGCTGGGATTGCAGGCATGCACACCACACCCTGCCAGCCTAAACTACATAGTGAGATCTTATGTCAAAAAAAAAAAAAAAAAATCTGGAGGACAAATGTTTTGAGAAACTTGCTAGTGACAAGGAATTGATCACCTGTTTTCTGTGGACTTAGTGAGGAAGTGTGTTTGGCTCATCCAGATTCAGGACATCCAGGCCAGGGAGAGTGGTCTGAGCCTCTTGGTTCTTACACAATAAGCATGGCCCTTGTCTGCTTCCATTAGACATGGGGATGGGTGGAGGGAGAGGTGAGGTCATCCAGCCCCTCATGCCCTTTCTGGGGGAGGAGCAGGTCTTGCCCAGCTGGCTCCATGGGACAGGGATGTCAAGTGGCAGGAGGGCCTAACTTTGTGCATTCTCCCCCGGTGGTTTTCCCTCCCCTATTTGAGTTTTCTTATACAGGATCTGGGTGTGTGTTAAAATAACTACCTAATATTAAGAAATGGAAAATAGGATGGAAATTAATTGTTTTTTCCTGTCACCCTGCCTGATTATTGACATATAAAGGCCAAGTTGGAGATAATGTGAAGAGAACAATAAGTAGTGGTGCCCTGCCCATTTTAGTGAAGTGGGTAGTTTGCGAACACACTAGGACTAGAGCCCTCCTTTCTGATGGGTATAACCCCAGACCCCCAGGGGTGCCTCAAACTGCGAATGTACTGAACCCTACAGTTTTTGCTATATATACAGTAAAATTTAGGTTGTACGTTAGCCACACTAAGAAATTACTGTAGGAAAAAATTGTAACTATACTGTAATAAAAGTTACTAAAAACTTATGAATTATTTCTAGAATTTTCCATTTAATATTTTTAGGCTTCAAATGACTTCAGGTAACTGGCACCTTGCCAGGGAAAACAGAGGGCAAGGCAGCATCTGTGCTGAAAGCACACGAGTTCAAACACTGGGCTCATCCATCCTGAGCTGCCCAGCACTGGTCAGTGGTGTGATGGTGGGTGTGCACTGGAGCTTGCTCTCTTACTGAGCATGCGTGCTCTGGACACTGCATGCTCTGACCTCCTGCATGCTCTTGCTATGGGCAGTGCCTTCATGCTATGGGTGGAGCTGCCACAGGGTCATCTTTGCAGGTTTCCTCTGACAGGGAGCTGCCAAAATCACAAGTGTTTCCCAAGTTCTGGAGCATCTTAGAGCCGGGCCTATGAGCTCTGGTTTTCCAGAAAGTTGGTATGGAGGAATTGCCCTCCCTTTCCGTACAGTGGCATGGATGCTTGGAAGTCCTCTCCCTTTCCCAATGGAAGTCTGCTATTCCAAATTTTAAATTAAAAGAGAGGTTTGAACCCTGTTAGTTAGTATCCACATGAGGATAGTCACTCCCTAAAGCAGAGTTTGAGTGCTTGGCTCTGGACCTAGGTCTCTATGGACCTGTGCCACCTAATGCGGGCTCCTCAGCATGGGCAGTGTGGCCTGTGAAGACAAGATGTGCAGGAGTGCACAGCACACACTTCCTAAGGAAAACAGTATGTGAAAAGTCTCACATTTTTGAAACAGTACTGTTTTTGTGTGGGCTAAGTATTTTGTTAAATCAGGTTCATTTGAGGCTGGGGATTTAGCTCAGTGGTTTCACCGCCTGCCTTGCAAGGGCAAGGACCCGAGTTTGATTCCCCGGTACCAAAAAACAAAACAAAAATCAGGTTCACTTGTTTTTTACTTTTTTTTTCTTTTAACATGGCTTACATGACAATGACATTACCAGCTTGTCATTTGTAGCACACTTTTGCTGGAAAGCACAGTGCACACCTCTCCCTTAAACAGCTCGTACCTGTGGCCTGGAGTCAGAATTTCTTCTTTTGCCTTTGCAGGTCTCGCACCCGTGGCCAGGCTGATGTCATGGTGATTGGTGGCGAGGAGCATTTTGAGGACTATGGGGAAGGCAGTGAGGTAGAGCTGTCCTCAGAGACCCTCTGCAATGGGGAGCTGGGGTGCAGCGATCCTGCTTTTCTCACCCCCAGGTAAGGCACCCCTGCACTAAGTGCTTCTCTCCCTTCCCATGTTTAGTTATCCAGATAATTTTCTTTTACCTTTAGAAATTGCTAAGAGAAAACTTGCTTTATTTAGTGTAATGTAGTTAAATCTTCAAAAAGTTCAAGGTTGCACCTGGTTGAGAGTTAGCTAAAGTTCCCCTTGTCCAGTTATTATCCCAGATCAGCTGTGAAGCCCTCACCTGTGCCACGAGGCTGGGCGCCATGTGCAGAACTCGGCTTGAGGGTTCCTTAACTACTAGTCAAGTATCACTGTATGATCAATGAGTGACTTTGAGGCAGGCTTTCAAGTCACAAGCAAGTCTTTAGATTCACTTCCTTATAATTCCCTGGCATCTCCGAACTCTGTCGAAAGTACTGATCTTGAATAAATTGCACCATACCCTCTAATGGGCCAGACACTCACTTTTTTTCTCAGGGCTTTGCGCAAGGAGATCGTGGCAGAATTCAGAGTGTACATGTATCCAGATGGGGCCTGGGCAGCCCCTTATTGGTGCTCATCAGAGGACACTTCTGCCTCTTAAGTGGGCCTCCAGCCTGACTGGCTGGCCCACCCATGCTGGGCTTTTATTGTTGTGTTCCTGAAGTTCCTTAACCTCTGCAAACAACAGATGCTGACAGTCTCTAAACCGGGAACCGTAAACTTCTTCCCTTGCCCAGTTGTTGCCATGGCCTAGACCTGGGGAGGGCAGTGACAGAAGGGCTAGGCAAGGCCATGGGCTGAGCCAGGGGCCCTCCTGCTTATGTACCCCCCTGAAGCTGAAGCTGCCCTTGTCCATGAGGTGGGGTCCTCCAGGTGCCCACTTCCCCAGGGTATGTCCTGAGAAACTGTAGTGGAAGGCAGTGGGCCTTTCCAGCAGGACTTGGCATTTCTGAGCCCAGTGCTCAGTCTTGCTGTGGCAGTCTCTTCCTGTTGGTATAGTTTCTTCCTGTCTCTTGTCCACTATTTTCAGTCTAAAGTATAATTCTGTGCTGTATTTTTTTCCTTTTCTGTTTTCCTTTAAATTAACCTGTGGAGTTGGGCATAGTGGTGCACGCCTATAATACCAGTACTTTGGAGGCTAAGGCAAGAGGATCTCTGAGTTTGAGGCCAGCCTAGGCTACATATGAGTTCAAGGCTAGTCTGAACTTCATAGCCAGACCCTGTCTTAAAAAACAAAGAAAAAAAGTGAATGTGTGGATTAGTTTCAAAAGTCTATGGGTCCTACTCCCAGAATGAGGCTACCTCCCGCTCAGCTGCTGGTAGCAGATACATCCTGTCCACCAGTGCCCTGAGCACCACTGAAATGAAGTTACAGTATGGTCAGCTAATGCAGCCAGATAATAGAATTTTGAGTTTTTAGAACACATTTTAAAAAGCATGAAGCTATTAGCAAAGTACCATTCACACATAGTTCTTGGTATTGGTGGGTTTTAAAGCAGTTATTAAAATAGTACAGCAGGTAAGCTCTACCTGAAAACACACATTGCTCTCAATAGGCTTTCCACAGAGGAGAAAGCAGGGCACTTGTTTACCTCCTTCTACTCAAGGTTTTCTTTTACAATGAAGCTTTTGACTGTGCTTGTTCCGTCCACTGTCCAGAAGGGGGCAGGTGTGTGCAGCAGCAGAACCACAAGCCCCCGCCCCAGCACCACTGCTTCAAATGGCAGGTGTCCTAGTCTCCTCCTAGTGAAGGGGCTTCTCATGGTGATGGCGAAGGAGCTCACAGCTGTCCAGAAGTGACAGCCAGAATGTTCCACACTTCATTCTCTTCCAGCTTGCTTTCCTCAGGACCTATTCTGTCGTCCTCGAGCCTCCTGGGACATCACAGATTACCTGACAGACCCTTCCCTGTCCTGAACTGACACTTCTGTCTCTCTAGCTCCGACCCGCTTGCTGCAAAGCTGCACAGCATCCTCACTGATGAGGCTTTTGAGTTTTACTGTAGCCAGTGCCACAAACAGATCAACCGCCTTGAGGATCTCTCTGCCCGCCTGAATGATCTTGAGATGAATAGGTAACTGATACAGTGCCTGGCCCTGTTGTTGTTCCTCCAAGGGTGAGGAAAACTCCCGCTGTCATAGATTCTTTGCTGGTCTGGCCTGAGGTGCCCTTGCCCTGGTCACTCAGACCTGGCAAACTCTGGGGACTTCCTGCCAGGCTGGAACTTCCCACAGAAGAAAGTGTCTAGAGGGTGGGACTCTTTCTGGGCCCAGCCCTCCCTGCATGCTGTGTGCTGTGCTTGCTGCTCTCTCTCTCTCCTATGTGAATGTAGCAGCTTTGCTAGCTTCTGTCTCCGAGAAAAGAAATAGCCCAGATATGAAAGAGGATAGATATTCCTTGTGTTTTATTAAAAGATTTCTTCAGCTTATCATATAAGATAAACTTGGGTTTTGGGGGTTTTTGTGTACTGGGGATTGAACTCGGGTCCTTCTGTGTGCCAGGCAGGTGTCAAAACCACTGAGCTAAATCCCTGGCCCCTAAAATTGGGAAATTTAAAAGATTGGTCTTCAAAACCAGATTTGTGAGCTGTTTCTGGAAAGCTTCTCTAATTGGAGTTTGTGTTCCATGGTCTTAGGCTTTGTGAGGCATCTGTCACCCCAGTTGCAGGGGCGCCCAGCTTTGCAGCACTGGTCTACCTGCGGTGCCTACTGCTCCCCTTGGCAGTCCTTGTCTTAATTCTTTTTGTCTCCTGAGTAACATCTCAGCCCTTTCCTTCCTCTACCTAATGGCCACCCCAGCTGCATCAGTGCTCCAGAGAACTCTTGCTGGCTCTTCACAGCTTCACAAACACATTCATAGACAACATCTTTGGGTTGTTTGCACACATCAACATGCCCCAGGCATCTTGTTTTAGCATGGGGTATGAACAGTCCCCTGGGTGTCTATTCTGAGAAGGATCTGGGGCAGAGATGGGCCCTTGTGGAGCTTTCCACATTAGCCCGGCCAAGCAGAGGAGGTAAGTGACCACACAGGCTTGTGCTGGGCACAAGTGCTAAGGGGCTCAGAATGGCATTCTGAGCTCCATGCTGGTGGGAGGTTGTGGAAAAGTGGCGGAAGGGGGCACATAATCCTGAAGGTTTTAGTACACTGGGATTCTGTCCAGGCTGTCCATGCTTCCTGTGACATCTGCCTTTGTCTGCCCTGCCCTCTGGGGCCACAGCTTTGTGCACTGCTGTCCTGCCTCTTGCTCTCCTGGCACATGATGTTCACCATTCCTGTGTTCTGTGCAGCACCAGTAAGGTGCAGAAGGTGGGAGGCCTCAGCTAGCTGGGCAGCCAGGGATCCCGGTGAGAAGCCAGGGTGCCTTTGAGGGGTGTCCTTGGAGGCTTCTGGTGATTATACCTCATGGGAGACCAGTTCTCACCAACTATATGTCTTCAACTGTGTCCAGTGTTTGGTGAAGGGCCCAGCCTGGCTGGGACTGTCCAGATTTACCCTCTGGCCAGTGATGGAAATGGATACAGGCCTGTCATGAAAAGAGGCATGCATCTTGTCTCGCTCTGAAGATTTTGATATGAAAGTGATCTCCTCCCATGCTGAGAATCTGCCTCATCTCTGCTGGGCCTTGTGGATGTGCAGAATAGACTAGGATATGACGTAGCACCACCAGCAATCCTACAGGCCTCAGACCAGCCCACGTGCCCCTCTCCCTAGGCACCCTCAGGGTTAGGCATCTGTTCAGCCAGGGTGCACAGCCTGAGTCCCTTCGGTTCTCATAAAGGGGATAAATCAAGCTTCGTGGTCTCCATGGGACACTCATAAGAAGGAGCTTGGTCATAATTTGTGGATGATGAAAGGATCTAACTCAGACCATGCCCAAGAGTTCCAGTGTCATAGATGGCATCTGTTCAGTCACCACAGGACACACTGTCAGCTGTAATATGTCCCAGGCATGTAGGAGTCCCTATTTAAAAAAAAAAAATCTGTTACAGAACCTTATTCAGGGACATTTTTTCCATTTATAAAAGTGTCACTGGACTGCCGACCAGGAGATGTCAGCTAGTGAGCTGAGCAGTCTGACCTGTCTGTCCTGTCGTCTAGGGAGTATCTATGATTCTAGGCTGAAATCAGACTTGCATTAAGGTACCTGGGGCTAGTTGGGACCCTTTTAGTAGAGAGGGCTTCACAGTCATCAGACAGGGAAAATGTGTATGAAGGAGGAGGAGGGCAGATTGGAGCACCCACCACAAGAACTCAGGAGTGATGGGAAGCAACCACCCTGCAGGCCTGAGGTCAAGGTACCGGAGAGAGCCACACTCACCCGGAGCAGGGTGTGTATCCTGCCAGGAACTGGAGATCACAAGAAGTGGGTGACAGATGTTGTGGGTGCTGGACTGTTAGGACTTGGGTGTCATCTTCTAAGACTTGCTGGAAAATTGCACTCTGGCTGGCAGGAAAACTGTTCACCGAGAGAGGTCTGGGCAGAGACACCCTAGCCAGCACTGGTCAAGGAGAAAAGAGGGGTGGTTACTGGCTTCTGGTGCTGCTGACTGATGTGCCAAAGACGGGAGGAGGCCTGGGGTGGGGGGCCCTGCTGCTGCACCTGCACCGTCTCTCCAGCGCCCTCTGCTGACAAAGTGTTACATTGCAAAGAATAAACAAAACCAAACCAAAAAACCCTGGCTGGGAATCGAACTTTCCCAAAGGGAGCTAGCTGAAGGATGAGTCTAAGCAGAGTGGCAAGAAAGGAGAGTACACAGACTGGAGGCTATGAGTTCCTGGCATGTGGTTCTTGTGCTTGAAAACATGTCTTCACCCTGAGGCTCATAGTTTGTCCGGGAAGTAGCACTCAGAAAAGAGAGGAGTGGGCTGGGTGTGGTAGCACACACTGAGGCAGAAGGATCCCTGGGAGTTCAAGGCCAAACCTGGTTTACACAGTGAGTTCAAGACCAACCTGAACTACATAGACCCTTATCTCAAACACACACACACATACACACCCGAAAAAAAATGAAATAGGGAAGAGGTACATGTGGCCCTTCTGCCTTTGCAGACAGCTACATCCTCTGTGCATTTGACCACATTCACCCTAGAATGGCTTTAGGAAGGAGCATCTAAATTTCTGCCATGTAGGTGTTGGGAATGTGAAGTGTCAGTGCCTAAATTAAAGCTATGACAGATCTTCCTGTCACTGGTAGGCCTATGTCCTGTTTCATTGGAGGCCTCCAGTGGCCAAGCATGCATCAGGGGCAGGGTGAATCTGGCTTTAGAAACATCTGAGATGACATTGGCTGGTGGATGGCCTGGTGCAGGCAGTGGTATCAGCTTTGGACTACAGTTTAGTCCACTTCATCTATAGGGCCTTACGGGTAAAGTAAGGGGGCTGGGCAGAGACCATAACAAAGGATGTTGTAACCCTGTCTTTGTGGAGTGGGTATTCTATGCATGGGGCTTGCCTGGGGTAGGGGGCTGCATGCCTACACCCTGCTATCTCCTTAGCCTGAGTTTCCTGCTTCCTCTTGTTCCTCTGCTCCCTGACATGATTTTCCTGTTTGTTTGGTTTTTGCACAGCCCAGCCAAGCGACTCTCCAGCAGGAAGGTGGCAAGGTAGGCAGAGCTTCGATCGCTGCTGCAAATGTTCTCAAATGTATTGATAGTTTTTTTAAAAACATTTAATAAAACATTTTTTCCAAGGCATTCATAAAAGCTTTTAAAAGTTACTTTCCATGGTGGAGACAATTCAAAGTAATTTGAGGTGGCAGAATGTGGGGGAAATTTCTAGGTTTGCAGGTTGGGCCTGGAACTGGGGACTGGGAAGCTTTTGGCATCCCCTGCTTATGTGTCCCGCAGTGGTTGGGAGGAGACTGCAGTCACCATATCTGCTGTAGGTCACTGTAAGCAGAGAGGGGGTCTGCCAGCTCAGAGCTGGGTCTGGATGGCCTCCTGCCTAGTGTGTTCCCTTCCTGGCCAGTAGTTTCCACAATGAGCCAAGGTGAAGGATTGGCCTCATTTTGAGTCCCGGAGGCCAGCTTTTGGCTTCGGTGCTATTTGTTCGTGATCTGAAGTTGACAGAACATCACCTGTGTAGACCACCTCTGTGACAGTCTTTGTTGAAAGCAAGGTCCAAGGTCTATAAGATAGCAGTGCCCTTCCCAAGGTCTAGCTCTGTTCCTGCTGTATGTCTTCATTTTGACAAGCATTTGCTGCTGCTGGAGTGGTGATTTGCTTCATCTTTTTTGTTTGTTTACTTTCGTTTTTATTCTTTTTTTTTTTTTTTTTTT
>NW_022900946.1:22495992-22504943 GCF_012274545.1 Fukomys damarensis | reverse complement strand
TTTTTTTTTTTTTTTTTGAGAGAGGGTCTTGTACTTCAGGCTGGCCTTGAATTTGCAGCAGTCTTCCTGCCTCAGCCTCCTGAGTGCTGGGATCACAGGCATGCACCACCACACCCAGCTTATTTTCTTAGTATTCTGAATTGCCATCCTACCCCCACTGCTACACCCTTCTGCTAAGACCATTAGATTCTCCCCTGGAAACATTCCTTCTGGACCCAACTCCCCTTTTCAGACAGTGTCTCAGGGCTCTTCCATTGTGATCTTGGCCATGTCTCTCCTGCACTCTGCAAGTTCCTTTGTTTCAGGGATTGGTTCATCTGGCTTTCTGTCTCTCTTCTTTCCCATTCCTTGTGTCCATTTTGCACATCTGCCTGTAGCTTCTTGAAAAAGTGGGTGACAAGAGGCACATTCCCAAGACCTTGCAGTAATTTTGCTCTTGTTCTATGGTTGATGTGGAGTGCTGGGTTGTGCATGGTTTCCCTTTAGAATGTTTGAAGGTGTTGCTTATGCCTCTGGTGCTAGGGTTGCTGCTAAGATGTTTAATTAGTGGTCTTTGATTTTTGTGCTTTTCTGTTTGGTTTTTGAGACAGGATCTTGCAGGCTCTTACTTGGGGCTAGCTTTGAAGTCACTGTGTAGCCCAGGCTGGCTGCACTTAGGGCAATCCTCCTGCCTCGGCCTCCCGAGTGTTGGGATTACAGGTGTACACCTGGCTGATTTTTTTTGTTTGTGACTGTTTTTCCTTGTCTAGAAGCTATTAAAATATTTTCTCTGTCCCTCAAGTTTTGCAGTTTTATGATGAGTCTTTTGAATTTTGGGTTTTGTTTTGTTTTGTTTTCATTATTCATGATGAGCAAAAGTTCTGGAGCTGTCTTGCTTTATTTATGTCCCTGTCTCCCTCTTCTCATTCTGGAGCTTCTTCTTGGCTCTGAAGGGTTGCAGGTGCTCCATCTTCTCTGGTTGTGGTCTCACTCACCCCTTTGAGAAGGGCATTGAACTCTTGTGAATATGACATGAATCCCAGCTGCTGTTTCAGTGCATATTCTAGCTTAACTGGCTTTTCATTGTCCTCCATGCCTTTCACCCAAATAGGCAGTAAGCAGTGGCACTAAGGAAGGTGAAAACACAGCTTTGCCATCTCTTCGTCCTCCCACACCTGACTTCTGAACAGATTCTGGGGCTGGCCATATATCTCTGGGGCTTTGTGCCTGGAGACACCTTATGCATAGTGGGGAGAGAGGGCTCCTACAAGCTGAGAGGAATCTTGTAGCACCAACAGAGAGTTGGCTGGAGAAGGGGTCCATCCTTTGAAATACTCTCCAAAAATTTATTTTTTGTTACACTCTGGTGTAAAAAAATAAAACCCAACCTGGAAGTATTTGTAGCAAGGATGTACAATACAATACAGAGGCCTAGTCTGCAGTGTACTGACATCTCCATATAAATGTACATGCAAATTTTAATCTGCCAATTTGCCCTGAAATCTGCCAATAGAAAACAAAGCCATTGTTACATTTCACTTTGTGTAGTTCTCAGGCTTTTGAATGTGCATTGTGGCTGAGATGGTGGACTTGGCAGTGGGCATCTGTGGCTTTGTGGCTGGCTGTGTCCAAAACCTCTCTAAGCCTATTTCTTCTCTATCCATGGAGGTGGAATTTTGCTGAGGCAAATGGGACAGAGCTGGGTCAGCCAGGATAGGAGGGAGCACCAGTGAGACCCTCAGCAGGGAAGTTACTCCACCAGTCCCCAGGTAAAAGATGGATTTTAGGAGCCCCAGCAACTTGTCCACCTGTCACATTTTACCTGCCTCTTTTTGGGGTGGATCAGGCACTTCCCACAGTCCCTTTTCAGGCAGGGAAGGAAGAGTTCTGAGAGGGCATCAGCAAGGCCATATGCTGGACATTTGTGAACAGGTGACTGCCCCTTTTCCTGGGTCAGCCTTTGGAAGTGCTATAGCCCCTGCCCAGGGTGGCCTTGGGGGTTTGGGATGAGCTGCTCCCTGGCCTGGCAGTGGGATCACATTGAGATCGAGGTCCTGGGTGTTTAAGAGCAGCAACAGCTGAGAACATGATGTCTTGCAGTACTTTTGAGAATTTGAGAAAACCTCAGAGCCAGTCCTTTCTGGAAGCATCCACCAGCACAAGTTTGTGGTCAAGGGGGTGGAGGCATTTACTTTCTTTTCTCCTTAGATCATTTTAGTGACTACTTTTTTTGTTGGGTTTTTTTTGTTTGGTACCAGGCATTGAGCTTCAGACCTTATGCTTGTGAGGCAGGCAGTGGAACCACTGAGCTATATCTCTGGCCCTCCTTAGAACATTTTGAATGAAAAGGAAATACAGAAGCTCAGTCTATGCTAAAAAGCAAACAGCTTCATTTATTGATAATATGAAGTAGACATTTTGAGTGTGATTACTGTTAGCATTCAGTTGAATTCTCAGTATGGGCTATGTCCTGAGCTGTTTATAAGTATGGCTTTATCTAAGCCTTGTAATTGCTGGCAGATCCCCATTTTGTAGGAGAAAGAGGCTCAGAGAAAGTGAGTCTTTCCAATGTCATACAGCTGCAAGTGTTGTCAAGCTTGAAGCAAGGCTCAGCATTGAGGGTCCCAGTGTGTGGAAAGAACTCGATATGCAGGCTTGCTGTTGGCACATCTATACAGATACTCTGAGGGTTTTATAGAATCCTGCTAAGCAGTGTTCATGTAGATCCACCACAACAAAGGAGGTTACCTAGAACCATGTGCAGGTACTCACTGGGACCTGCTGAGGGACTGAAGGGAGGAACAGCTCCTGCTTGAGGCCACAGCATGAGGCCTGAGACCTTCAGGGCCAGTTGTCCCAGAGCCCCAGGCTGACAGCATCCTGTCCACTGGCTGATGCTCAGGGATGGGTATCCATGTCTGGGTGCTCCCAAGCATGGCTGAACCAGGCTCCACATGTAACCATTGTGTGACCCCAGTGGGATTCATACCTGTCCTCAAAATCATAAGTTGTCACTGCCCCAGGGAATGTGTTTGACAAAAGTGTCGCAGTGGTTGATAGGTGCCATGTACAGGAGTCAGGATTCTGAACTAATGTTTGACAGGTCTCTGGTGGAAGCACACAGTTTCCTATCGTGAGGAGCGATGTTATGTTTTATTGCACATAAGTACAAAGTGCCCTCTTCCAAGCACAGCTGGCAGGCAGAGGTCATATTCTCTCAGGCTTCAAAGAGTACCAGGAGGACTCTGAAACCAGAGTGCTGCCTTCTCCTGGCCCTTAGTAAAGGTGACTGGCCCAGGAACCTTGTTTGCTCAGTGCTTTTGATCAGGAAGACCATAGCCTCTGGAGCAGAGAGCCTGTACCTGCCATGCTACTGTCAGCCTTTCAGAGGCACTTGGCATTGCTGGTGTTGGGAGAGCTTGCCATTTGGTTTTTCCACTTCTTCCCTCTGCTATTGATTCTTTTTCACAGGTACCTGCACCAGTCAGGGACCCTGAACATGGAGGCCCTGGACGACGCTCCATCGGACCCTGTGGAGGGCCTGGAGGAGGACATTGCTGACAAGGTAGGCACTGGGTACTGAGGACCAAGGGCCAGGAGCAGGTCATGGGAGTACAAGCCAACTGCAGCCAGGGTCTGAAGCTGTCCCCAGATATGGTGCCTTGTGCTCTGTGGGCCCTGGGTGGCTGAAAGGACACCTGGGCATCATCTTGGCACTTGGGGGATGCTGTCTGGACAGTCCAGTAGCAATTGGCAGTGGTGTCACTAGAGGTAATTAGATGGACCACACAGCCTTGACATTCCTCAGCAAGTTCCCTCAAGGGTTCAGTGGCTATGGGATGAAGAAGAAAATTTGGTGGGTACAGGTGCAGCAGCAGAAAGAACTGGAGCTAGAGTGGGAGCCGGGATTTCAGATACTACGTGAGTGCCTTTGTGCAAACAGAGGAGACAGCCCAGGGACAGTGGCGGGAATGCCCAGAGATACAGCTTACTGGGGCCCGTGAGGCGAGACTGGGCCTTTGGCCTGCAGTGGCCACAGGGCAAGGAACTGTAGAGGTCAAACCCCTGCTTCCCAAGGCCAGCCTGAGACTTGGGGAGGGGCCACAGTGCCCCTTGTCTTCCCTCACTCCCCCTACCCTATCTCTGCCCCTTCTTGCACCATCTCCTCCCTCTTCTGCATGTCTTTCCTACTCCGTTTGTCTCTACTTGAACCCCCCATACCGACTTGACCCCCACATCCCATCCCTACCCTCTGCTATGCCCTGTCTCTACTCCTCTTGTACCCATCTCTTCACCCCCACATCCCATCTCTCCTGCCATCTGCACTTCATCTGTGCCCTCTCCTGTACCCCACCTTCATGGAGTCTGCACATCTGCACACTGCAGCCCAAGGCTGTGTTCCTCCTCCTCTGCCTTCATTCCTCCTGCTTTTGTGCTGTCTGTCTCCCTTTTCACAGGAATCCTCTGAAGAAGGCTGGGACCTAGGCCTTTCTGTCACTTATGTCCCCAGCTGCCTGGTTCTCCTCCATGGGCTGTGTGGACCAGAGCAGGGGCCCTACTTGTTTCATGACTGTGGTCCTCACTGCTCTGTGAGTTAAAAGGCTGCTCTTGGGCCCTCAGGCCTCAGAACCTCCTATATTGTGTCCCTTGTCCTGTGGAGGTGACAGAGTGACCTAGAAGAAAGCTACAGGGGGTTCCTGGAGCAGTCTCAGCCAGGGCTGAATAAAACATCAGCTGCGCTAGGCACCTATGGCACCCTGTGCTGCCCTCTAGAAGCTCCTGGGGATGCAGCCCTCCTACCTCTCCTCCCTGATATTCAAGCTGTGTCTCATCACTAAGGTCATCTTCCTGGAGAGGCGGGTGTCAGAACTGGAGAAGGACAGCTTGGCCGCAGGGGAACAGCACAGCCGGCTGAGGCAAGAGAACCTCCAGCTGGTGCACAGGTGAGATGCACATCCATTCAGGTGCTGGCTGGGCAGGCTGACCTGAGACTCTCATTTGAGTATTCTCCCCTACAGGTATCTGGGCCTAGACACACACAGGGCCCCAGAGGAGCAAGGGAAAGGTGACCCCTTGCCCATGCCCACACAGAAGAGGTCTGATAGCAAGCAGTGAACATAGGACACGAAGCTCAACCTGGGGGCACTGAAGAGAACAGATTAAAGCCTCAGGAGGAACTGGGGCATGGGCGGTGGTGGAGGGCGTGCATAGAAGGCTGAGCAGTGGGCCTGGTCCCCAGAATCAGAACAGACCCAGGAAGAGGTATATTTCTCAGCTCATGGTGAGTGTCACTGTACATGGAGCTTCTCTAGGTAAGTTTTCTGGTCAACTTGGGAGCCCTCCTGGGGCTAGCCCAGTGTCCACCTGCAGCTGGCCTCCACCTTGCACCCTGTTTCTGAGCCCTGCCCTCGTAGCACTGATCCCTGGGTTGGGGCGTGTTTTTCCAAGATCGTCGCTACACTTTGTACCTCTCATCTGCAGTCTTAGTCACCTTACTGTCACCCGAGGAGCAGACCACGCCTCCATTTCAGATGGTAAAACTGAGGTGTGGGGAATTTAGATTATGCCAGGGATTGGAGACAGCAGGAGGGTTTTGGGGGTGAAGGCAGAGCCCTGCAGTGGAGGAGCAGGTCAGGGAGCACCTGTGTGGGGCAGAATTTATCCTTGAGGGTTCCTGGCTGAGGAAGTCGCTTAGTAGCAGAAAAGGCACACTGAGCAGGAGACAGGATCTACAGTCCAATCATAGAGGTGCTAAAAAGGAAATGAAGCACAGCTGCTGGGTTTGCATGGAAGAAGGGACAAGTTCCTTCTGGAGCAGACTTTTCTGAATTCTCCAGCCAGATGTGTGTATTCACAATAATTTTTCTCATGCACAGTGAGAAGAGCTTAGTTTTGAGGTTAATCTGATGTTGGGGCAGGGGGAGTGGAGAGGCACTTGTGGCATCCATGGGAGAGATTCTCTGCCTGGAGCTGCTGTGCTGGCCAGACTGCCTCAGCCACATGCTAGCTCTGCCACAGCCTAAGCTCTCTCAGGGCTTTGTACCTCTGAGCCTGTTTTCTCATCCATAAGTTGAGTATGTGGTTGTAGAGAATTCTGAATGGCCCCGGACAAAAGCCACATATACTGGTGCTGGTAGTAGGTGTCCCCTTGGTGACCCAGCATTCCTGAAGCTTGGTGTCTCCCTTTGTATGAGGCTGATGTTCCTGACTGTCCTCCAGTTCAGGAGCTCTGAGAGTCAGCACTTGTGGACCAAGCTGCACATCATATCAACATTACAGAAATACATTGTCTTGTGGAATTAGGCCTCGGCGTGGCGCTGCCCACCCGCTTGCATTCCCACTGAGAAAGTACCTGCCTCTAATTCCTGCTGCCAGGTTGGTGGGTCAGCCACGTTCCTGAAGGACTTCAGTTCCATGGTGTGTTAAGTGTCTTGTGTCCCCAGAGAGGGCTGTGTCCTGAGCTAAGTATGGAGGTTCCATTTTCATCTGGTGTTATCCATTATCGGTGACTCTAGCTATAGGATTGCTGCATTTAGCTGTCACATTCACTTTCTACAGGGTTCTGCAGCCCTTGGACCTCAGGCGCTTTCTGGCTTCTCCCTAGCTCTAATGGCTAGGCCAACCTGGCTGCAGTGTTTCAGCACCTGGTGGGCATAGTAGACATCCTTGTCTCCTCCCCTTGCCTTTAGAGCCAATGCCCTGGAGGAACAGCTGAAGGAACAAGAGCTGAGAGCCCACGAGATGGTACTAGAAGAGGCAAGAAAGCAGAAAGAACTTCTGTGTAAGATGGAGCGAGAGAAGAGCATCGAGATTGAGAACCTGCAGGCTAGGTAGGCAGTAGAGAGTCCCAAAAGATACAACATGTGGGAAAATGTTTTACTTTAGGAAAAGGAGGATGGGTCGGGAATATAGCTCAGTGGTACAGTGCTTGCCTGGCAAATGCGATGCCCTGAGTTCAGTTCCTGGTACTAAAGAAAAAGGAGAAAAACCAACTGGAAAGAACCTCAGAATTCTCCTCAGAGGCCATGAAATCTATGTCCATAGGCTGACCCTTGCTTCTGCAAGTCTGTCCTCTCCATATCCCCCATCACATATTTGTCTCATCCAAGTGCATTGGGGGATACCTGTGGTCCGAGCTATTCAGAAGGCTGAGACAGGAAGATTGCTTGAGCCAAAGAGTCAAGGAATTGTAGAGCAGCCTGAGCAGGATAGTGAGACCCTGTCTCAAAAAAAAAAGAAACTTTTTAAAGAGAATTTTACAGAATTACTTTTGTGCTTACTTGGAGCTGATACTGCAGATATTTGGTACATTTACAAACACATTAAAAGGATAACCAGAGTGTCCACACACATCGATGGATGTGTCAGAGGGACCCTGAGGTCAACTGTAAGAGCTCCTAACACCAGAGCAGGAACAGCCCAGAACAGTGCTCCACAGGAGCATCACTGGTGTAACTACTTGTATAGGACACACAAGTCAGTGACACAGCTAGTCAGTAAGTAGATAGGGAAGACACACCTTCAGAGGAATCCCAGGAAGCATCTGTAGACATCCCTCCAGGGGGTGGCCAGGTTCCCCCTCTCCTAGGGTCTGGACTGGGTCGGTTTACCCAGTGGGAAGAGAGCTGTGACTGGACAGAGGTAACACCCGACAGACACAGTTTAACCAGGTGACTTGTGAGTCCTGTGGGTGTCCAGTAAAGTGTGACAAGAAGGTCCTGCACCACAGTGGGGTCTTCCCAAACCCACTGCCCCATCTAACCATGAGAAAACATCCGGCAGAGTCATTCTGAGGGGCATTCTACAGATCACATGGCCAGGGCTGGCAACACACCGGAGTAACAAAGACAGTCTGGGAGACCTATAAACCCGGTGACACAGGAGACATGAGGGCTGATGCTAGAGGTCCCTGGTAGGATCCTGGGCTTTGGTGGAAAATCTACAATGTACCGTTTGGTAAATTGTGGCCCACCTGGTTGTGTGCCTGATGAGAAGAATGCACCATAGTGGTGAGCAGTGACAACAGGAGGGAAAGGAAACAAGGCAGGCCCTGTGGATACTACATTGTCTGCAACTTTTCTGTGAACCTTAAGTAACACCAGCCCCAAATGTATTTAACAGCTGGCATAGGATACAGAAAAGCTTTTGCCTAGAGCACTCACATGGGGTGAAGACTTTTGTGGGCATTTGAGTCACAAAGCAGGCCCCAGGAGGGTTACTCCAGACTCTAGGTCTCCCTTACCCTGCAGAGGCACGTTTTTTAAGAGGGCAGGTCCCAGCCTTGTTCTCATGTCCCAGGCTGCAGCAGCTGGATGAGGAGAATAGTGAGCTGCGGTCCTGCACGCCCTGTCTGAAGGCCAACATTGAGCGTCTGGAAGAGGTGAGCTGCTGACTGCAGGCTGTGACCAGCAGGGCCAGGCCATTCCCACCTGTGGGTGTCAGGTTCCGCCTCCAGCTGTCTTGAGCATGGGCTTTCCTGTGCTCTCTGCTCTTCACACTGACAGGGTGTGAGGACATGCACTTAGGGGCAGCTACTCCTAAGGGCAGGATGCCATTACCTGGCCCTGCTGTACTCAGGAGTGAAGGAGCCAAGTGTTTGTCAAAGGGCACTGGGCTCTACCCAGCCTCCAGTGGACTCGGGATCCTTGAATCCAGAGGTCCACACTAAGATCGACCCCCAGGTCTGAATCCAGAGAATAGTGTCCCTTGCATGGCAGACTGTGGAGGCCTCTAGTTGGCCTGCTCCTGCAGATTTGTGGGAGGGGCAGCACCCTGGGCCCTGTATCCTGGCTACTTGCTTAGAGGCCCCTCTTCTCTCCTTCCTCATCCCCTGGAAAACTGAAGCCAGAAGGTATTCTGAGACCATGTGGGCTCTGGCTTTGTAAGCCACAGGTGTCAGACCAGAAATGCACACAGACACTGATCAGGTTCTATCCTTTTGTTTCAGCTTTTTTTTTTTTTTTTTTTTTTTT
>NW_022900946.1:22492932-22495975 GCF_012274545.1 Fukomys damarensis | reverse complement strand
TTTTTTTTTTTTTTTTTTTTTTTTTTTTTTTTTTGGTACAGGGACCGAGTCTCAGCCTTTTGAGAAACAACTTTTGTAGCTTGTGTGTGCATTGGCCATGAGGCAGTGCAGCCTGAATAGGAAGGCTTAGACACATTCCCAGTCAGTGACACTAAACTGCACAATAATTTCAGGGACAAGCTGTATGTACTGGCTGGAGGTGCCAGGTCTCCACGCGGGTCTTATTTTTGTAGGAGAAGCAGAAGCTGCTGGATGAGATTGAAGGGTTGACGCTGAGGCTCAGTGAGGAACAGGAGAACAAGAGGAAGATAGGGGACAGGCTGAGCCATGAGCGGCACCAATTCCAGAGAGACAAGGAGACAACCCAAGAGGTGAGCAGGGCCAGCTGTCCCCTACCCTGCCCAATGCAGCCTGCTCCTCAGGGAGGCCAGAGCCTCTGTCTCTTTGATAAAGGCTTTTAGCTGTTACTCTCAGCAGGGCTGCTGGTACCTGGTGACCTCCTGGACTGTGGGCTAGTGACCTCTCAGGAGAACAGCCAGGCTGACTTAACAGGTGCTTGCCCTGTGCTTCCTTCACAGCTAATTGAGGACCTCCGTAAGCAGCTGGAGCACCTGCAGCTCCTCAGGCTGGAGGCTGAGCAGAGGCGGGGCCGCAGCAGCAGCCTGGGGTTACAGGAGTACCACAGCCGCACCAGGGAGAGTGAGCTGGAACAGGAGGTCCGCAGGCTCAAGCAGGTATGGCTCAGTCCAGCCCCACAGAAGCTTCCTGAAGGCCAGAGTACTAGCGTTCGCATCACTAGGATAGAATACATGACACCCACAGCTTAAAAGAGGAGAAATTTAATTTGGCTCACTTTTCAGGGGATTCGTTTCATGGTTAGCTGGCCCCAAAGCAGAAGTGGCACGGTGGAAGAGCAGGCAGGAAGCAGAGAGAGGAAGGAGGAACAAGGGACCTGAATGTGCCCTTCTGGTGACCCATCCCTCCAGCTGGGCCCCACCTCCTAACTATGCATAAACTCATGAATGGAGTAATTCACAGATGAATTTAGCACCTCCATGATCTAATCACCCTACAAAAGCCTCTGAACACAGACTTTTGGGAGACATTTTAGTTTGTTTTTTGTTTTTGTATCAGGGATCAAACTTAGGACTTTGTGCTTGTGGGGCAGGTGGCAGCGCCACTGAGCTAAATCCCTGGCCCTAGGAGACATTTTAGATCTAAACCAAACAGCTGGCCTGGGAGGGTAACTGAGCCGCAGGCTTCCTTGACCTGGCTAAGCATGACGATGCTCTTGCTACTGTGCTCCGTAGGACAACCGCAGCCTGAAGGAGCAGAACGATGAACTGAATGGGCAGATCATTACTCTCAGCATCCAGGGTGCCAGAAGCCTCTTCTCCACAGCCTTCTCTGAGTCCCTGGCTGCAGAGATCAGCTCAGTCTCTCGTGATGAGGTAGCGTTCCCCTCCTGTCTGTGCCCCAAAGTCCGTGTGCCCAACACCAACCCCTTGCTCTTGCCACAGCTCATGGAAGCCATCCAGAAGCAGGAGGAGATCAACTTCCGCCTACAGGACTACATTGACAGGATTATCGTGGCCATCATGGAAACCAACCCATCCATCCTCGAGGTCAAGTAGGACACCAGAGCCCAGTCTGGGCTGGCTCAGGACGCCACCAGCATCCCGAGTGCCCCGCCATACCATAAGGAGCCGAGACCAGCAGGTCCCCAGCCTGCCAAGCCCAGGGCATGCGGGGGTTCTTGGGCAGTGGGGAAGGGGGGAAGGAGGGGAACCCCTGGGATTGAGTGAGACTGAGCCCACAGCAGGCAAGGATTGTGGCAGGGCCTCTTCACCCCAAGTTGCCTGGCTACAGTGCCCGTCTCTGGTCATCAAGGATGGGCTCTTAATCTGTGCAGAGTTTGGGACAGCTTCTCAAGCCCGCTGAGCCCTCCGACCCCTCTTCCCACCACGCAGCCCTATTAGGCAGAGAGGAAGAAAACGGGTCCCTACCAGGGGTGCAGTTGCCCACACAAGCACCCTCACATGGTGCCACCCCATCCCAGCCACTCCTGAATGGTGTCCAAGTCCTGAATCCTCCCATGGGACATGGTACGGGAAGGCCAGAAGGGGGAGGCTGGTATGTGTAGGGTCTCTCCCTGAGCAGCTCAGGCCATCATCCAGCCAGGTGGCCATCTCTGTCCAGCTTCCAGACCAGGGACCTCTAAGCCACACAGCCACTCCATGCCGACTCTCACTATAGTAACCTTCAAGGGCTCTGTGTGGGGGCTAGGTCAGGAGTGCACTAGGACCCTTTTCTCTGATTTCAGGACTTGAGATCTTGACTGTGAGGAATTTATTTCCTTAATGGGCTGGACACTGCTGGTCCTCTAACTACAGGGGCCGCTGTTGTATAGGTACAACCTGCCCTGGTCTCCTGGAGTCCAACCCTCTAGGCAGACCATCACTGCCCTGGATGAAGTCCACATTTCCCAGGCTAGAGTCTAGGTATCTGGAACCATGTTTCCTTCTGGTTCCTTCTGAGCGTCTGACTTGAAGTTTTGTTCTTCCCTGGGGTATGTCCTGCAGCAGTGTGGGCACGGCTGCTGTCTAAGGACACAGGAGTACTGGGTGGCCTTCCTGCACAGTGCCTGCCCCACCCAAAAGGGCAGTGCCACCTCACAGCTACTGGGCCTTCCCCGAGCCTGGGAGTCCTCAGGCATTCCCAGGTGGACCAAGACCTGTCACAAAGACTGGCCACCCCACTGTGTGCAAGTGTGTGTGTGTGCGCGCGTGCATGAGTGTGCACACAAGTGTGAATGTATGCGTGCTGCCCTGCATCCCTCCACGTGGCCCTTCTACACTACAATTTAAGATGTTGCCTCGTGTTGTACATTCTGGGGAAAGTCTTGGGTGTAAATCAGTGTAAACTTGGAAGAGAGATTTTTCTATCATGTAGAGTAGGTATTTTTTATAGATTGAAGGTTGATCAATTTTTTAATACTTTCCAGAGAGAAAAACTATCTGTGTATACACATGAAAAAAAAAAA
>NW_022900946.1:22464377-22492519 GCF_012274545.1 Fukomys damarensis | reverse complement strand
AAATATATATATATATATATATGTATAATATATAAATACTGGAGCCCTGCCTTTCTGTGCCCAGGTCTCAGCCTTATAACATGGACTGTGACCTGTTCTGCTGACCACTCAGCAGTGCTGTGACTGTAAATTCTAGTTTCCAGGAGATACGGAGAGACACACCAATGACCAACCTGCACGTGGCGCCTGCTTCAACTCCTGAGAAATGACTCCTCCTGCTTGGACACAGGAGGATGGAAGGCCTGCAGGTCCTGCCCATTGTGTTGGCCACCACAGATTAAAGCTGTTACCACACATACAAATGCTGGCTCCTTCCTCCACAGTGTGGTAGGGTGGGTGGGATGCCCAGGATCTTGGCTTGCGTGTCCCAGAGGCCTGGGGACATGATTCTGAGCTCAGACACATGGAGACCATCTTGGCTGTGCAGCCTGGTCAGGCTAGGCCCCTTCCTCAGGCCCCAGGATTGATGACCTGGCTGGGCCATCAATGTATATGTGGAGGGGGTGGCACAAGACTCGGGCACAATGCCTCTGCCTTCTGGGACACACATCCTATACCATTAGGGGTAAAGAAAAAGTCGGGGCTGTGCCGGGCAGTGGGAGAGTACCCATAGGAGTACCCATCACATAAAAGGCAGAGGCCTCAGGATAGATGGCTCAAAAGTCAAAAAGAAAGGTTGGCGGGCAGCTGAAGGATTCAGATGGCCCTGTAATCACAAGGACAGCATGACCAAGTTCTGAGGGGAAGTAACCATGTCTGATTGGAAGGGCAGCTTATTAGCCAAAAGTGCCCAACCATCAGCTTTTTAGGACAACTACCCAGCTCAGGTGTCCCCAGAACAGCAAACCACAAACCAATAGCTCTCCCATGGCCCTCATACTAAGCTACTTGCCTGCTGGTTATCCTCAGACCAAGGATACAACGGGTCTTGACTGCTCAGCCCCAGCTGCTGCCCAGAGTTGACAGGAGGGGCACACTCTGGCTTGTCTTTGGGGGAGGCCAGCAGAGCTGCTCCATTTACCAGGGTCTGGTCGGAGAACTGAGAGAAATCTGGGGCCATAGACAAGACTTCATGCGTTTCTACCTAGAGGTGTATGGCCTGCCCTCCCACCTACGCAGGTTTTGTGGTCATGTCTTGGTGCCAGCAGGGTCTGTCTGCCTAGGGTACCTGGAAGCAAAGTGGGTCTTCTAGGAGCCTCTGACTCCTGATTCACTTCCACTTGTAAGCACATGAAGCCTGTCCACAGTCCGGTCAGCCCCACCAGCATATGCTAAGGTCACTGTGCTGGTCCCATGGAGTCTCCAGCCCAAGACAGAATCCCCCATTTGGTACATAGTATGGGGTAGGGATGGACAAGATGAAAACCCATTGTTATGGAAAATGTTCCCAGGAGCCTGAGTGTTTTGTAGTGGGACATCCCAGAGGAAACCTGGAGGTCCCAGCAAGTCCCTCCTGGGTGGTGACTTAGCCCCTCAGCCCCACCCTGCTGAAATCAATTGGCCACTGGGTTCGCCAACGATGGAGCCTCTATCCAGCAGACCTGCCCTTCCCAAGCTGGATCCTGTCTCCAGTCGGCCCCTGACTTTGTACAGTGTAATTCTACCTAATAGAACAGTGTGAGTAAGGCTTGGACTAAGCAAATGGGAGCAGTGACTTTGCCTCTCCTCTGGGAAAAAGCCTGTTGGCAGCAAGGATAGAAGTTACCTTGCCGTCTAGCTAGATCTTAAGGCAGCTACTCGGCATAGGCCCCTTCACCTGCTAGCAGTTTACAGATTTAGAGGAGGCCCAAAGGAGGACAGGAACTTCGACCAGGAATCTAACTGATTTGTTATCCTGTGAGCTCACTTATTATTTGGATCCAGGTGTGTGTGGCTCACAAAGCAGATGGTGATAGTGTAAGTTGTAAAATCCGCTTTAGATCAGAGCAGTTGGCCTGCCCGTCTTAGGCCCATCACACCAAGCTTCCCAAGTGCTCATCCCTGAGAAACCAGACTATGACTGCCTCTTGGACTGTTTACTACTGTGTGCCCAAAGCCTAGAACAGGTTTGGGCCCCAAGTTGGCTCAAGGCAGACTGGGCTGCTTGACTCTGCAGGGCTCTCTGCTGTTCCCACATCCCCAGATTGTCCTGTGACTTGAGTGTGTCCACATCAGGGTTGTCTCTGAAGGACCAAACTGACATTGAGCGGGGTTCAGTCATCAGTCAATAATCCAGAGTCTTTTCTGCTTCAGAGCACTCAGGATGACCACAGTGTGACTAGAGATGCAGAAGAGACCCGTGTCCCTCATCTTGCCCATTTCTTCCATCTCCCATGAGATAGCAAATAACTCAATCCTAAGATACCTCCTTAGGCCGGCCCTCTTTTGAGCAACAAGACTACCACAGTGGGAGGCCTTGCTCTTGCCCTGGCCCCCTCTTAGGGCCCTGCTCAAGTAACACTAGCTAGAGTTGACCACCTGTGGTAATTAGCTGGAGCCACAGATCCACAGGCCAAATTTTAGTTGTTTCTATGGCAAGCAGGTCAGGACTGTTCCTTTCCGCTCAGGAATGATATCTGATCACAGCCACTGCAAGTGGTGCCTTGTGAAGGCTGGAGAGAGAAGGGGACCTTTGATCACTGAAAATCCACTCTCAATGTCCTCTCACATGAATGCTACATTGGCAAAAGGCTGCACCCTTCACAGTGGGGAGTCCAGAGGTTGCCCAGTTTACAATGAGCAGAGCCCTCTGTAGAGTCAAGTGTACAGCCAGCCAGCTGGCTTGGAAGAGATGTATTTTCTGCCCCTCTGTAGAGGACCATAGGGCTGGGGCTGGTGTTCCAGAGCAAAGGGATAACCCTCCCAGGACCGATGAATGTCTTTCCACCTAGGAATATTTAGAAAGCCAGCGTCTAAGCCAGGCATGGTGATGTATACCTGTAATTCCAGCAATTGGGAGCCTGGGGCAGGATTGCTGCAAGGCCAGGCTGGGCTCTTTAGTGAGACCCTCAAACAGGTTGGTCTTAAAGCCATCTTCTGACCTGACCACTAAAAGTGGGACCCTTCCCAGAGTACAATAGTTCACCTGCAGCTTTCTGGCCTTCCTGATGTATGGTCCTATTCCTAGAGGACCTATTGTGATGGGTGCAGATTTTCTGAGCCCTACAGTAAACTTCAACCACTCTCACTTAAAAAACTCGGCTCCATCTTTCTGAGTCTCCAAAACAGCCTTACTTCTTTCTAGTCTGATCTTCGTTTCCTGCATGGTGTCCTCGAAGGCCCAGCTGCCCTCAAATCCTCTCACTGCAGTTTCTGCTTGCAGGACTCCTAGGCACAACCCCATCCCACCCTCCGGCGCGCGCTCTGAGAACAGAGGACAGAGCAGCCTGAAGTGGGCTTTGGAAGCTCTGGGTGTGTAAGTGACCTCAGGCAGCCAAATGGCCCTAAAGGGACACTAAGCCTAAGGAGATCTTTCGGGAAGGGGTCGCTCAGAGGTCTGGGAAAGGAGAGTGGCCCAATATAAATTCCCTTCAGTCAAGGAAACAGGTCGAGAAGTCATAGGCCAAAGTGACATCTTGATTCATGAGGTTGTACCTAAGACAAGCAGATCTGCACGACTGCTGCTTCTGATGGCTGTGCCCGGGAGGAGCCGCCAAACGCGGAGCGAGACATCCCGGAGGGGTCTGTAAGAGGCCTGACCCCTCCGCTGCTAGACCTCACAGCCCTCAACCCTGCCTTGGAGTATGCTGGAGCGGACCCCGACCCCAGACCCAGCCCAAAGGCTGCTGGACCGCCCCCGCCGTTCCAAAGCCCCGCCCCTTGCTCCCTCGCAAGGCACTCTGGTAGCTGTAGTCCAGTCCTCGGTCTCCGCCTTCCCTGTGTTAACCCGGCACGTCTCTGACAGAGGGCGGGGTGGGGGGACTCAAGGATGGCTTCACCGAGAGACTACAATTCCCGGCCTGCTTCGCATGTTGTCGCACGGTCTGTGGGACTCGTAGTCCAGACGCGATTCCCAGCGTCGAGTGCGCCGCTGACGCACAGTGGCTGAGGGACCCGGCCGGGCATCACGCTACGGAGGCGGCGTAAAGCGAGTCGTGTCTGGCCGGTTCTACGGAGGCGGCGTAAGAAGGCCGGGCAGGGCGCTCCGTGGCTGAGGCGTGCTGATCCGGGCAGCGCGGCCAGGGACGAGGGAGGCCGCACCACTCTGGTTGAAGTTGAGGATCAGTCCACGGAGACGCCGTTCAGCCGCAGGCGCTAAAGAGGCGTCGCAGCTCACAGAGGTGAGTCCCACGAAGGAGCGGCCCCAGGCCCACAGGACTCAGCTTCGGGGACAGCGGCCCAGGCCAGGGGAGCCTCGGCCTGGAAAGTAGCGGCTGGGACCGAAGGGCTTGGCCTGGGCGGCAGCAACCCAGGAAACTCGGCCGGGGGGACAACGGCCTGGAATGGTGAAGTAAGGGTGTCAGCCTGGGGGCCTCGGCCTAGGGGCAGCAGCTCGGGACCAGGGAACTTGACCTGGTGGACAGCGGCCTGGGACCCGGACGCTGGGCGTGGGGGATAGCGGCCAGGGACCTGGGAGGCTCACCCTGGAGACAGGGGTCCAGACCTCGAGTTGGCAGCCGGAGGGCATAGGCTCTGCAGGCTGTCGGACCTTGGTGCTTTGGGTCACTCCGGGCCAGCCTTGCTGCCCTGAACACAGGTGGCCGGTCTCCCTGCCTGCCTGTCCTTGAGTGCCCTCTTTTCCCAGGCGAAGTGCTGTTCCATTACATGAGGGCATGTGTTGAAAAGGATCCTCTGCAGTTACTGGTAGCTGCCTAGGCATCCTCGGAGTGGTGTGCAGAGGGTAGTGGCCATTACTCACTTGTACTTTGGCTGTCTCACACTTCCTTCTCTATGTTCCTCCCAGCGGGTGGGGAAATTATAGAGGCTGGCTCCTGATAACCAGTGTTTCCTGCTAGCTGCAGAAGGGGGGCCCTTGTAGTCCTGACTAGGGAGCCCTGTTGAGTAATCAGAGTACCCTGTTGAGCTGGCTTTCAGTCCCTAGTTCCCAGAGTTTGTCACCACGTTATAAGTACCAGGATCCCAAAGGCAACTGTGAGGTTTGGAACCTGTGAGTTCAGGCCTGTGTGTTTGTGATGCTGCAACTCAGGCAGGTGAGCAGTGGATTGAGTGAGGTGAGCAGTGAATTGAATGAACCTCAATTCATTTGGGACCTGTAGGGTCAGTGCTCCCCCTCGGGATTCCCCTGCCCATTGAGTCATAGGTGCAAAGCAGGCTGAGGGGTGGGGAATTCTACCCATCCAGTTCTGAGTGACTTTCTTGAATGGGAAGAGGGGCAAGAGATAGTGTTTCCCTGCCCTTGAATGAACGCAGGGAGCCATGGGCCTGTTACTTGGCAGGGAAGTGGGTCTTGCAGGATACCTGCTCAGCCTGGCTGTGCTGTTGTATGCTGTGCTTCCTATGAGGTTGTCCCCACTCTTTTGCTGCAACTGAGAATCCTTGGAGGTCTTTCTGTGGCAGACAGTTTTATGACCTCAAGCTCTTGAGGAAGGCAAGTTTAAGCCCTGCTAGGCCCAAGGCTCAGAGCCTACTTAACAGGGGCATATTGGGGCCTTCCACTAACCATAGTCTCAGAACAGCCAGAGGCTGGGCCCTGACCCTGCACCTGTGTGGAAGCCTTCCAGGAAAACCTGCAGTTCCTCTGGATGTGGGATGAAGCTCCTGTACATCAGGCCCTGCCTATACCAAGTCTCTTGGCCCCTTTCTTGCTCAGTGTTTCTGAGGCCTTGGTACTCTGCTAATCCCCCTCTTACAGACGAGGAAACCAAGGCAGATTTCTAACTCACAAGGCTGCTTTTGACTTCCTCATTGCACTACCTTATACGTGGCGGTTGGAAAGAGAGGTTCTGCTGTGCTGAAACCTGCCAAAACATGCTTTTCATGAGCTGGTCAGGAAAGGGCTAGAAGGAGGGCAGCTGTCCACATTGCTCTTTGGGGCAGAGCAGCCCCTGATCTAGTGCTCTGGTCCTTTGTGTGACAGGTGTGGACAAGTACTCAGAAGGTAAACTGTTATTAAGTGAAAGTAATTTGGACTCTGAAAATTGTATCTATAGAAATCCAGGGCTGGGGATTTAGCTCAGTGGTTCTGGTGCCTGCTTTGCAAGCACAAGGGCCTGAGTTCGATCTCCGGTACCAAAAAGAAAGAAATCCAGGAACATCAGTGACTTGTCACATCCACATTTACCTTAGACCATGAGGCTGAAATGGTGGAAGGGGGTGCATAGCTGTGGGTTTGATCAGTCTCTTCAGCCCAGACCCAGAGGAAGGACACCACCTCCCTGGGGTCTCCAGGGGGACTCTCCTTCCTGCTGGACTGCCACACCTCCTCACTGGCCTGGCCTTCTGGTTCCTGTCCATGCCTGTTATAGTAACTGAACAAGAGCATCCTGAAGTAGAGTGTGGTTTATTTCTTCTTTCCTAAAGCACTGACTTTCTTTCCTAACTGCTCAGCATGGACGTAGGCTGTACCCTCTGACCTCCCCCACTTCCTGAACTCTTCCACTCTTCTCATTGTGCCTTAGCTGTGTGGAACCACTTGACTCTCATTCTCCACTCTCCAACAAAATTCCCGGAAGACCTCTGCCCAGCCTTAATGTCATCCTGTTTCTCATCCCCAGGGGTCTACTGGCAACACTCACATACTGCACGTCTCCCTTGCTGGGTACAAGTGCTTAGAGAGCAGAGACGTGTTTCTGTCTCTGAGCAGGCCTGGCTCCTTCCAGCTCTTCACTGAGCAGGCACCCACGAGCACCCTTAGCTGCTTGCTACACGCAGCTCTGAGCCATTCAGATTCTAAAGTTTGAGGGGAGCTGCCCAGGCAATCCAGAGAAGCAGCACCAAAGCTTCTTGTAGAAGAGGGATGTCTGTGCCTGACCTTGGCTTGTTTCTGAGTCTGAGTAAAGAGACTTACTGACGTGAGGCCCTTATACAAGTGTCACGGGAAGAAGCCAGACGGGCTGTGGGTTGAGGCTGGACTTGTTACTGTGTGGGTCCGGGGTGGCTGGATAGAAACCTTGTGATGAGTGGTGTGGGCTCATGGATGACATGGTCTGCCAGGACAAGGCCTGTGGCTGGGCTGATGGGAAGACAAGGCCACCTAGCCTACTGAAGAGACCCAAGTAGGGGCAGTGTGGGGCTCCAAAATAAGCCAAAAGGCCCTAGGTCAATGAGGGTGAACCTTTTAGAGCTTGTAGTGATACAAACAGCCCTCTGCAACACATGTGCCATAGGTTCACCACCACTGCCCTAGGCAAATCTGATTATTTTTGTACTTTTCTGTGGGAGCTGCTACATGGGAAGCTGCGATGTAGCTGTCATTTCTGCCGGGGTTCATGAGGCTCCAGATAGGCTCACTGAAGTCTGCATGTCAAAAGACCAGTGAACAAATGCCTTGCTCTTGCCTGCCTATCTTGGCAAATGCACATCACAGTTCTGCTTCTCACATCCAGTGTCACAGCTGAACCCAGGGAAGCTTCAAGGGTTGCTGTCCCCACCTCCCTGATGGCTGAGCTGGAGGACGTGCCTGGAAGGATTTGGGGTATCAGGAGGAAAACCGGTCGATAGCTGCTGTTTGAAAATGTCATAGTGCAACTGCACTAGTTGTAGACAGACATTGTGCCTTCTTGACCCTCTGGGAGCAAACAGCTTCATTGCAGAAGGATTTCCTCCTTGTACTGTCCTCCACTTACCTTCAAAGAGTTGCCCTTTGGAATTAATCACTCAAGCAAGTTGAACCTGTCAGACCTTCTGCTCTTTGCCCTATTCACCCACCTGCTACTTCCCCTTAAAGGGAAATGCAACTAGGTCTGGTGCTTTCTGGAGCCCTTGCCCTCTTGAAGAGGCAGCTGTGCGGACACTAGAGCTCCCTGAGGAAGAAAGTGTCAAGAGTTCTGTTTTTGGGCCAGGACCCACACTCCTTCAACTCCTCTCTGTCTCTTTGGACTTGGTACTTCCTGTCCTGCCTTCAACTGGGCCCTCAGGCCATCTGGGCCTGGGCTGCTCCTGATGCTACTTAGCAAACAAGAAATATTGTAGTACTGAAAAATAAGAGTGCTCTTCTTATACCCCTTTTTCCCTGTAAAAATAGTATTTCACATTAAACATTGAACTTGTGAACTAAAAAGTGAAATCGTAAGTATGTTTCTGTTTCCCTGACAGTACCACTTTGAAAAACTTAATTTCCTTTTATTGTGATACATAAGCTGATGGTCAACTCCCATAGACAAAAGGACATATAGTGACCCTTTTCCATTCCCTGCCCTAAGCAGGACTGGCTTGTGAACCTGTCAGGACACTCCTCTTGTCCCTCCAAGGAGGACCAGATGCCTCAGAGTCCAGCCCCCATGTCTCTAAGTTCATCTGTGAACTGAGTCCAAGATTCTCACAGCCTCCAGTGCAGTTCTGGCAGCCCAGCTCTGGGTCCTGATTTTCATCCTCAGGCTGGTGGCCGATGGTGAAGTATTCAGCAAAAACTGAGTGATCTAGAGCTCAAAGAAAGCCTCCTTGTAGCACACTGTTGTGTTAGCTTCAGCTTGGTAGGGTGAGTGGGTTTGGGCAGGCCATGCTCCTTCTTGAGTTTGTTAGCAGTAAGTTTTGTGCTTTTGGATCCCAAGGCTTTTATTCCTATATGTGACTTCTATGTGGACATTTTATTTTGAAGAGAACCTCCATGATTCACTCCACTAAGGATGTTCACATAGGAGGGCAACAACTGAATATGTGTAAGAGGCTACAGTGGGTCTCACACAGGGCCAGGAAGAATAAAATGGGAACATGTGAGTGCCTCTCCTGCCATGGCTGCTCTTGTATGGTAAGTGGTACCGAGAAAAGCAGAGCCACACAACTTGAAGCAGTGGTTGCCTGTTGGCAGTTGGAGCAGCCAGGTGGGGGTGCCATGTCCTAGGTCCAGGGAATCTTGAAACCTGGCTGTTTGTCCTGACTCCTACCCCTTTGGGGCACCTTGGCTTGGCAGTGTTCAGGGAGCCCAGCTCCCTTCCTGGATGGTGCTAGCCTTAGCAGAGCTAGGCTGAGGGAGTGCCGAACAGGATCTTGAGCAGCCCTTTCTGTTCTCATGCTGGTCCAGGGCTGGCCACCTGCCTATCTAATTAGGCTGGACAAGTTAAGGGCCTTAGACAAGGGCAATGAGCTGGCTAAGCCTGTGCTGCCTTCAGGGCACAGGTGTTCTTCTATTGTGGGGGAGATACAGCTTTATTTTATTTTGTTGTTGTTTTCATTATAATTATTATATGCATATTAATAATATTGAGCCCAGGCCTTCACACTGAGCTGTATCCCCAGCCTGTGTGTGTGTGAGTGTGTGTGTGTGTGTGTGTGTGTGTAGTACTAGGGATTGGCCCCAAGGCCTTCACACTGAGCTATGTCCCTAGTTGTTATTTTTATTTTGAGATAGGGTCTCAAAGCTGCCCAAGCTAGAACCCAAGTTGCAGTCTTCCTGCCTCAGCCTCCTGAGTGCTTGGATTACAGGTGCGTACACTTCACCAGCTACAGTGCAGCCTTTCAGGTGGTACTGGTGATAGCCCTGTGGCACAGCCAGAGCCTGGGCCAAATGCCTGTTGGAACCTAATTCCAGGACTCTAGCTTGTGCGGAGAAGCTCAAAGACCATGTTTGGCTTTCCCAGACAGAGTTCAGACCCTCCCAAAGGGCACGCCCTCTGTGGAAGTCACGGTTGCCATCTACATGGCATTCCTTCCCAAAGCAGTGACCCAGCTACAGATGCATTGACAGCTCGGATATTTGTGCACCTTAGGTAAGTCCATTCCCAAGCACTATGGTCTGTTTGTGGGTGTGGACTGCAAGACTGTTTGTGGAGCAGCAGTGTTAGGGTGCCGTGATGGAGGGCATCCCTGCATTCTTGAGATCTGCTGCCTTGCCCCTACAGAACCTGATTCTCTCAACCTTTTGGGAGCAACCTTTAGGAAAGCCACACTGCTGAGTCTTGAGGCTGTGGTTTATCATTTGGGATGTGTGTGAGAGCAGATCTGGAGGGACCTTGCCCTCCTAGGTGTCTCCCCTTTGCTCTGACCCTGGCCCCCCAGATGGAACCCCCTCCATATTCCCAGTGTGGTGATGCTGGAGCATAATGGGGGGAAGTATGTGTAAGCTCCATCCCTTAGCCTGGCCTCTTCTTATCCTTGAGCCATAGGGGCCAAAATTGGGGGCCTGGCCAGGGAGCTGCTCTTGTGGGCACTGAGTATGCAGATATGCCATGCTTTCACCTTTCTCCAGAATGCGCTGCTCTTCAAGTTTCCTCTCATGGGGTGGGTCCTGGACTGGTTTCTCATAGGGAAAAGAGAGAGTTCTCTCCCTGTCTTTGGCCCTTCTGCCATACAAAGCAAAAGTTTCATTGCTTCAGGATATTTCCGTAGAAGGTGGCCTTGGTATCAGTAGTCACCAGGTGCCAGGTGCCAGCTCACTATTGTCCTCACATCTGGACTGGCAACCTCCTAGTCTGGTGGGTGCAGTTCTAGGGATTGGGGAATAGCCATGATTGCCAGGCTTGTCAACGGTTGCCCCTCTCCCTCTGCTGTCTCCTGTGCCTTTTTTTTTTTGGTACCAGGGATTGAACTCGGGACCTTGTACTTACAAAGGAAGGTGGCCAAACCACTGAGCTAAATCCCTGTCCCTCCTGTGCCTGTCTTGGATGGAGATGAAAGTAGGGCTGCAGTTGTGGTGTGGTGGGATTGTCCTTCCTAAGACTTTCAGGTGGATCTTGGAAGGCAGGCATTATCACAGGGTGGGAAGCTTGGACTGCTGTCACCCTTGGCCAGGGGCAAGTAGGAAAGGACACAGGTATCTTGCTGTGTGCCTTTATGAGTTAGCAGGTCAGTGGCACATGGCTCATCCTGGGTTATGTAGGGGCACTCTCAGACAAGGACACACAGAGAGATCCTTTGCCTGGACACACCAAGAGTCTCATGAGCTGAGGATGGGACTAGGCCTCCCTGGTCATTTCAGGTTACTGCCCTCAGATTGTGCTGCTGATAATGGGGCATCCTGCAGTCCTTGGGAGCAGTTCCAGGCAAAAGGTACTGTCATTCTACCTTGGCTGGTACAGGAAGTACTGTCAGTCTTCCTGAGCTGGAAGGCAAGGAGCAGGGAGCACCAGCACTCCCTGACAGTGGGGTCCTAGCCCTTTGACAGGCTTCTTGGCTTCTGAGCTAGAGCAATCCCCTGACTGGACCCATGCTGAGTCCTAAAGGGGATCATACTTGTTCTGATACCCTGTTGTTCTCTGAGTGCTTGCAGAGCATGCCTCAGCCAGGTCTGGGCCAGGCCAATGGGCCCTAGTTAATTAGCATCTTCCTTGCAGGGCAGTAGCAGCCACCCCCATGCTTCCCTGAGGCAAGATCTGGGCCACTGCCCCATTTTAAACTAGGGCAGCAGTTCCCAGATGAAAGTAGAGGAGGAACTGGTTCTTAGGTCTTGGGGTGTGGCAGATGATGCATCTCTTTTTTGCAATACTGGAGTTTGATCCCAGGACTTTGCTCCTGTTAGACAAGCACTCTGCATGCTCACTTCAGCATATATACTAAAATAGGAAAGCACTCTATCACTGAGCTGCGTTCCCAGCCCAATTTTTTTATTTTTGAGAGAGTGTCTTGGTAAATTGCGTAGGGTAACCTGGAATTTGTGATCCTCCTGGCTCAGCCTCCCAGCGCTGGGATTAAAATCCTATGTCACCATACCCAGTGAGAAGTGGGTACCTCATAATGCTCAGTGTACCCTTCCTTTTCCTGCCGGGAGGCTGTGTGATCACAGTACTCTCTGGCTGTGTGAGATGCCTAAGTCATGCAACAGTGAGGAAGTGAATGCCTGTAATAGGAGCCTCTCAGCATCACTGATTGCCGTGGCCAAGGACCTAAAACAGCCTGGCAGTGACAGAGGTATAGGTGTTTGCTGAGTGAGCACAGGGGCACACAAATGAAGGTAGAAGAGGCTCTGGCTAGAACATCAGTTTACCCCTTACCAGGCTCTAAGAGAAGGTGCCCCTCAAGCAGGACCTTGGGCCTTTCACAGAGGGCCAGAGCCATACTGTGCTCTTTGGTAAGCTCTCACCCTCATGTTCTATCTGAGGAGAAGCCTCAGAGCCTGCTTTGTAAAAGATTCCACTCTCTTTCCAGGCTATTGAGAGTTAGAACCAGGATGGGAAGTGGACTGACCCTGCCTATATCAGTGTTCCTCATGGCCTCTACCCTGTGCCACACACTTATTCACTGTGTGCCCAGGCCCTGAGGTTAGAAGACTTGGGAAGGCCAGCCTTCCTTGCCCCAGAGTAACTTGAGCCAGTGGCTCCAGTGTGATGACCTCCTCGGTGGAGAGCTATCCAGAGCCCCAGGAATAGGTAGCTCAGGGCAGGGGAGGCACTGTCCCTGGGGATGCTACTGGGTCCTCCTGTACCCTCAAGAGGCCACTGGGTATACAACCTTCCTCCCCACAAAAAAGTTACATGAAGCCTTTGTACAACTATTCACCATGCATGGGTCCATCAGCCACAAGGGGCAGGCAGGATAATGGCTGACAGCTACATCCAGAAGGCAGGTTCCCCATGGTCACCTGGTGAGATCAGGACCCCAGGCAGAGGGGGCGCTCTCCCAGCCAGGGCAGAGGTCCTTAATACCCTATGAGGGGATCTCTTCCTTGGCAGCAGGTGTTGGGTGGTGGAGTGATGTCACCCTTGGAAATCCCCTGAATGCCCTAGAAGGTGAGCTCTCAAGGCTCTCTGATGGGATATTTGTTCTTCCTGGCCTCCTCTCCCTATTCCTTGTCTTTTGAGGACTCAGCAAGAAGAAACTGTGTTGTTTCTCCTCTCCTCCCTTCAGGATCATTTTCCCAGGGCTGGGTCCAGCTCAGTGGGGAGTAGGTTAAGCTTGAATATCTTCCATGCAGTGGATACCACCTCTGCCCTGGTCCTGCTAGTGGGTCCAGTAGCACACCTTGCCCTGTACTGAACCTTGGTGTCTTCCTCCAGGACAGGCTGGTGGGTGGCCAGTCAGGAGAGCTGCAGGTGGCCCCGGAGGCACACAATTCTGCTTTCACCACGAATGCAGGCAAGGTGTTTTGTTGACCACAGATGAGCTCTGGACACAGGTGTGAGCATGGACAACTCTGCTGGGCAACAGGATCTACTATAGGAGAGGAACACTAGAAATGCTTCCTGTGGGAGGCTACTGTGTTTCAGGGCTCAGTAATGCACGGATTGTTCCAGCGCTGACAGTAACCACAGGAGAGGCAAGTGTCTTGGGTAACCTGGCTGATGCAGGGCTGGTAGCTTGGGAATGTGCTTTGCTGGGTCTCTGGTCAGGACCCTAGCAGCTACAGCAGCTGATGGACTGAACTGTCACATGCAGAATCCACCAGCATATGTGGCTAGTGCGTCCCAGGAGGTGGCATGTCCACATTGAGATGAGCTAGCAAACACAGCCCAGAGATGTGGACCTCTAAATAATGTCCTTTATGTGATTTCACATTGACTGTGATATCAGATATGTGGGGTTACACAAAGTAACCCATGTTCCTCTTACCTGTCCTTTTACCACCTTTACTGCCTTCTAGGAAACCTGAACCTGCCTGGTTTGCTCTGGCCTGAACCGGCCAGGCTTCCTTAAAGGGCCAGCTAGGAAACACTTGTGACTTTTGGCCCAAGCAGTTTTCAGAAGTAGCCACAGGCAACATGTAAACAGATGAGTAGGGCCGTGTCCAGTAAAAATATTTGTGGACACTGAGATTTGAATTTCATGTAATTTTCACCTTCTGTATTTATTTTTCTTTTTCTTATTTTCCCCAGCCACTAAAATATGTAAAAGGGGCTCTGGCTGATGGGTTGGTCCATGCTCTGTGACCACAGTGTGTTCACTGCCCGTCTTGCCTATGAGGGAGACTTGAGCAGGCACAGGATCCAGGGCCAGTGGTGCCCCATCCCACCCAGCCTCTTAGGAGAAAGCAGCCCCTCACGCTTTGAGTGAGAAGGCCATCAAGTGGGTGTTATGGCTGCATGGAAGACTCGGGCGAGTGGGTACAGACTGTTGGGCCTATAGCCTGGGGTATTGAGGAAGGGCTGGGCTCAGTGCTGCTAGTCTTCTCAAGTGTTAGGTGCTTTTATTTATTTATTTATTTTTAACGGTACTGTACTGGGGGCTGAACTCAGGGTATTCTAAGCTACATTCCTAGCCTTTATTTTATTTTGGGACAGGGTCTCACTGAGTTGCCCAGGCTTGACTCAGACAGGCAGTTCTCCTGTCTCAGCCTCCAGAAAAGCTGGGGTTGTACACCGGCATGTGCTGCTGCATCTGGCTAGGTGCTGACTCTTAAAAGGAACCACACAGCCCACCCACCTGCGGTGTGGAGGAGCCCCCTTCCCCGTTCCACACATTCCTGCTTTAGTGTCCCAGGGGCTTGTGAAGAAGCTGGGGTGGGCTGTTGGTGGGTAACAGTGGGCCCAGGGGTGGGGGACTACTGGGATTAGGCCTGCCTGTTAGCCAACAATCAGAATGGAACTTGGTTGCCCTCTTCAGGCCAGAGCCCTGGCATTAAGACTCTAGTAACCCAGGCAGTCCATGCAGGTCAGCCTCCCAGGCCCAGGACTGCCACCTGTAAGCCTCGTTTGGGCTCTACCTCCCCGGCTAGGGCTGTAGGATAGCCTCTCTTGTGTAGATAGTCTGCTTGCTGAAGCCACAGCCAGGCTGTGGTTCCTCCTGGTCACCTGGGCACTGTGAATCTCTGGAAGGGAGGCTCAGGGACTGGCCCAGGACAGTGGGTTTGCAAGGTTGGCTGCTGTCTTTCCAAAAACACAGCTTAACCTTTGTCCTGTATGTCTTTCTCTGGCCATTGATGGTTCCAGCTACCTTTCTCTGAGACACCTGTGAGACTTAGATCACCAGCATGCCTTCTGCCCCTTCATTTTTCCTTTTCCTGTGGTTAAACTTCCATGTATTTTTTTTCCTATAATAGGGCAAAAAGGTGTGATCTCTTTTCCAACTAAGGAATAAACCCCTGTGAAAACCATAGACAGGTGGTGTGGGTGTTGCTGGATATTCAGATGCAGGGTGGGATGATGCGCAGTGTGGGAACTGCAATGCCCTGCGAGCTAGTACAGCCCCCCTCTACCTGCTGTGGGCCTTGCTGTGAGAGGAGCCCTGTGGTGCTCAATAGTTGGAGTCAAGCCCTGGGTCCCTGCATCTTGTTCTCCCCTTTCCCACCATAGGGTGCTCAGCATGCTGGGAACCCTCCCAGGGCCTGGGACTTTGTCTCTGTGATCACACTGTTTCTTCTCTCTTTTTATTCTCTCTCTCTTTGTTTATTTTTGTTATGTCACTGACCAGCCAGCCGCCCTGTCTCCGGCGTGGGCACTCTGCTCTCTCCATGCTCCCGTTCGTGTGTTGCCGGCCAGAGGTGACCAGGCCCAGCTCTCAGCGTGGCCACTGTCAGGGAGGCCATGGGGAGCTCCGCCTCCTCCCTGGCCACCGAGACAGAGTCAGACCATGGCTTCCCTAGGGGGCTGCCCTACCCAGGGACCCCAGCAGCGGCGGGCTGGTGTAGGAGTGGCCCTGGGGCGCCTGTCTGGGGGAGTGCCCTGGTCACCAGGCAGCACCCACGCCCCCGGGCCCGCAGGTAAGAAGGTGGGGAGGGACTGCCCCAGAGGGGTCTTGGGCAGGAGGCCTCTTTTTCAAGGTGTCCTTCCTTGGCAGAGGTTATTTCTCAGAACTGGGGGCCCTGTCTCTTAGGGCTTTCTGGCAATTTGTTCCCCACAAAATGCACTTCCACTCTTGGCTGAGTAGAAGCCCTCTCCCTGAACAGGGTATGTTGGTGGCACATCTTTGCTATGGCCTACCATGCCTTGAAGAAGCTGCCTAAAGACCCTCTTGGACCAGGGAAGCCGCTGACCCCAGCCTTCATGGCTTTGACTCCCACAGTCTGCCATCTGCTGGCATGGTGAGAGGACCAACGTGGAGCTGTGGGCAGCACATGGTGGACTGGACTCCTCAGGTGGCTTTGATGTAAGGTCTGAACTCCTAGAGATGATTAAAGACATGAAGAGGCCTTTGAGGCTGTGAGAGCGTCTAGAGTCCTAAGAATTACCCTAGTGAATGGGAGCTACAGTCTAGGGAGGACAGGAGCAGAGTAGCAGCAGAGACCAGTGTGAAGGGGCGTGGCCAATCCTGGTGGCTGCACCCTGTTTTTCCTGCACATGTTGGTGTTAAGAGTGCGTCCACAGGGCTGGGGATTTAGCTCAGTGGTTCTCCCACCTGCCTCGCAAGCACAAAGACCTGAGTTCAATCCCCAGTACAAAAAAAAAACAGACAAAAAGAATACATCCACAGAACCTCTCCATGCTTTATCACTCTAGGGAACACCTCCATGTGTCTTTTCAAATAGCTTTCTTGAGCCATGACACATTCCATCAAATCACCTGTTAGTACAGTCATTTCCAGCCAGTTATAGCTTTGTTCAGACATCCTCACAAACCAGTTACAGCATCTCTGTACCCCAAACAGATCCTCCTACCTATTTGTAGTCGCTCCCTCCCTATCCTGGTCCTAGACAGCCACTTAACTGCTGCCTGTCTGTAGGTTTGCCTTTTCTAGAAATTTCACATATGGAGAGTCATACAGAGTATGGCCTTATGGGTCTGGCTGCTTTTACTCAGCGTAATGTCCTCGGGGTTCGTCCACATTGCAAATGTGTCAGAATTTCACTCCATTTTGTGGCTGAATAGTATTGTATTGTAAAGATACACCACCTCTTGTTTGTTCGTGGGTACTTGGCTTGTTTCCAATTGGCTTTTATGAATAATGCTGCTATAAACATTCACATTGAAGTTTTTGCGTGGATGCATGTTTTCGTTCATGTTGGCTAGATCCCTGGAGCAGAGTTTATGTGGCTTTCACTGCACCTGTCACACTGCTTTCAAAGCGGCTGCACCACTTCACATTTCTGCTAACGGTGTGGTGGCGGTGGGGAGGGGGTTCTTGTGTCTCTCATCCTGTACGTGCTTGTCAGTGTGCATCTTTTTGACTCTAAACATCCTAGAGGATACACGGTCATGTCTAATTTGGTTTGATTTGCACTTCCCTGAGAGCTAATGGTATTGAGCATCCTTTTTTGTTTTCATCTATCCACATTTTTTAATTTTTCTACTTGTGTATATCCTAAGGAAAATTTGTTAGAAGTAGAATGACTAGGCCCAGAGGCTGGCTGTTTGTATCTGGACTACATTCTGAGAGTGTCACAGTGGCAGGCAGTGCCCCACAGTGAGTATCATCACACACTGGCCAGACAAGTATGTGGCTTGCTACTTGTATTTTCTACTAAGTTGATGTGTGCAAATGAAAGTTCAAGGTTCTTAAATCCAGAACTGTTTTCCAAGTCACATTTTAAAATTTTAGGGAAAAAGATTTTAAGGGCCAGGGATGTAGCTCAGTGGCACTGCGCCTGCCTGGTAAGCATAATAAGGTCCTGAGTTCAATTGCCAGTACCGAAAAAAATTTTTTAACCTAGTATAATTTTTTTATTATGGAAATTCCACACACTTACTAAAAATTCAAGCAGTACAAATGAGGCATGGTGACTCACACCTGTAGTCCCAACAACTCAAGAAGTTTGAGGCCAGTCTGGGAAACACAATACCCTGTCTTAAAATAAAACTTTAAAGGGAAAGGGCTGAGCATGTAGCTCAGTGGTAGACTGCTTGGCCTACAATAAGGTCAGTCTCTATTAGTACAAAAAAAGAAAAGAGAGATGGTGGGATACAGAGGAATATAAAGAAAAATATGTTTTTTCCCATTTTTTTGTTGGTGGAGGGGGTGCTCAGCCCTTCTTTGTTAGCCCCTGGGCTAGAGTCACAGACCTTAAAATACCTAGGGACTCATGCTGCAGTTGTCTACCTGTCCTGTCTTCCTTGGGACCTTTGGGAGGGAGGGTGGTGGTGGCTGTGGTTCTGGCTGCAGCAAGGAAGGCTGGAGCCTTGGACCAGTGCAAATGAGGAGCGAGCCCTGTGGGGTTTGCCACGCAGTCCCTCCTATGGTGTGAGTGTGTTGGGTTTGGTTCCCAGGGGGCTGCAGGGTCACATTAAAGTACCTGAGGACAGCATCACTGGCATCCCGCCAGGGTCCCCCAGTCCCCAGTCTGTGCCCTTGACAGCCCTGGCTTGTTTCATCACTGCAAGTGGCCCTGGGCCTTAAGGCTGTTACTATTTGACACATAATAGTGGGCCCCCAAGGCAAGAAGGACAAGGTGTTGTTAATGACCTTGAGGAGTCCACAGATAGCCAACTGGAAAGGGAATAGTGGTGAGGAGCTGGGGTTGGCATATTTTGGGGAGAAAAGCCATTGATACCACAGCAGACCACCCTACGATACCCTCTCACTCACATGTGTGCACACACACCAACAGGGCAGTGAGGTACAGTCGTGGGAAACAGTCTGCAGAGCTGAGTGCACTGCCTTCATGCCTACTAGATTCTCACCACACCCTCAGGAGCACAGATGCTGTCCCTCAGGCCGCCGTCATGTATGGGTGAAGTGGAGCACACAGGCCACCTAAGCAGGGAAGACCATGTATGCTGTGTCTCAGCCCACTGACCCACTGGCTCACGCGGTACAGGAGCCCCCTCACACTCCGCATCTCACCAGCTGCTTCATCAGTGAGCAGTTGGTTCAGCATTGGCTGCTGATGGACAGAGACAGGAAAGACATACCCTACCCCAGTCTCAAGCACGTAGTCCACCACAAGCACAGGGACAGCTGCTGAAGAAAGCCTAGTCCCTGGGGTGCAGAGCTGGCAGGTATGGCCAGTATTCCTTGGTGTGGCCTACTGGACCAGCTGCCCAGCCCCACAGGTATGGTGCCCTTGACCTAGGTCTTGCCACTTGCTAGCTTAGCTTCTCAGGAGGGGAAAGCCCTCTCACCATAGCAGGATGCAGTGGCCTTAGTTTCCCTATTGGTGCTCATTTCCTGGCTTCTTCAGGTGGGCTTTGTCATATGCCACATGAGCTCACAGCCTTCCTTCCAAGTCCAGCTGTGTGTTGGCAGCACCCAGGAAAATGAGGCAAGAGGTGTCCTGTGCCAGATTTTCTGACTTTCACCTTGGTCTCTCTCACCATAAGCCAGTCCCTCTAAAAGAATTGCTCCTTCACATGAGCTCACAGCCTTCCTTCCAAGTCCAGCTGTGTGTTGGCAGCACCCAGGAAAATGAGGAAAGAGGTGTCCTGTGCCAGATTTTCTGACTTTTACCTTGGTCTCTCTCACCATAAGCCAGTCCCTCTAAAAGAATTGCTCCTGGGGTTTTTGGCATAGCTGCCTCCAGTCTGAGCTTGTGTATTGCAGGATTTGGGAGTGCTTTGTTGAAAATTCTAATGGGCCTTTAAAAACATTTTTTTTTTAAGTGCTGGGGATAGAACCCAAAGCCTTATACATATAAGACAAGTGCCCTGCCCGGAGCTGCACCCTAATGTTAAGAAGTTCAGAAGGGCTTTCCCAGTTTATCAGAAAGTCAGTTTGAGTCTTTGGGCTCCTGATATGGTATTTTACTCACAGGCCTAGTGATACCTGGCCTTGCCTGCTGTTATTTCATGGGTTTCAGGTCTCTGGACCCCTGATCCCCTCCCAGACCCTCCAGCAGATGCACAAAAGCAACTGAGCCAAGCAAGGTGACACCTGGGGCCTCATTAGGTCTCCTAGCTGTCTGGCCACTGGCCCTCAGCACTTTCCACCTCAGCCCACACGATACAGAGGGGGCCAGCCCTCAAGGTCCCTGGTGCCAACTGGCCTCTCCCATAGACCCTTCTGCCAAGCTTGCCATTTTTCCCGGCCCAAATCTGATTTTTAGGCATTGTTTTTATTTAAACCTTCTCAAATACTGACAGAATCTTCCGGATTTGCCATATCTATTAGAACAGCTTTGACACCTGTCATATCCCCCTACCCCTGTCCTTCCAGGTGCTAGCTGGGCCAACAGGTGCCATGCTTTGGATCCATCTGAGCCCACGTAAGACATTGACCATGCTGGCCAGTTCTGGGGGCATAGGAACCTGAACTCTGTCCTCTCCAGCACTTTTGAGGTTCTTCCTCTCAGTCTGGGGCCTGAGATCAAAGCAGGGTATATCCTGGAAAGCTGATTATTGTATGCCAAGGCCTTATCAGCCTAACAGGGTCTCTCTAGAGACTCCCGGGGAGTGGGCTATGAAGGTCAGGTTCACTGTGCTGGGCACATAGGCCCCTCTGGCTACCCAGCTAGGCTGAGCTGCCAAGTGGATGTGCTAGTGAAGCCAGTTGCCCAGGCATGTGCTCATGCATGTGTGCACACATTTCTGTGGGGGCAAGTGCTGCACTCTGCATCTTGACATGAGCCCTTCTCTGCATGAAAGAGAAAGAAGAGGTCTTGGCATTACCAGGCAAGTTCCTTTGGTTTTCCAAGCACAGAAGCCCAAGTCTAATTCACCTCTGCTGCCCCAGGGTTCTGCAGAGCCTCTCTGTCTGCTCAGGCCTTAGCCTCTGTGGACACAGCCATGGGCAGGTCAACACCCACACCATGTCGGCCAAGCATAGCTCTGCCTGCCCTTCATAGAATTAGCTCTGGGAACCATTTGTGTTGATTGAGAAGATTTTTGGGGTTTTATTTTTCCTGAAGAAAGAGTTTTCTTTCTTCTTAACCAAAAGGATTAGAAGTACAAGCTTTGTGCTTTGTTATAAAGAACAATTGATTTTCCTGCAGGCCAAGCCTTAGTAAGTTTAAGAGATGTTGTGAAGTGTAGAGAACCTCTTTCTCAGACCAGACTCACCCTACCTTAGACTACATTGGACCTAGAAATTCGCTGCCTATTGTACATCCTGCCTGCTGCCTTATTCCCCAGCACCTCCTCTTTCACTCAAGGAGGAGAGAGGTCCAGGACCTTACCCAGTTCTGGAGCTGCTGGAAGTCTCCCCTTCACCTACTACACTTTGAATCTGATCCTGAAACCCGAGGGACCATGTGTCCTGTCCTCAGGACAGCAACAGGTCCAGGCCTTCTGACCCTGATTACTAGCCAGGCCCATGCTGGCTGTGCTCAGTCAGCCTTCCTGGACAGGCTCTGTGCAGCCACCTAGAACCCATCACTGCCCTGCCACAGGCCCATCCAGGTCCAGGACTAGGGCTTAGAGGTGTACCATGCACTCAGTGAGCAAGGAAGCCAGAACTTGGGATTGACCTTGTGTAGAAGCTTTGGACCCTCTGTCACTCACAGCAGCTTCTCTATCTACATGGGCTCAGGCAGAGCACAGCCTGATCCTGAGCTGGCCACACTCCCCATGTTACCAGCTCCCCTACTTCCAGTTGCCCTCCCTGGTAGGGTGGTATGACTACAAGCCTCACAGGAGTCTCGCTGACCAGGGCCTTCCCTTGCAGCCATACGCACTCACCTGGGTCTATGGCCACAGTGGGGGAGTGGTCCTGTGCACGTTGCACCTTCCTGAACCCGGCCGGCCAGCGCCAGTGTTCCATCTGCGAAGCCCCCCGACACAAGCCTGACTTGGACCAGATTCTGCGGCTCAGCGTGGAGGAGCAGAAATGGCCCTGTGCTCGCTGCACATTCCGGAACTTCCTGGGCAAGGAGGCCTGTGAGGTGTGCGGCTTCACCCCCGAGCCTGGCCCTGGTGCCACCCTGCTGCCCATCATCAATGGGGTCCTGCCCAAGCCACCCACTGTCCTTGTGGAGCCAAAGGGCAGCTGCAAGGAAGAGGCTGGCTCAGTACAGACGGTGGGACTGGGGGCCATGGAGCCAGCCAGGGGGCACCCTGAGGAGGAGGAAGCAGAGGAGCTGGAGGACCCAGAGGAGGGGGCAGAGCCTAAAAGTGGCTGGGCCTGCCAGCGCTGCACCCTGCACAACACACCTGTGGCCAGCTCCTGCTCTGCCTGTGGGGGTCCCCGGAAACTGTCACTGCCCAGGATCCCCCCAGAGGCCCTGGTGGTCCCTGAGGTGGTGGCCCCCTCAGGCTTCCATGCTGTACCCGCCCCTACCCTGCCAGTCCTTCCTGGGGAAGGTGCTGAGGCTGACCCTCCCTCTACCAGTCAAGGTCCAACTTCTACTAACCCGGAACACCCCAGGGTACCGCCCTTCAGCCCCTTCTCATCCACCCTACAGAACAACCCTGTGCCCCGAAGTCGCCGAGAGGTTCCTCCCCAGCTGCAGCCACCTGTGCCTGAGGCTGCTCAGCCTTCACCCTCTACTAACTCCAAAGGCTGGGCCGGGGCTGGGGCTGGGTCCTCCCGCCTGGCGGAGCTGCTGTCAGGCAAGAGGTTAAGTGTGCTGGAGGAGGAAGCCCAAGAGGACAGGCCCACCCGTGGCGAGGCCTGCAGCCCTGCCCCAAGCAGTGATGTCATTGACCTGGCTGGTGACACTGTACGCTACACACCTGCCAGCCCCTCCAGCCCTGACTTCACCACCTGGGCCTGTGCCAAGTGCACACTCCGGAACCCCACAGCAGCCCCCAGATGCACAGTCTGCGACTGCTCCAAGCTGCATGGCTTCCAGGAGCATGGTGAGACCCCCACCCACTGCCCAGACTGTGGTGCCAACAAACCAGGCCCCTGTGGCAGTGGCTGTGGACGGGGCCCCTCAGCTCACAAGGCTGCTCGCCTCCTAAGTGAGCGCTCAGGCCAGTGGTCCTGTCCTGCCTGCACCCTACTCAACATGCCCCGGGACACACATTGCGCAGCATGCCACACTCCACAGCTGCTGGTGTCCCAACACTGGGGGGCCACACCCCTGAGGCGCCGGGAAAGTATGCATGTGGAGAAGCGGCGTCAGACTGATGAGGGCGAAGCCAAGGCTCTCTGGGAGAACATAGTGGCATTTTGCCGGGAGGTGAGTGGCCCCTTTCTTGACCTGAGCTCAACCATGGTATCTGCTAGCGATCTAGATGTGTGATAGTCTCACGCTTGCCCAGGAGTATCCCTGAACCCCTCAGACATGTAAGCCCACAAAGGAGCACTGTGGGGCTGCTGGGGGCTGTATGGAGACTGTTGAAACTCAAGGGTGGAGGAGCAGTGGCAGCCCCTCCAGGCAGGGGCTAAGGGCAGGTCAGTACTTCTGTCCTTTGCTGCTGCAGCCCCTCCTGAGCCTGGCAGTAGCAGCAGACTGCCTCAGGTCCCCTTAGCCCTCACCTGCCAGGCTGCACCATCTCCCAGGTACACACTTCCTGCTTTCAACTGGTCACCAACTGTAGTATCTTGATCAAGTGGCTGTGTACCCCACCCTCACTCAGGGTCATCCTGACAATGAAACCTCCATACAGGTCTGGCTGGCCAAGTGCACGTTAGGACCACCCCCCAATTCTTCTGGGTCTGTTCTGGGAGGGTGGGGCCATCCTGGACCTGAGTGTACCCTGCCCAGCCTGAGTGTCTGGCTGTGATCCCTGCAGAACAGCGTGAACTTTGTAGACGACAGCTTCCCCCCTGGGCCTGCATCAGTGGGCTTCCCCATGGGAGACAGCGTCCAACAGCGCGTGAAGCAGTGGCTACGGCCCCATGAGATCAACTGCTCCGTCTTCAGGGACCACAGCACCCCCTGGTCTGTCTTCCTCACACTCCGGCCCTCGGATATCCTGCAAGGGTTACTGGGGAACTGCTGGTGAGCTCCAGGCACCTGCCCGGGGCCAAGCAAACCTGGTGGAGGCTGGGAGGCCACTGGTCTGGCCATGGTCCCCTGGTGAGGCCACCTGGTCCACACAGGTTCCTGAGCGCACTGGCAGTGCTAGCTGAGCGGCCTGACCTAGTCGAGAAGGTGATGGTCACACGCACCCTATGCGTGGAAGGTGCCTACCAGGTGCGACTATGCAAGGATGGCACTTGGACCACAGTGCTGGTAGACGACATGCTGCCCTGTGATGAAGCTGGCTTCCTCCTTTTCTCGCAGGTGGGCCCATGGGGTGTAGAGTCGGGTGGGCAGGCTGGGGCTGCCTTGTGACTCCAGTTTCTCCCTAGGCACAGCGGAAGCAGCTGTGGGTGGCTCTCATCGAGAAGGCGCTGGCTAAGCTGCATGGCTCCTACTTTGCCCTCCAGGCAGGGCGCGCCATCGAAGGCCTGGCCACGCTCACTGGTGCCCCCTGCGAGAGCCTGGCGCTGCAGGTCAGCTCCACTAACCCCCGAGAGGAGCCTGTTGACACTGACCTCATCTGGGCCAAAATGCTGAGTTCTAAGGAGGCTGGGTAAGAGGGGCAGGTGCTACCAAGGCCTGCAGCATTGGGAAAAGAGGCAAAGTGAGTGGTGGGAAAAGCAGGCGACTGTACCTTCTGACTCGTACTGGCTGTAGTCCAAAGGCTTGGTCAGGACTCTGTCCAGATGGGGCTGGCACTGCCATTCTGGGAAGACCACATCCTGATCTGGCCTATGGGAAGAGCCAGTGACCACTGCCTCCAGCTCAGAGCCTACTGAGGATCCTGTGGGTTGGGGAGTGTGTCTGAGACTGGCCCTACCCGGTCAGCATTCTGAGCCTCGACCCCAAGAACCTGTGGAAGGGTGCAGACCCTGCAACCCACCTGCCCCAGCTGGGTCCAGGGTGGAGGGCTGGGCCCAGACTTCCTGAGCATGTGTCCCCCATGGTCAGGGAAGGGCCCCTACCTGCTGCCCCTACCCGCCCCCATCAGCAAGGGCCGCTCTGCTGCACAGGTTCCTCATGGGTGCCTCCTGCGGGGGAGGCAACATGAAGGTGGATGAGGCTGCCTATGAGAGCCTGGGCCTGCGCCCCCGCCATGCCTACTCCATCTTGGACGTCCGTGATATTCAGGGCTCCAGGTAGGAGCTGGTTGGTGTGGTGGTCAAGTGTGGGGACACAGGTGAGTGCATAGTGCAACCGTGACCCTCAGCCCTGTGGTCTGTAGGCTCCTACATCTCCGGAACCCTTGGGGCCGTTTCTCTTGGAATGGCAGCTGGTCTGATGAGTGGCCTCACTGGCCAGGACACCTGCGGGGTGAGCTGATGCCTCGGGGAAGTAGCGAGGGTGTCTTCTGGATGGAGTACAGTGATTTCATCAGGTACTGTACACCTTGGCCTGCTCATAGATGGGTACTTGGGGAACTGTCCACTCTTGTGCTAACCTTGATCCGCTTAGCTTCTGTGTATCCTAAGTCTTGGTGGGAAACTCAACTACAGCTCCTGGGTTGCCCTTTAAATCCAGGTCTGTATAGCGCAGCCTGGGCCGGGTGTCCCTGGTGGTATCTAGGGGCCTGCAGCCAGCACTTCCTGGCAAGGAGATCCTTTCCAGAGGGCTCCCAATGGAAGACCAGACAGCGAGGCTGTGGGCCAATGCTAGGAGCCAAGCAGCAGAGGCCCACAGGTATGGACACCATGTCCAGGAGCTGTAGTTTCAGTGTACCTGTCCTCACATCTAGGTACTTCGACTCTGTGGATATCTGCAAGGTGCATTCAGATTGGCAGGAGGCACGGGTTCAGGGGAGCTTCCCCAGCTCTGCCAGCAGGCCTGTGGGAGTGACAGCACTCACTGTGCTGGAGCGCGCCTCACTGGAGTTCGCCCTCTTCCAGGAGGGCAGCAGGTGGGCAGTGGACAGGGTGGGTCTGCTGGGCTGAGGCCCATGGCCACAACCATGTAAACCCCCAGCCTATCATCTTTGGCCTGCAGGCGCTCAGACACAGTGGACAGCCACCTGCTAGACCTGTGCATCCTGGTGTTTCGGGCCACCTTTGGCAGTGGTGGCCGCCTGAGTCTGGGTCGCCTGTTGGCCCACAGCAAACGTGCTGTGAAGAAGTTTGTGAACTGCGATGTCATGCTAGAACCTGGCGAGTATGCTGTGGTATGCTGTGCCTTCAACCACTGGAGCCCTGCCCCACCAGGGCCCCCCACCACACAGGGTAACAGCCTTTTAGACCCCAAGCCCAAGCCCGCCTCCCCACCTGGGGGGCCTGCCAGATCCTTTACTCATGCCCCCTTACAGCCTCCAGCCCCTCAGCAGGCATCCCCCGAGGCACCCCTGAGTCTCCCGGCCACGTGCTTGCGGTGTACAGCTCAAGAGTGGTCATGGTGGAGCCAGTGGAGGCACAGCCGACCACACTGGCTGACGCCATCATCCTGCTCACTGAGAGCCGAGGCGAGCGGCATGAGGTGGGTGGAGTTCCTCCCACAGGGGCGGGCATCTGCGCAGCCTGGCCCCAGCCTATATACGGTCCCTGTACTCAGGGCCGTGAGGGCATGACCTGCTACTACCTGACACATGGCTGGGCTGGGCTCATCGTGGTGGTAGAGAACCGGCACCCCAGGTCCTACCTGCATGTCCAGTGTGACTGCACCGACAGCTTCAACGTGGTATCCACACGTGGCAGCCTGCGCACCCAAGACAGTGTGCCACCTCTGCACAGGTGGGTGTCCCTGCCCCAGACCCCAACTCTGGCCTCCTGCTGGTCCTCACCAGCCCCCTCCCCCAGGCAGGTCCTGGTGATCCTGTCCCAGCTGGAGGGCAACGCTGGATTCTCCATCACACACCGTCTGGCACACCGCAAGGCAGCTCAGGCCTTCCTCAGTGACTGGACAGCCTCCAGGGGCACTCACAGCCCCCCGCTCACACCTGAGGTTGCTGGCCTACATGGGCCCCGGCCGCTGTGACCACTGCGCCCTTGGGCGGGGCTTGTGCAGACCGCCCACCTGTCCCCCACATGCACTTTACGAGGGAGACCCTGACGAAGGACGCTTGAACCAGAATCTCAGGACCCCCTCCCAGGGAGCCGCCAGCCACAGCTTTCCCTGGGCCCTCCCATGCCCTTCTATTCCTCCCCATCCCTGAGCACCCTCAGGCCCCTGGCCAGGCTCCCGGCCACTAAGCAGAATACCTCGAACCAGGTGGGCCATGTGCCAGCCCCCATGACCTGCCAGCCCCAGGGACAGCATTCGACAGTGGAGGCCAAGCCAAGCTGACTCATCACCCGAACCGTGAGGCATCTCCTGCCAGGGAGAGGTAGCCAGGAACTCTGTTCACAAAACCAAATCTGGGGGTCAGAGGCTAGGACCCCTTGGTAAGAGCCAGGACTACTCTTGGTCCAGGGTGGCAGCCTCTCCTCAGTTTTCCTAGAGCCTGGCTCCTAACCCAAAGACACAGGCAGGGAGGGTCCCTGGAGCCCTGGTGTTTGAGCAGTGCATCCCAGGAGGTGGGTGCCTGGTAGCCACAGGCTGGGGCCCCTCCATGATACTATGCAATTCCTGGAGTGCATGCCAGGATTGAAGCCATGACGGGGCAGCAAGTTGGGATCTGGGCCCAGCCCTGCTGTCAGGTGGGGTGCTTTGTCCTCAGCAGCCCTGACTGTGGCCAGGCAGGCCAGGGTCCAGCCAAGCCCTGGCCTTCACTTAGCCACAGAGGGGGACCCTAGGCCCAGCACAGGCACAAGGCAGGGCACACACTCCCCCCAAGAAGCCCAGTGAACTGAGCCACCCGCCTGCCTGGCATCCCCTCGCTGCTTGAAGCCAGTCACCTTGTCTGCCACGTGAACATTCAAGTCCAGCTTCCTGGGTTCCCCGCCCAGCCACCACTGTCCTGCAGGTAGCCAGCCTGCCCATAGCCCTCGCATCTTGTGGGGTTTGTAAGGTTTTTACACCTAGAAACACATTCCCCTCTCCCCCTGAGCCTCCTTTTATTCTGAGCTGTGAATATTTTTAACCCTGTAAATATGGTCAGCTCTCCCCACACAGAGACCATTTTATCAGCTGTCAGTCCCTTCCAGGTTTGAGGACTCCATGGGCGGTTTCCACTCAGGCTCCAAGGACCAAATAAAAGCGATTTGTTTTGTAAAGGAAGCTTTTGTCTGTTTCCCTCCTGGGGTCTTGGCCTGCAGAAAGGCAGACCCTTCAAGGGCCACCTCCCCAGGCAGCAAGTGGGGTCTCCATAGTGGAGCTGCACCTATGGGGACCAGGGCCTGTGGTGTTGACCATGTGTGTGGTTGTGTCCAAGATTAGCTTCAGATGTGTCTCCAAGGGACAGCAGAGAGGCAGGGCAGACACTGTCAAGAAGGACCAAGCATTCATGCTGGGCAGAGGCTAGGGCCAGACTGCAACCTCAGAAAGGACCCTTGTGGCAGGCCGGATAGTGTGTGTGTGTGTGTGTGTGTGTGTG
>NW_022900946.1:22459351-22464237 GCF_012274545.1 Fukomys damarensis | reverse complement strand
GTGTGTGTGTGTGTGTGTGTGTGTGTGTGTGTGTGTGTGTGTGTGTGTGGTTTTTCCCTGGCCCGTGTTCCAAGGCCCTGTCTGAAGCTATCAGTCACCAGACAGGAGCAGATGGAACAAGGGGGGCAGAGTAGAATGGCAGCTCCAGCTCCTGCTCCTATTCTGCTTCTCCTCCCAGTCTTGTTCTAGCCTGGGCCTCTGCCTTGTGTCACAGGTGATGCTGAGCTCCTCAGCCCCCTCTGGCCTGCAGCCCAAGGGGTTAGAGGATGCCTCCTGGGTTCAGTGGGACTGGGGTGCACAGCCAGAGTGCTCCTCATAAGAGGCCTGTCACAGGCCAGCCCATCGAATGTGAAAGCAATTAAAGCCACCAGCAGTGTTGGCTCCAGGCAGGCCTCGGGCAGCAGGGCATCTGCCATAACACATCTCACCTCCGAGCCCACAGTGCTGGAGCCCACAGCGCTGGCCCTGCCCCCTGTGGCTGTGCACCAGGCTGGACCTCCTGTGGGGTAGGGGCCAGGCCGCACCAGCCACATATCTGGCAAAAGCTGGCACCTTCCCTGCCTGGCATCCTGGGCATTCCAGACCCACACCTTTCTCAAGACCCCCTCTGGCCCCACCCAACTCTTACTGGCCTCTCTAGTCTCCAGCCCAGGAGGGATTCCCAGGATGCAAGATACAAGGACCCTCCAGTATCCAGCGCAGGCCTGCAGCTGCACCCCTCCCCCCAATTTTGCCCCAGCAGGCAGTGGGTGAGGGTGGAAAAGGGGCTCCACAGAGGAGTTGGAGACACTCAGGAAGATCTTTAAACTGATACTGGACAGCAAGCTGGGCTCCTTGGATTCAGTGCAGTTAGGGCAGGTGGTCTGGAGGAGGCATTTGGGCTGTGCATAGAGAATGGGGAGATGGCCAGGTGATCCTTAGGAGATAACAGGATCCACTGGCATCAGCAGGCTAGGCCAGGCAGCTGGGCCACCACTACAGTACCCCTGGGGTTCGGCTGCCTCAGCCCACAGGGAATAGGGTGGACTGTCCTGAGGATGGACTCATGAGAGTAACAGGACTTGTCACTGAAGCCAACAGTGGACCCAAGGTGTTAGGAGCCCAGTCCCTAGGGATCCCCTTCTCCCCCTCTTAACCCCCCTACCCCTTCCTCAGTCTCCTGTGGTCTCACTCTGACAGTGCCATCATCCTATCCCTGGCCCTCTGGTCCTACTTCCTGGCCTGGGCTGGCCCTCTGCTCCCACAACCCCCTCCCAGCCCTCACTGCTGGTGCTGCAAGATATCGTGGCCTTCCCAGGGCGGGTGGTAGCATGTTCTCACTTGTGAGGCATCCCTGTCAGAAGCACTTAGTGTACAAATTAGCTGTGGCCTCCCTGCCTCCCTGTGCACAGCTCTGGGCGCTGGGCTGATGGATGTGCTCCCGGCCCTCTCGCGCCTGCCCGGGGCACATGGCTGCCCAGTGTGGACCCCTGGCTGCCACCCACATCTGACCAAGAAGGTCTGTCCCCTGCCAACTGGCCAGGGTTATTTGCAGCACCCCCAACCTTGAGCTGTACAAAGATGATCATAGCAGGGGGAATATTCATTGAGGTACTAGGGGACTCAAGGGTAAGGCCAGGATCTGCCCCAAGAGAGGCAAGTCCTGGGTTCAAGGGCAGTGGGGGACCTGGACATGAAACCAGCTCACAGTCCCCCACTTCCCCACCCGCAGCCAGCCTGCCACTCAGGCGGGAAAAATCATCTGTGACAGGCCCAGGAAGGCCGGCCCCGGGGGCCGCGGAGCAACGCGCACAGCTCTTCTTCCCAACATATGGCTGCTGTCGGCCCCAGGCGCTGCTCAACCAGTGCCAGGCTTGGAAACTGGGTGGGGGCTTGAGCAGCCTGAGCCTCATCCCACCTGCCTGCTGCTGGCCCCTCTGGAGAGGCTTCTGCCCCAGCATGGATGCTCTTGTGATGCAACACTCACTTCCACCACAACACGGCCTCTCAGCCCGTCCCAGTTGCCCAAGACACACAGAAGGGCACTGAATCCCGGTTGGCCAGAGTTGTGGAGAATTGTGAATTCTCCAGGGCCCACTGTGAGCCAACCTCTTGCCCAGCCCCCTCAAGCCTGGGCTGTCCTTGCCCATCCAGTCACCCATCTCCCTCTCTTCCCCCTCATATCCCTACTGTGTGCTGGCTGTGGCTCCCCCATGCTGTCACATCCTGGAGCCTCAGCAGGTACAGTCCCTCAAGCACTTTCCGACCATATACCTCAGTCTGTCCCCAGCCTGAGACAAGTAGTAGGAAATCCCAGAGACAGCCCAGGCACTCCAGGTTGAGGCTCTTACATGCACTCGGGGTTGACCAGTTCCTGCACCCATCAGAGTAGTCAAATGAGAGCCAGGCTAAACATGCTGTGCGATACAGACCACCCTAGGGGCCCAGAGTTGCTGCCTTAGTAAATCCAGTCTCATGCTTCAGGCAGAGCCTGGAGGTGGGGTGGGGATGGGTGTCCAGTCTGGCTCCATGCCTTGTTTCTCTACCCACACCTATCTGGGCTAGGGCTACAGTGCTGAGGAGATGAGATCTGTCTGCCCCAGGCACCTTGTGGCTGCGGACCCTGGCCAGCCTGCCCAACCCAAGCTCTGTCCAGCTGGCAACCCCAACAGTAATGGAGTTGACAGGCAGGTAGCCATGGGCAGGCCAAGGGGAAAAGGTTAATGGTGGAGATAAACTTCCAGCTGGGAGGAGAGGCAGTACCCAAGGAGAAGGTCACTGCCACTGCCTAGGATGCCCCTAAGGTCAGGAGCCCCCTAGACAGAGGCTCCACCTCACCCCTTCTACAGAGCGGGTATAGTTCAGGGAGTATGGGCAGGAGTCTTGCAGGTCAGGATACAGGGGTCAAGGAAGTGCCAAATCCCAAAGCTTCAGGGTCCCAGGCCCTTCCCCAGGTCCCCAGTGTGTAGGAAAAGATAGATCCCAGCAGGTGGTCATGATCTGAGGGAAGGGACTCACTCTGAGGGGCTGGCTGTGCTTGGGAGCTCCTAGGGCAGAGGGCAGGGGACCAGCATCCAGCTAGCTTCATGGACCCCAAAAAAGCAAGAGCCCAGGGACTGTGCATCTCCCTTCACAGACCTCTCCCAGATGCCTGGAAATGCATCCAGGTCATACCCCTTGGACTCCCCCCAGTGCTGCCCCTTCCTCCTCTCTCTCAAACGTGTGTAAAGGCTCATTAGGCAGGGATGAGGCACTGTGGGGCCTAGCAGCCCCTCTAGTGCCTTTCTGTTTTTCTGATATGATACCACATTCTAGTCTCTCCCAGGGCTCCTTAGTCCCTTTAGCTTCACTGGGCTTCATTCCCTGCATGCAGGGCTTCTCAAGACCAGAGCTTCCCTGGACAATGGCCACAGACTTTGGCCAGCCCTTCCCTGTACTGGCAGACGTGGCCTCTCCAAGACCCTCAGGAAGGTCAGCCTGAGGTGACCAATGAGGGACTAGAGAGCACAGAGCCGACCCTGGGACGCCAAGGCCTGGGGTCCCAACTGCCACTATATCAGGGTGACCTGGGCCCCCTGCCTTTCCGGTGAGCATCCACGGTGAGGGGCAGTGTCCTGGTCCCTGTCTCCACAGGGCTGCTGGCATGATGGCCACACAAGCTGTCTCCAGGCCCAGGGCCACCTGCCCAGTCAGCTGGCCAGCCAGGCCAGGCCAGGCAGGCAAAGATAAGGCTGGCATGCTGCCATGGCCACAGCCCCCCTTCGGCCCCACACCACCCACGGACACCTCTCAGACAGCAGTGGGCTGCTGCGTCAGGAGGTAGTGTAGGAACAGGAGGAGACGACTGTACTGGGTTCCTGTCCCCCAGAACCATGTGGCCCTGCTCCTTGACCAGCACTCCAAGGATCCCTGCCAGTACCCAGGGCCTGGCTGTCATCCCTACCGAACGGACAAGGAAGCCAAGGCTGGACACACAGGGTCAAGGAGGTGATGGATTCTTGGGCTCCCTCTGTCTGCCCAATTAGAGGGCAGCACCCAGGAGCCACTAGAGGATCCTCTTACTTCCTCCGAGTTCCCTATTCTTGAGGTGGGTTGGGAAGACCCACGGAACCTGCAGCTGAGTATGCAGACAATGTGAGTCCCTAGCAGTCAAGTGATTCCCGGTGCCCCGAGTAGGCCTGAAGACCCCATATCTCAAACCCACTGCATATATCTCTTAGTAAAGGTGTTTTCCCATAATCGAAAGTTCCGGCTATATCTGTACCCACCACTGGGATGGAACCAACTGGCCAAGCAAATTTCTGCCAGGACCAGCAGAAAAGTAGGACCCTGGGATGTTGAGTTCTGACAAGTCAGGAGCAGCTCTGGCCATGAGGACAAGAAGGGAAGGGCCAATCCAGGTTCATGGTGCGCCTCCCTCACCCTCCTCGGCCCTCTTACCACCCCAAGACCTCCCAAGAGAGGAGAAGCTCCTTCAGATCACAGGCAAAAGCTTGTCCAGCACTGCAGCCCAAAAGTACCTCTTGGGGAGAGAAGATTGGGGTGCTGCTTCCAAGAAAGGGGGCATCCACATACAGAGCCTGAGGTGACGCCATCAGTGGGCTGGCAGGGGCACAGGGGCACAGAGCCATTTCACCTCCTGTTTGGGGACAAGGACCTGTACAAGGCTGCTTGCCTCCCTGCTTGGCGGCTCCCAGAGAGCTCTGCTCCCGAGCAGCTCTGCTGACCAATCTCGGGGCTCAGCACCCGCCCCCCTCCGCCCCCGCCCAGGCTAGGTGGGCAGACGACTGTCCAGAACCAGAGCCCTGACAAATGAGTGCTGACTCCCCCTCAAGTCGCTGCGGGACCCGGGAGACCTGCGCGCCCGCGGCAGCCTGCAGGCAACAGGGGCGGGGACGGTGCCCGTC
>NW_022900946.1:22430346-22458702 GCF_012274545.1 Fukomys damarensis | reverse complement strand
CCTCACAGACTTGGCGGGAGCCGCAGGCTCGGCTCGGTTTGGCAGGCGCGGGTAAGGCGGGCTGCGGCGCTTCCCACGAAGTTGGGGCGCTGGTTGGGTGCGCAGTCTAGGCTGGGGCGCAGATCGCGAGAGAGGCAGATGCCCTCAGCTGCCGGGCGTCCCCAGTCCCCTGTGTCCAGACTCCACGAGGAGGACCACCTGGGTGCTGTGCAACGGGGAGGCGAGGGAAAGTGTAGAGTCCCAGCCAGCCCCACCTCAGCCAAGTGGGAGCCGCATGGGGTGCTCCCTGAATCCCAGCGGAGGGCAAGGTAGGTGAGCTATGATCTGCTGGTGGCCACCTAGGGTGCCAAGTGCCAAGGGCTCATCCCAGACGGGAAATGCAACCAGAGGGTCCGGGAGCATGCCCTGGTCAGTCACAGGTCCGGAGAGGAGCAGTAATGCGTCTTTGTGTGTGTCCGGGGGTGCGGGGTGGCTGGTGTGGTCTCCCATCCCTGTACACTGTGCTGGGTGAGCGCTAGGTTTCCTCTGGGTCCTCCTGGGGTCAGCACCTGATGAAATGGCCTCCGGACAACCCCTCTCCGCTGGTGCCTGACCTGAAGGGACAGCACAGAAGGAGCCACTTTCTGGGATGCCCCCGGAGTGGAGGGGGACAGGAGGAGCCCCTAGTCCAGGCTGAGGGGGGCTGATGCCAGCACCAGTCTGCACAGCTGTGTGGCTCCCAGGGCCGAGTGATCGATGGCCCCGGTACAGCCGCCTCTGTCGCCTGTGCACGCACACATATCTGTCATCTACATCTGGTAAGGGACAGGGTGGGGAGAAGGGCTGCCTCTTCAACCACCAAATCTAGGTGGGGTCTCTTGGGCCAGTTTACTCCTGACCTTGGAGCCCCTCTCAGCCTCTGCTTGCCTCACTCTCATACCTCGGTCTGGCCACGCTGACCCTATGAAGGGCCCCTTTCCACCCTGTAACAGGGGTACCCACGTGGTGTTTGGTGCCAGTAGAGGCAGCTGTCTGCTCTGGGAATGTTGAGAAAGGCCATGCCCAGCGACTGCCCAGCCGCTCCCAGTTCAACCTTCTGGCTATCAATGACATGTACAAGTGTCCGCATCCATGATGGGTTTGTGACCATGTGAATCCCAGCCATGTCTGCGTGTGTCCTTGGGTGAGGGCTGTATGTGTGCACTTGTGTGTGTTGTCATGAACAAGCAGTGGTGTCCACTCTGAGTTGGTTATGGGGCATGTGGACATGCCAGCCCAGCCCCTCTGCACTGGTGGCTCAGCCATCAAGAGGTTGCTCCTTGAATTGGTGAAGCAGGGCTCCTGGAGAGCCGGGTACGCCTGTGTGCTCACACGCCACACACTCCACACAGGCACAAGCGCCAGGGCTGTGGACAGCCCAGGTGGTGGCCCAGATGGAGCGCAGAGCGGCTCCCGAGCTGGCGTGTGGTATAGGGCGTGGGGAGGAGAGGGTCTTGGCTGAGCATGCTGCAGGCTCGGTTGCCGACCTGCCTGAAGCCACCCAGATGGAGCTGGGCTGAGCAGGTGGCTGTGCTATGGGGCCGTGCTGTGATGTCCACTCCCTCCAGCCTGGGCTGGCTCCCTGTGAAGCCAACCCCTTCTGAGACCCCATGGCTACCTGACGCTACACTGGAGCAGTCTGAGGCATTGGGGCACACACACAAACATATACACACACATACACACGCATAGGCACCGTGCTAAGCAGTCAGAGCCTCTGCTGGTTTCTGTCTCATTGGCTTTCACCTTGGCCTCCAGTGGGGCTGGGTGGCTCAGTAAGCATGGGCGTCTCTGGCAGGCAGAGGACAGGAGGGCCTGGTCACATGCAGTTTCTTTCAGTCACTTACCAGGTGCGGGGCACCTGCCTGGGTTGTGGCTTGGACAGAGACTAATTATCCCCAAAACTAGCTTAGGGGACCAACCTGTCTTCAGGGGAGGAATTTGTACATCGTTACTGGCTAAAACAGGACACTCAGTGAACTTAAGTTTCAGAATCATGATGAACGGGGTTTTTTTGTTTGTTTGATTGTTTTTGTTTGTACCAGGGATTGAACTCAGGACCCCCGGCCCAATGAACAGGTTTTTGAAGTAGTTTACAAATGATGCTGAGGCCATGCTCACACTAGAAAATTATTTGGTGTCTGGATCAGATTTGAGCAATAGCTCTGCAGTTTTCTATGCTAACCAGGCTGCCCTAGAAAATGCCTAGAGAAGAGTTCAAGGTCAAGGGATCTGCAGTGCAGAGGCCAAGGATCCAAGGTCACAGGGCAGGGGCAAGCAGATCTCCTTGAGCTCCTATTTATTCCTGGCGTGGGGGAGTCCCCTGCATAGCACAGGGAGCCTGAGAGAGCTGTTACTGACCGTGGCACCCTGTCAACAGATGGCCACGGTGCCTGGACCTGCCCACTAGCCGAATACCATGTCTCGAGAGGGAGGATCATGCCGCCTGGGCACGGGGCCCAAGGTACGGTCACGGAAGCCCAAGAAACCGCACTACATCCCTCGGCCCTGGGGCAAGCCATACAACTACAAGTGCTTCCAGTGCCCCTTCACCTGCCTGGAGAAGTCACACCTGTACAACCACATGAAGTACAGCCTCTGCAAAGACTCCCTCTCACTGCTGCTGGACTCCCCTGACTGGGCGTGCCGCCATGCACCCTCCTCACCCAGGCCCCGGGTGCCCACCCCTGACTGCCCCAGGGATCCTCCAGGCCCTGGTACCCAGCCCTCTGTGCCCAATCTTGTCACTGACAGCCTCTCCAGGCGTCACTGTGGTGGGGGCTCCAAGCCTGGGGCGGAAGGGTCCCCGGGGCCACTGCCCTCTCTGATTAGGGCCTCCCGGAAGGGTCCAGGCCCTGCTGGGCTCCTGGTAGAGTCATGGAAGCCAGGGCTGTGTACTGGCCCAAGGAACATGGCCCTGGGGGTGGTGGGGGCCATGACCTCAGCAGGTCCCGAGACCAATGTCTCCTGCTACCCACCTCCTCCTCCAGGCGACCTCCCTGAGGCCCACAGCCTCCACCTGTCTCTGCTGGGTGTCAACTACCCTCTTGGCCCGGGTCTCTTCTCCTACCTGGGGCCCTCACTGGCTGCTGCTGCTCACATGCCCTTCCTGGCCTCGGCCAGCCCCCTGCTATCCCCAGCCACTGCTATGCCATCCCAGCAGCCCCCTGAGCACCAGACCCTGACCCCCCGCCTGTACTATCCGCTGTTGCTAGAGCACAGAGTAGGGCTGCCCCCAGGCAGGGCAGCCCCGGCCAAGCCCTCTGTGCCCCCCAAGGGGCCCTCTGGGACTCTGGCTCCTGAGCTGCTGAAGGTGCCCATTCCAGGGCTGCCCAGGACCTGGGCCCACAGCACCCCTAGGAACCCAGGGCAGGAGGGAGAGCTGGAGGGAGCTGCCCAGAGTGACCCCCAGACGAGGCTGCCTCCAGGGAACAGGCTGGAGCTCCAGAAGGCCTCCTCAAGCCTGGCAGAGTTCTGTCCCCAGAGCAGGTAGGTGTCGTGGACTCTGGGTTCTGGGGATGGAGAGGTCAGGGGAGGACTGGATGGGAGGCTGGGCCCTGTCCCGAGCTTACTCACCGGAAATATGGGCTCCTGATCACGGAAGGGAACTGAGACCGAGAGTATCTTGCCTGTCCTTGGAGAACCCCATTCCCTTTCCCTGGGGATGAGGTGACAGAAGGGGCAGAAGTCACAGGGAGCTGGGCGTGCTGGTGCCACGCCTGCAATCCCGGCACTCAGGAGGCTGAGGCAGAAGGATCGCCACACGTTTGAGGCCAGCCTGGGCTACATAGTGAGCTCAAGGTCAGCCTGAACTACACAGTGAGACCCTGTCCCAAAAACAGCAACAACAAAAAAGAAGACAAGGGAACAAGGGCTGGGGTGCTCTGGTGGACACTGCAGCCTCCTGACTACTTCCTACCCTTCAGCCTGTCGACTGGCTCTTCCCTGATGCTCTGGCCTGAGGACAAGGAGCTGAGTGACCCTGAGGCCCTGGACCCAGAGGTCCCCCTCCGCCAGCAGCCACAGGGCCTGGTGCTGGCTAGTGCAGGGCCTGTGGGAAAGGACCTGAGCCGGGCCCTGGGTGACTACGCCAGGGTGGAGCAGTGCCTGGGGCAACTGGCCCCAGGTGGAGGCCTGGCCCCCCGACCTCTGCGGGAGCAGCTGAGTAAAATCCGCAGGGAGCTTCTGACTATTCACCAGGCCCTGGAGCAGGCGGCACAGCCACCGGACACGCCCCTCGACCTCTCTCTGAAACGGGTGGCCACCGAGGGACCTGAGGCCACAGCAGGGTCCTGGGCGCTACCCAAGCTGGGCCCCACTTTGGCGGGGGTGCCCCCTGAGCCCCCAAGCATGCTGGGTCCTGCGGCGCCTCAGCCTTTCTCTGGCCACACCACCAAGTGCGAGGCTGACTCCAGTGTCCCACCCCCTGGGCTTCCCTTCCAGGGCCCCGAAGACCCTGTCATTCTTGGCGGTGGCTGGAGCACCTGTGTCAGGGCTGGGGGCTCCCAGACCCCTAAGGATGTCCCTGGTCTGAAGAGTCCCCCAAGTGTTGAGGTCTGACCATAGCCCCCTTAGCTTGCTGACCGTGCTTCCCAACCCCAGCCCCACTGCCTGGGCCTGTCCAGCCTCAGCATGCATGTAGATGGATCTTAAGCCCATGATAAGGCTTGTTTCTGGGACCACATGGGAATAGTTGGGTCATGGTTATTTATTGATCACAGTTGTGGACATTAAAGTGGAAGTCACCTTCAAAAACCTTGCCTGGGCCACCTTCCTTTCTCCTATATCCAGAAGCAGTACTGGACCACTCCAGGAAACGTCCCTGACCTAGGCCTCTAGGTGGGCAGTGTCCCTGGCCTCCCTGCTGGACTTCCACCTGGGACTGGGCCCTCCTCTGGGGTCGGGGCTGGTGTGGATTGGGGGCCTCAGCAGTGGACAAAGCCAGGAGAGGCAAGTATGTGCTCTGGGGCTCCTCAGATAATGTGGCCTGGTTTCCGGTGCAGTGCAGATGGGCAGGAGTCTGAGCATCTGCCAGCCCCCAGCCTACCCAGGCCATCCTCGCCCCAGCTTCCCCCGTGGTTATATGTGCCTACTGCATTCTGTGGCTCAGGGCTGCTCCCCCCTGCACGGCCCCCTCTAAGGTCCTGCCAGCCCCTGCAGCCACGATAGGCATCGGTGGCTTTCACAGCTCGCTGCCTCCTTCCTGGTGCGACCAGGCTTGGCCTTCCATAGGCTGGGGTTGGGTTGGGTAGGGAGGGGAACCAAGGGTCCTGCAGCTACAACTAATAACTTCCTGGGAAGGTGGGACACATCTCCATGCGCACCCAGGAACGGCCCCCACAGTTGGGTTGCCCTCAGAGGAGGCACTATTCCTGCCTGCACCAGGATGGCCAAGCTGGGGCTAGGCTGGCCAGGCTGGGGCCAGTCCAAGCAGGACCTTTGGCCGCTCCATTAACTGCATTAACCTGGTGATAGCATCAGCCAGTCACCCCACCATGAGGTGGTGTCCAGAGCGAGGGTGCTGGCTCACCAGGCACAGGGTGCTATGGGTTGTAGACCAGGGCTGACAGATGCCAGCCACGCAGTCTTCACTGGAGGCTTCCAGAGACTGTAGGAGAGCCAGAAGGTGCTGGAGGAACCCCAGATCCTAAATCTGAGGCACACCCACCCCTGGGCACCCCAGGTGTCTGCTGCACCCTGATTTCTTGTGCTGGGAGTAGCATTGCTTCACATGAGCAGAGACAGAACAAACCTGCCCGCCTGCTGGGGGTGGCAAGAGAGTGACCTAGCCAGCAGGTCACCTTCCCCAAGGCTCTGCCAAAAAAGTCCTGTCTGCAGGCTGTGTCCCGGGGCTGCTCCTGGTTGCGTGGGGCGGGTATCTGGGAGGGGAGAGGTCTAGCCGAGAGGTAACTGGAAGAATGTCCAGGGAGGGTGAGGCCCCCTGAAGCCTGAGGCGGGAAGAGAACGAGGTTTACAATCCAGAGCTTTGCTTGCTCCCCCCCACCACCTCACTCCCTCCTGCTCACGACCACTAGCTTGTCCCTGCAGGGAACCTCTCCCCCCAGCCTCTGCAGGTCCTGGTCTCCAACAACAGAGGTTGCCTCCCCTGCCCATGGACTTGTCGCTGCAGGGAACCTGCTCCTTGCCCCCACTTCCCCCTCAGGCCTCCGTCTCCAACAACAGAGGGTAAACAGGAACAACACTGTTCCCGAGCTGGAGCACAGCTGAGCAGAAGCAGAACCATTGCAGAGCGGGAGCAGGGAGCCTGGCCTCAGGTACGAGAACCCCCTGGCAGGTGTCTCTGCAAGGGGCAGGAGGAGGGCCCTGGGAAGGAACCCTACTTTACCTGTCAGAGTTCAGAAGTCTCCCCAAGTGTGGGGACAGCCAGCAGTGGCTTAGGCTAATCCCAAGAGGGAAGAGATCCTGTGGGCAGTCTGAGAGATGCTGCTTATCCATTACCCCTCGCTCCTAACCCAAGATATTGTGAAGCCTGTATGCTCGTTTGGAGCTTAGCAAAAGCTTCCAGGAACTGGGCATGATGGCACACACATATAAGCTGCTTCCTGGTGACAGACTATGTTCTTGGAGCTGCGCACATCTTAGCACTCGGGAGACTGAGGCAGGAAAATTGAATTTGTGGCCAGCTTGGGCTACATATTGAGACCCTGTCTCAAAAAAGACATAAAGCCAAACAAACAGCAGCAAAACCCCAAACCTTTGTGGGTAGGTTGTACGTCCCAGACTCCTCTTTCACACCTGGTGGCCCTGGGCTTGGGAACCAGATGGGCGCTTAGGATCTGGAGGAGCTATGCTCTAATCCAGTACAGCACTGTCATCTTTAGACCGGGATATGCCAGTCCTGCTCGGAGAAGGGCACCAGGACCACTAAGTCACCACTTGCATCCAAGGGAAGAGCCTCACCCTTTTTGCTTCCTCCCTACCCCTTCAGTCCCTCTCTCCCTCCATCAGTATTGGGGATTGAATCCAGGACCGGGTATGATAGTCAAGAGACCTCAACCCTTTTTATTTTTTTATTTTGAAAGAGTCTTGCTAAATTACCTAGGCTGGTCTCAAAACTTGCCATCCTCCTGCCTCCGCCTCCCAAAGAGCTCTGATTACAGAAATGTGTTGCCATCCCCCATTATATCTCTCTTGCAGCTGCAAAGAAGCTAAGGCCGTGACTTTGCCTACCTGCCTACTCTCTGGTCTCCTGTCACTGATTCTCTGGCCTCCTGCTCCCCCCAGAACTGGCCAGCTGCTCTGAGGGCTTGCCCCTCAAACTGGACCTGGCTGGACCCCTTACTTGTTCCCAGCAGCCCAGGCTGCTTGGGCAAATCATGGTCCCTACAGGGGCTGCAGGCGGACCCCGAGGCCTGCACTGCTCCTCAGATGGCCTGCTCTTCCTGACAGCTGGGGCAGCAACCTGTGTCCATGTGCTGGACCTGGAGGGACGGTCCATCTGTCATCTGCCCTGCCACACACCGAGGGCTGGGCCTTTTGTTCCAGAGGATGTGGCTGTGACCGCTTCAGGGCTTGTGGTGGTCAGCGACCTTGTACATGGAGCTGTCCATGCTCTCAAGCACACTGCCTGGGACCCACAGGGCCACTGGGTGATAGCAGGCACTTTTCCATCCCCCCGAGGGCTGGCTGTAGATGCTCTTGGCCGCTTCCTGGTAACAGACTATGTAGTTGGAGCTGTGCACATCTTCAAGTTGGGCCCCACCTGGGAGCCCAGAGCCCTGCCCTCAGTGCTGGGTCTAGAGGGCCCTTGCTGGGTAGGCCCAGGGCCTGAAGGGGGCCTGGCTGTGAGCGAGGAGTTTGGGGATGTTCAGCTATTTGGCAGTGCCTGCCAGCCCCTGGGCTCTCTGGGGACTCTGACTGGACACAGCTTTGGCCACCCTGCAGGTGTGTGCTCTGACTCAGAGGGCAACATCATTGTGGCTGATGAGCAGAGGCGCAAGGTGATCCTGTTTCCTCGGGCTGGGCCCCCCATCTGCTTGCTGTTGGAGGGGCTGAAGCGGCCTTTGGGTGTGGCCTGTGTACCCCAAGGCCGACTTGTGGTGGCAGATTCTGGAGACAACTGCATCAAGGTGTACCAGTACCTCGGGGAACTGGACTGACTGATGGTGGACTCTGATGAAAGTACCTTTCGCCATCCTGACCAGCCTCCAGGCCATTAAACCATACCACAGGGGGTCAGTGGGGTCCTGTGGGGCTGCTGGCCATACTTCTGACTCTGAGATCCAATGTACCTAGCCCTGGGCTGGTCTTGTGTCTTTCTCTCAGAGAACTATGAATCAGCTGACTCCTTCAAGGCTCCAAAGCTGGGCCTTTCCACATCCCTGCTCAGTGTGCCCCTGGCCCTGTTCACTGTTCCCATGTCCACTTAAGTCTTGGCTCTGCTGGCTCAGATCCCAGAAGCCAGAGCTCTGGCAGCTGAGCCTTAGATCCCTTGGCACGATGGGCTACCAGCCAGCACATACCTAGGCAAGATCTCCTACCAGGCCCAGCCCCAGCCTCCTAATCAGAAGCAGGCAGACAGGGTGTGGCTGGGCTTGGTGGCTTGGGGCAGGATTAGGGCCCATCAGGGCTCAGAGGGCCCACTAGTCTCAGAGGCACGCACTGTCCTGAGCCTCCAGCACCTTCTCTGGTTCAAGCAGAGGTAAGGCGGGGTAAGGAATGGAAGTCAGGCTTGGAGGTGCCCTGGAAGACATGGCTGGCTCTGCCACTTGCCCACATGGAACTACTTTGAAGCCTGTGTGAACCTTCACTTTCTCTTCTGCAAACATGTCCAAACAACTCTAAAGTCATGGGAGGGCGACAGTGTTGGGAGGGTTCCAGGTGGCACCCTCCTGTCTCTGATGACAGACTCCTGCTGCTTAAAAAAAGAGAAAATACAGCCTTTCCTCCTAAATGGGCAAATGGGGACTGAAAGGGATTTGTGTAGAGGGGCAGAGTTATTCGGTGAGTCCGGGCCAGGAATGGGTTTCATGCCAGAGAGGACAGTGCTGGGTCTTACTTACCACAGCATGTTGTGAGGTGACCTCTATCCAGCACCAGGCCATTATTTAAGGCCTTTCCATTCTTGGTTCTCTCACTAGGTAATGGCCCCTACAGGTGGGGGATTAAGTGGACAGGATTTAAAAAGTTGCCTCCAGGGCTTAATAAACGTCAGCTACTGCCCTCACTGTGGGGACCTTGTTCCTACAGCAGGGGTCCAGGGCATCTGTGTGTGACAGCCCCATTGGACCCCATCAGCCCGTGGCTGGCTGATCAGGGTGCGGGTTCCTAGGGCAGGGGACTTCGAGTGGCCTGAGGCAGCCCCTCCACAGATAACAAGGTGGGAGGGCACCGGTTGGAGCTAGGGACAGCTTCTTTGAAACCCACGCAGAGGGCCGGTGATTTAGCTCAGTGGCACCATGCCTGCCTCGCAAGTGCAAGCAAGGTCTTGAGTTCAATCCCCGGTACAGAAAGAAAGAGGAAGGAAGGAAGGAAGGAAGGAAGGAAGGAAGGAAGGAATAAAGAAACACCACGCAGGGCCTCGGGGCTCTTTCATTTTGAGATGGGGAACAAATCAGATAGCTTGCGAAGTTTGCCGGGGGTCTGGCGGGGTGGGGTGGCCTCTGAGCGCGGAACTCTAGTGAACGGCCTGCGGGCAGCCCGGGAGCCTTTGAGGGTAGGACCGTTGCGCAGCAACGCGCGCAGAGCGGGCGGAAATGGGACTGGTGTCCCTCAGCGCGGAGGCGGCTGGGCTGGACGCTCAGAGCGCCCTTGTCAGCCCAGACCCACCTGACACGTGCCCAACCCCATCCCTCCCCGTCGCCTGGAGACGCGGCCTGGTCCAGCGGGTGAGCACGGGAGGGCCGGAGTCCTCAGTAGGGCAGAGGGAGGGTATCCGTCCTGGGGCTGCGCCAGCCTCTGGCCTTTCGGATTTGTTTTCTCGTCCTCGAAGTGGGCGGTCCTGAGTCTAAAGGGCGCCTGGCGGATCTCTGTGACCTGCCCAGCCTGGGTCCGCCTGGACTGCACAAGGCCACCGGCGTCCGTGGGACGGGCCTGTTCCTGACACTTGACCCTGACCACCGGAAAGGACGGAAACACACTCACCTCCACCCTTCTGAAATGAGACAGAAAAGCAATGCTTACAGGAGAGAAGGAAGTTGTCCCTCGAGCACGTGTGTGTGTGTGTGTGTGTGTGTGTATACATACGTGTGTACAAACAATGTAGGGTAAAGATGAATCCTTCCGAGGCTTCATGGAGGAGGATTTCAGGCTGTGTCCCTGGCCTGTCCTAACTGGGCCCCATATTCGTTCATACATTGGAGGATGGGTTAGTACTGCTTCATGGGGTGGGCTTTTAATCAGATTTCTGTGGGAGGCTGTCTTGGGACCTCTTCACCTGACCTTCTAGGGCTGTTTCACCAGGAGCTGTCTCCTTCCTTTCCAGCTCTGGCCACTTTTTTTTTTTTTTTTTTTTTAATCACCATCTTTAAAGATGGTCACGTTGCCCAGGTTTCTGCCTGTTTTCTCTCATCTCACACCTTCTCTGCTATTGATTGCCTGGTGTTTCATCTTCTTCTGGCTGCTGGATCCCCTGCAGCCTGGTGAGCGAGCGCGCTCTTTTGCACTTCAGTCACTCCCAGAGGCTGGGAATGGGGATGAGAATTTGCCCCCTAATCTGTTGGGTTCTCACCACCCCTCAGATCAGAGCATCAACACCTTGCCTCCAAATCTTTCCTTAGATGTGAGGAGCTTCTTGTTCTGTTTCGCTTTTAAGGCAAGCTTTGTAGATGAAGCATACTACACACAAAGCAAGTTCACAAATAGTATGTACAACTGTTGAATTTATCCAATAGGAGGAACATACTAAATAACCAACACAATAACCCCACCAGAACATGATTATTATTAGACCAAGTTGTTTCTCTGCAGACAATAGTCTTAGGGTATTTTCCTTAGTTCCTGTAAAAAACTATTCCACAGCAGGGTATGATGGTGTGTCCTGAAGGGCTGATGCTGCAAGGCTTGGGCTGTGCTAGGTAGTCCCTTGTGGCAGTCACCTAGCTAAACATACTGGGCCCCTCACAGGCAGAAGTGTTCTGTCCCTCTCACAGTGCCCCTAAGTGCCTCATAGGCCCCTAGAGCCAGACCCCAAAGAAGGGACAGAAAGAGAAAGTGGGGCACCAGACTTTCCCTGTGGGCATCCACCAGTTGCCTAGCCTCCGTGGTCATTATGGGGAAAGGGCTTTTAGGAGTCCTGTAGCTTGACTCGGGTGCCCTTTTTAATTGGAACCCACAGCTGTGAAATCCCCCTTTCCCAAGTTGACTGTGACAGGCCTAGACCAGCAGTGGCAAACCTATGGCGTACATGCTGCAGCGGGCTGTTTATATCATTGAAAGTTCTAAAAGGTTCGCCATCACTGGCCTAGGCCTTCCGGCACCTGGTCTGGCCTACCTGTAGGAGAACAGGGCCGCTGGACCAGTCTCTCTGTCTCTCTTTTTTTTTTTTTCCTTCATTGATTGAATCATAGTCTCTTAAGCTTCTGGCATTTGTGACTCTCTTAGGTCCTTCCCATCTGTCCTGAAGGGCTTGGTGGGCACTGGACTTGGAGGCCCAGGATTAGTCCAAGGCCTGTGTCCTTCTCCACACAGGTGTGTGTTCCAGCTCGGGGACTTTGCTTGGGTGACTGCTTTGTCCTTTGTGCAGGCAAAGAAGATAAGTGTGGGCAGCTAGACCGTGCCAGTGAGGTAGTCCTTCCTGTTGGCCTGGTGCAGGAACTCAGATGGAGAAATGAGAAAGCCTGCCCAGCTCAGTAGGGGGTGCCTGCCAGGAAACACAGGATCCCAAACTAACTTGCTTCTGGGGAAGAAAAGGCTCAGGCCCCTGCAGAATTTAGTACTCACAGCTGCTTGGGGCTGAGCTTGCTGTTCAGGGCCACACTGGGGAGGTGAGAGGCCAGAAAGGCTGATGTCTCTTCATTCTGAGAACATGACAGCATTTTCCATACCTCCAAGTCCCGTGCATACCTATCCCACGTGTAGATGGCTACATGGTTGGAGAAATACATCCTAAAAGGGGGAAAATGCTCTCTGTGTGTGAGCCCTTCCCTGAGCGGCTGTTGGGGATTCCAGGGGATGGTGGGTACTGCTCAACGACACTAAAAGTAGGGTGGAGGGTCACAGCGAGGGCAGAAACTCCAAGATAGCTGAGCCTGTTTCCTGATCATAGTGACAGGTGGATGCCCTCACTATCATGAAGGGGGAGGCTCCTTCAGGAAGGGGGCAGTCTAGACTCTGGGCTCTTCCCCAGGCACCTTCTGGGGTGCCGAACCAGTATCTGCAGTGGCCAGCTATGTACATGCTTCTGGTTTCCTTGGCCCAAAAGCTTATCTTAAATTTGTGTTTTTATTCTTAAAATCTTAATCAGTAAATCCTGATTAAAATTGTATTTTGTGTTATTTTGTTGAGACCACATGCTTTTCAATGTGCTACACATAAATAAACCTCTTTAATCTGGGCTCTTAAAAAACCTTGTGCTAGCCAGCTGTAATGCTACACATCTGCAGTCTCAGTTACTTAGGAGGCTCAAGTTCCAGGCCAGTTTGGGCAACTTAGAGGGATACCATCTCAAAATAAAAAGGCTGGGATAGAGCTTAGTGGTAGAGCATTTGCTTGCACCTGTGAGGGTTCAATCCCTAGTACCTTAAAAAACAAGAGCCTTGTGCTCAGTTCCACAAGCCTTTGTCAGGCGATGTCTCTAGGGGCATGTCACCATGCCCTCTTTCAGTCTGCTTGTCTTGAAATGAGGGGAAGCACTGCTAAGACATTCACAGCCACTGCCTTGTGTGGTAGTCCTCACACTGGCCTTGGAGGAGCAAGGGCCAGCGTGAGATGGACAGCCAAAGCCCACCAGCCTCAATGATCAAACCCAGTGCTGGGTTGCCCCAACCTGTGGGCAACAAATGTATACATCAGGACTGCCGGTCACATGCTATAGCCACAGAGTTGACAGTCTTCATGCAGCAGCAGTTCTGAATCTACCTCTTCCCTCCCTTCCAGGGTCCTTGGGATGGTGCTCAAGGCCTTCTTCCCCACATGCTGCACCTTGGCAGACAGTGGCCTGTTGGTGGGTCGTTGGATCCCAGAGCAGAGCAGTGCCGTGGTCTTGGCTGTGGTGCACTTTCCCTTCATCCCCATCCAGGTCAAGGAGCTCCTGGCCCAGGTGCAGCAGGCCAGCCAGGTAGGTTTGGTTGTGCTGGGCACCTGGTGCCATCACAAGCAGGAGCCTGAGGAGAGCCTAGGCCACTTCCTGGAGGGTCTGGGTACCATCTTCTCTCACGAGCCCTGGCTGCAGCTATGCTGGGAGAAGGGCAGCAAGTTCTGGAGCTGCAAGGCTACCCACCAGCAAAGTTCCACCATCCCTGGTGTTCCCATTGAGGACCATGTCATGCTTATCTTCTATGACCAGCGTAAGGTGCTGCTGTCCTATCTGCATCCACCCACAGTTCTGCCTGACTGCCAGGCTGGAGACGCCACAGCCAGTGCAGAGGGCCTGGCTGCTATCTTTGACACAGTGTCACGCAGTGAGGCGCTGTTCTGCAAAAACCAATTTGATGAGGACCCGGTGAGGCTGAGCCACTGGCAATCGGAAGGTCTGGAGGCCAGTATCCTCGTGGAGCTGGCAAAGAAGGCTTCAGGGCCTGTCTGTCTGCTGGTGGCCTGCCTGCTGTCACTGGTCTCAGCTGCAAGTGCCTGCCGGTAGGTGCCACTGGGGACATGGAGGGAGGGGCAGACAGTGGGCCCCTGAGAGTCATAGGCTTTCCCTTCAGTGTGCAGGGACTTGGAAGCCCATATGGGTCCTTCCTGAGCCTCACAACTACCCCCAGGGCCCTGGCACTGTTCTTGCCCTAACTTCCCTGGCATCTCAGAGGATGTCCCAGTAGTTGCAGTTTTCATGTCCCCTACTCGTGGGTTAGAGCCAGTTTCCAGCAGCCTCAGTGGCTATGTGCAGCCCAGCAGGTAGGAAGATGGAGTGAACTGTGGATGATTCAGGTCCCTTCAATCTAGGAGTTTGGCCTACTTAGAGCACACAGGCCTGCCAGCTTCCCTGTGACCCCAGCTCTCCACACAGCAGGCCTCTAGGTACCACTGCTGTCCCTATCGGCAGAGCTCCCTTGAGGCTGTGGGGTGACATTCACTCACTGTTGGCCTGGGGTTGTGGTTCCCAACTTCACATTCAGAACCACCTGCAAGGGTCCTGGCCCGCTGGCTCAGCCCACGATTTTATAAAAGCCCTGAGGGCCTGCGTTTGCTGGCTTATAACCAGAGGGCCTGGGAGCCCCTCCCTCCCTGAAAAGATGTTTACCTCGTGCTGTCACCCCATGGGGAGAGGCTGTGGTTCCCGTTTGATCCAGGGACTGACAGAGTTGGGTGTGGGGACACCTTGGGTTGTGGGAATCTTGATGTGAGGAATGGGGCTTTGAGGGTTCAGAACAGCCTTGAAATTAAGTAGGTGAAAGTATGTGTCTGGGCTGAGGTTCAGTTTTGACAGAGTCCTTAGCTTTTATCATATTCCCAAAGGACCCAAGAAGGGTTCAGAACTGCTGGTGAGGGCCAGATATTGATTAGCCCATCAGGCAAGTATTGGCTGTTGACTGGTGATTATAGGTGCTGATACTCAGGTAAGCCATGGCTGATACTATGGGAATGAAGTCCCTGTGTCCCTCATGGCTTTGTGCCTCTTCCAGGCAGCTCCTGGGATGTTGTCAGGGGCCTGGACCATGCAGGGCTTATCTGCAACCTTGGAGAGATCATCACACCAGTGAGGTATCTGTGTAGCCAGCAAGGGATCACTGCCTGTTCGGTGGTGAGGAAGGGGAGGCTTAGTGGAATGTGGCCCATTTTTTGTCTCAGAGCTGCTCTCTTGAGGATGAGCCCTTTGGTCTCGGGCCCCTCCTCCCTTTATCAGGGGCTTGGATGGGGGTATGGGCTCCCGCTGACCCCCTTTCCAGGAAGGTCAACATGGATGTGGCCCTTGGCCTGATGCTGCTGTCCTGGCCGCATATGAATGCATGCCGCTGAGTTGCCACTTTTCTCTACCGCTGCTTGCAGACTTCTCTCCTTAGCATGTGAGAGCCAGTAGAAGTTTCGCCATGCTTCCTTTTCCTTGTGAGAAACTCAGTCTCACTGGGAAGCTGGATTAGTTCCGGGAAATCTGAGCCTTCTGGGCCCCATCAGACAGGGAAAGCAAGATCCTGGGTAGGCAGGAGGCCACCTGATTCCTACTTTTGGGACTGTAATGAGCTCAGCTTTGGGCTGACCTGGGGACTAAGGTGTGTTGAGGCCACAGTTTTTTGAGGCATTCAGGTTCTGTGTTAAGGTGAGCACGCACTGTGGCTGAGCCCTGGAAGTGCAGCTTGCCCCATCTGCCTCCCTGGCCTGCTGAGTTCTGCAGGGGCCACTGGGCTCCAGCCTTTCCTCTATGCACCTGCACGGTGCATGCATCATCAGAAAGGAGAGCCCTGATGGATCTCTCAATGGATGCTCATGCTCCCGTGCAGGCTGTGGAAGCTGTGGCCTCTGCCCTTCATCGCCAGCAAGTTCTCCACCTGTGAGCAGCTCCGGCACCGGTTTGAGCACCTCACGCTCGTCTTCAGCACCCAGAAGGCCCGGGGCCCTGCTCAGTTGATGAGGTTTGGCCAGGGGTCTTTCAAAGGTAGAACGCTCTGGGTCCAGTCCCTTCCCTACCCCTGCTCTGCACCAGCCTTCCTGGGTGGCCTTCTACTGCCACTGGACCCCTCACACTGCTCCCACTGACCCTTCTTCTAGGAAGGCCAACATGCTGGTCTCTCTGCTCCTGGATGTGGCCCTTGGCCTCACACTGCTGTCCTGGCTCCATAGCAGTAACCGAATTGGGCAACTTGCTGACGCCCTCATCCCCATGGCTGACGTGAGTACATTAGGGTTTCCCTCCTGTGGCTGATTGAGTTCTCTGAGTCAGCTGGAGTAGCTCTTCCCGTCCTTACCCTGCACACACAACCCTCATGCCTGAACTGAGCAGGGGGCTGTTAGAACTGATGTCACTCAGGGCAGCCCTTGCCAAGTGCCTGTTTCTCCTCCTGAAGGTGAATATATCTGGGGCCACTTGTTTTTGTTTTTTGTTTTAATTTAGAGACAGAGTCTTACTATGTAGGCTGGCCTTGAACTTGTGGCAATCCTCTTGCCTCAGCCTCCCAAGTGCCAGGAATATAGGTGTGTGCCACCATGTCCAGTTTATCTGGGGCCACTCATTCTTAAAGCTTTTAGGAGGAGTCCTTCTCTCTGCCAGGCCCAGGATTGTAGCTCTCCATTGTTTCTCTACCCCTGAGATCAGTTTTTTTCTCTCTCTCCTGGACTCTGTGCTCTCTGCATGAGCATCAGGGAACCTCTCTGCCCAAGGCTGTCTGCCGGGTGTGTCATGCTGTGCCCGACATTGGTTGCGTAATTCCCATGCTGACAGCTAGGGGTGCAGGCTTGTCTTCTGCGCTCCTTACTTTACCAGCATGTCCTGGCCAGGGGCAGGCCCTGCCCTCCTCTTCTGTCCTTGTCTACCTGCTGTTTACATGCTGCTGGACCCAGAGCCCTGCCTCTCCCATTAGGAGCATGTCCACCTTTTGGCCTCTTGGGGCCTGCTTGTGGCTAGATTAGGACTCTGAGGGGCTGGAGCTAGTGCCTCTCAGCTCCCTGTTGGCTATGGGGACTCAAGACCAGTCCAGTAGGAAGGAGGGGTTGGTGTAGGGAGAGGCATGGCTGCTTCTATACTCTGCTTCTTGACCAACTTTGTCCTAGACATCCCTCTGCCAAGTTGCTCAAAAATATAAATATTTAATTAAAAATGAAAGTCTCTTCCTGCTGCCAAGCCCTTATCCTTTAAATATTAAATAAGCTCTATTTATAAAGAACATTCTTCCCTTCTTGCTAATTTTGACACGGCTGAGGCCTTAGCACAAGATCAAGAGAGGGCCTTGAGGATGGACAGGTTGGGGCACAGAGATGCTGCCTGTAGCCTTGCCTCAGCAAGGAAAATGAGGGTTCCAGTGGCTAGCACAGGACCTAGAAGCTGGCTGTCCTAGGTGGCTAGAGCTTGGCTTCCCTACTTGCTCCTGAGGTCCCTGTGCTGTCTCTTGCCCTCACTTGATCTTATCCTCTCCTCTGGGGGCCCGTGTCCTCCATCACTGCCACCTGCTGCTCTGGGCCCTGATGGGTCTGATGTTTTCTTACTCACACGAGGTCACACCCCATGGGTAGCACAAGTGGTGGTAGGTGGTGGGGTGGTGTCTTTAGTCCACAGTTCCCCTGTAGGGCTGGAAGTAAGCCCTACTGTCCAGCTTTGATCATGTCCATGTTTGGGGCTCAGGCTTCAGGGAGTCCAGAGGTGAAGGGGTGAGGTGGGAGGCAGAGGGTTACTCTCAGTAGGTTCATGCCCATCAGGAGCACCTGCCCAAGGGGCTGAGGCACTTGTCAGCTGCCTAGGTTTTGTGCTTGGGCCTGAAGAGGGGTTCCTTGGCTAGGCTAGGCATTTGGGAAACTGCCCATCTATTTAGGAGATGGGGGTCTGGATCTTTGGAGGAAGGAAGTGTGGACTGCTTTTGCCCTGCTCGGGCAGGCAGGCTGAGGTGGAAGCCCACCATGAAGATCTCAGGAGGTGCTGATGTTTGTTGATCTTGACTGCACACTCACCACCAACAGCAACCCCTGTCCACCCCACCCCCACGTCATGTCCCTGCAGCATGTGGCCGAGGAGCTCCAGCATCTGCTGCAGTGGCTGATGGGTGCTCCTGCTGGGCTCAAGATGAACCGGGCACTGGACCAGGTGCTGGGCCGCTTCTTCCTGTACCACATTCACCTGTGGATCAGTGAGTGCCTGATAGGGATAAGAGGGTTGGCAGAGCTTCACATTCCAGGGACCCAGGCCTCAGCTGAGGAGGGTGGCAGGGCCCCGCCAGGCCCTGTCCCTTTTATCCCTGTTTGCTAGTCTCCCTTGTGTATGAAGCCCATTGTGCTGGTCTAGCTGACCTGCCAGACATCAGGCCCAATGGTGTGGTCTTTGTGCTTGAGGTTTCTCAAGCCTCAGGCATCCATGTTTAGCAAGGAACCTGGGTGTCCCAGGAACTCCAGGCGCACCACTCAGGGCTAACCACCATCTTGCCAGGCTATATCCACCTCATGTCTCCATTCATCGAACGTATCCTGTGGCACGTGGGCCTCTCAGCCTGCCTGGGACTGACAGTTGCCCTCTCCATCCTGTCGGACATTCTTGCCCTCCTCACCTTCCACATCTACTGCTTCTATGTCTACGGTGCCCGGTAAGCATGTGTGTCCTATGTGCAGCCTTTGGGCCCAGGACATTACGAGCTCTGGGGTGTGGGTGAGGCATGGGGCACAGCCCTTATGGTGCCCATGTCCACAGGCTGTACTGCCTGAAGATCTACGGCCTGTCCTCTCTCTGGCGTCTGTTCCGGGGGAAGAAGTGGAACGTGCTGCGTCAGCGGGTGGACTCCTGCTCTTACGACCTAGACCAGGTGCCTGGGGGTGTGTGTGGGAGGAGGCTCCATCCTGTAGCTGGCCCACTACATTTGGGCTGGGGGAGGTACACACAGACTTTCCCCATGCCAGAGAGGACCTCGCTTCCAAGGCACCGTGCTTGGGGCCACATGTCCAAACTTCTGCTCTGGCTTGGTGCATTGGCTTGCTCATACCTAACACAGGAGAGCTTTTTTCTGATACTGTCTTGGCCATCTACCCCACTGGCTGGCCACTCTACAAGCCTAGCAAGTATATACGAGGCCCATGGATGCGCCTCTCGTGGTACTGGGAAGTGTATCTGAGCAAGCTGTCCAGATTTCACTTGGATGCCAAGAGGTCCCATCTGAAGTTACGGGACTGGTTGGGGTGGGCAGTGGAGTATAGCCATTGCTAGGGGCCACTCCTGGCTGCGGCCTTGAGTCACCAGGTGTACTGCCGCCTTCTCCCCACAGCTCTTCGTTGGAACCTTGCTCTTCACCATCCTGATCTTTCTCCTGCCCACCACGGCTCTGTACTACCTAGTGTTCACGTTGGTGAGCCAAGCACTCGTGTCATGGGGCCTCCAGTACTTGAAGTAGACACTGTCAGCCTTAGTGAGCTGTGAGCCCTCACTGCAGTTATGGGCCAGGCCATCTACCCCTGCAGGCCACATTAGCGTGGCTGTTTTGGGCTTTGGGAAATGTATGTTGGGCCCTAGAATGGCTGGGGTCCTACCCTGGGTACCCCCTGCTGTGGGGGCGCTTGGTTGGGTGCAAGTGCCAGCAAAGCCCATGTTGAACAGTGGGGGTATTAGGGTCATAGAAGTCCTGGGTGCTACAGGGTGGACAGTGGGAGGTGAGCAGGGTCACCGTGTGGGGCTTTGGGACTCATGGTCTCTGACCTGGTGGGTGGGCTGGCTCCTTGGCCCCAGAGTAGGGGTGCTGTCTCCCTCCTGCCTCTTGGGTACCCAAACCAAAGGCAGGCTCTCTACTCTTCTCAGTATAGGACCCATGCTTTTCCCAGGGCCCTTGACCCTCAGTCACTCTTGGCTGTGGCCCATGATCCCATCGAGTGGCTCTGTTTGAGAGCATGTCCAACAAGGCTCTGGCCACAGCCCTGGCTCAGAGGTCCTGAGTGTTGCTTTTGCTGCAGCTCCGGCTCCTGGTGGTCACTGTACAGGGCTTGATCCATCTGCTTGTGGACCTCATCAACTCCCTACCTCTGTACTCACTTGGCCTTCGACTCTGTCGGCCTTACAGACTGGCAGGTAAGTTCTGTGTGCTGGGCAGCCAGCCCCCCCTGGCAGTTGGGAACATATATCCACTGGACTCTGCAAAAGTGCTTGCTGTGCTGGTCATCTACCTGGAGGCAGAGGGCTGTGGCATGGGTAGTTGGGGAGGCAGAGCTTCCTGCTCACAGGCATCTGCTGGGCCAAATGCCCTCATAAGGTAGGGTGGAAGGTCCCCCTGAGGCTGTGGGTCAGTGCAGCTCGTGCTGTGCTCTTCCTGTAATATCCTTGATTTGTTGTAGGTCTTTCCACTGTAGCTTATGTGTTATCTGACTGTGGCTCAGAGAAGGTCCATCTTCACAGGTTATGTGGGCCATGTGCCTGCTGGCACCCTTAGTCTTGGAGGGGTGGGCTAGGGAAAGGGCCACCAGGCTGGCCAGACCCCATGATAAGAATGCCCTGCACTATCTGTGGTTGGCATCCACCACCCCAGCTGTCTCCCTGCCATCCTTACTGCAGGTGGCTGCCCCGTGGTGCTCTGATACCAGTGTGAAACTAGCTCCTGAGGGGAGGCTGTCCCTGCTGGTCAGGGGCTTCTAGTCTGGCCTGGGCAACTTAGACTTTGTCTCAAAATAAAAAATTTTTAAAATGCTGGGGAAGTAGCTCAGTGTGAAGGCCCTAGTTGTGGGTCAGCTCATCTGGCTGAGAGGGTTTGGACACAGCAGGGGACCTGAGAATTTCCTGGCACAGCTGCGGTCCAGTTCCCATTCCAAAGTGACCGTCCCCAGGTGGCCCTCTTAGCCAGCTCCAGCCACAGGGTATGGACATGTTTTTCAGCTTTGAACCAAGGTTGCTTCCTGTTCTGGATACCCTAACCCCTTTCTTTTCCTTTCTTCTTTCTTCCTTCCCTCTTTTCCTTCATGTAGTGGGATTGAACCCAGGGATTTTGCACTGAGCTATTTCTGTAGAGCTGCAGAGCTGTAGAGGCCATTTTATTGCCCAGGCAGCTAGCTCAAGAGGCAGATGGGAAGGACGGGGGACGAAGATTGCTGTGTGCCCAGGCAGGCCTGCCACCACCTGGGTGCTGCACAGAAGAAGGGGCCTTTGCTGCCAGAGGTCACTGCCCACACCATCCTCTGCTGATCAGTAGCAGGACAATCGGGGCTATCTGCAGGGCTCTGTGGGTGCTGGAAAAGGCTACCACTCTCCCCTTCAGCATCTTGTTCTCCTTGCAGCTGGCGTGAAGTTCCGTGTCTTGGAGCATGAGGCAGGCAGGCCTCTCCGCCTCATGATGCAGGTGAGACCTCATGCCTCATCCACTGCTCTGCCTAGGTTTGGGGACAGCTAGTGTCAGTTGTTATGGAGTCCGGGTGCACATCAGCCTGGGGCCAAATGCAGACAAGGGGCCCCCTGCAGGGTTTGAGGGTTCATGGTGGTTTTCGTGGCTGAAATCTAGCCCAGTTCATGGATGGGGTCACTTTGTCACAGATCCGATATCCTGGGCTGCCTACTTGGCCCCATGTCCCAATTCCTGCCCTAGGCCCCATAGGGCTTAAGTTCCTGGTGGAAAAAAATCAATTTAACAAAGGCCTCAAGACCTTCAGGCATTCCCCACTGGGCCCCGACGGTTCCATTCCATCTTAAACAGTTCTGGGTGCTTGGTCCTTGTGGGAGGGAGCAAGACGAGGTTTTGGGTACCTTGGTAGGTTGCAGATTACCTTTTGGGCCAAGTCCATCCTGCCTTAGATGTTGAGGCAGCCAGGGACTCTGTGATCTTCCCCTGCCTAAGAGGCTCCTGGGAGCTGAATGAATCTTGGACAGGTACATATCCATCCCCAGGGAACATGTAGCTCCTGCCCCACCTCATCTGCCTTAGAAACTTGTAGCTGTCTTTGGGGGTTGGCCAGCTGTGTCATGGGCAAGAGCCATGTCTGGGCTGGCTGGCCCTGTCCCACAGTTGCCCAGCCCAGGGACTCTGCAGCGGGCCTGCACCCTAGTCCTTCCTCTGCAGACATGCTGTAGCACCCTGATCACCGTGCTGACTGCCATTCTCTTCTTCCAGATAAACCCCCTGCCCTACAGCAATGTGGTGCACACCTACCGCCTGCCAACCTGTGGCTGCCATCCCAAGCACTCGTGGGGCTCCCTGTGCCGCAAACTGTTTTTTGGAGAGCTTATCTACCCCTGGAAGCAGAAAGGGGATAAGCAGGACTGAGGTACCTGGCTGTGGTCTGCTCAGCACCACTGCACAGCCCACTATCACACCTCTCAGTCATTGTGGCATTGAGCTTTGGGTTCATGGGCTCCCAAGTGTGGGCAGGCTTTGTTCTAAATCCTATCCTGATACTGGGGGCCTCACCAGGCCATGTGAGGCAGCCTCCTCTCAGCCCACACTACATCCCACTCTAGCACCATTGGCTTTGGGACCTGACTCTGGTCTGCTGTGGTCTCCACACTGCCTGATCCCCAGCATCTCCCAGGTCAGCCTCTGGAGAGTACTGGCAGGTCCCTCTGGCTGTTCCCCAGTGGTGGGTGGAGGGCCACTTCCTGGGATGCACTCTTCTGGTATCTTCCAGCTGCTGCAGCAGAATGCCTCCCACCCCAGGTTGAAGCAGCTGCTGACCTCCAGCCCCAGCAAAACAGAGCTCTTGCACCCTGAATTGATCAGGGCTTTTCTCCTGGAGCTCCCTCAAGAGTGGCTCGAGGACACAAGTGCTCCCACAGTATGGGTACCCTTGAGGAGGTGTTGTGGCTCTCTACCTGGCTGTCAGTCAGCCAGCAATGATTGAGGCCCTAGGAGAGGAGGATAAAGGTGCCCAATGGTGCAGAAAGGTCTGTGTTGTAGCTAGGAGGGGGCAGCATGCCCTGCCCATCTCTGGGGCACTCGGGACTATTAACCTGGCATATCCACTACCCATACTCCTTGCCTCAGGCCACATCAGCTCTTAAGCACCCAGTGAAGATTGTCAGCAGGATGGGTTCTGACCTGCCTCTTGCTTTTGTTACAATAAAACTTCACATGTTTAGAGCGCCAGTTAGCCTTTGTAATCCCATGTGTGCCGCAGGTCTAAGGTGAACCCAGTGGGTGCAAATGCCTCCTGGAGGACTTGGGTTTTCTCTGAGGTGATTGCCATGGCCTGCTTCCTGTTTCACTTACCCTGCACAGTGCTGGCAGGTAGGGAGTAGGCCCATGCCCTTTCAAGCCCTAGCCCAGCTAGATAGCCCCTCACAGCCTCTCCTGGTGTACAGGGCTGTATCTGGGACAGGGGTAAGCCACCCCTGGCTCTGATATGTATTTGGGCTCCATAAGGGCAAGGAACTCCCTGAACTGAGCTGACCCTACCTGTCCTGCAGCCTCTGGGGGCCTTGGGGGCCTCCCATCTGTGGTCCCGCTTATAGAGAGGGCCTGGAGCTCAGAGAGACCTGTTAGCAGCTCCCCAGCCTGGGTCTCTACCAAGTGGAACTGACTGCAGAGTGCTGGAGAGCTTCTTGTGGAACTGTGTTCACTCACGAGCCTGCTGACTGGCCTCACACCTACATTGCTGGGGGCAGCCTTCCATCTGGGTACCGTGTCCAGCTCCTAGACGCAAGTGCAGGAGCCTCTGACCTGGGCTTCTTAGCAATCAAAAGCTGGGGCTGTCACACACGGGCTGCTACACATTTTGCCTCCACCCCTCCCTGCCGTTCTGCCACTACTACTCTTCCAGCTGCCTGTCACTGCCCCTTTACCCCCTCTGGCATTCTCACTGGGCAAAGATCTGTCCCTCAGCCTAGCCCACCTGGCTGCTGTCATCTGAACAGGGTACCAGGCTGCTTATTTCCCAAGGGCCAGCCCAGGTGTGGCCCCGGAGCCAGCTGAGGGTATAATGGTCACATCAGCTGTTTGCAGCCACTGAGATCCCACTTGCCAAAGAGTGTCCCTTACATGGATTTGTCTGGTGATTTTCATGAGATACTACTGCTCATGTTTGTGGCAGGACAGCATATAAGTGCTGCTGTCCTTGGCATCATCTCAGGAGGCATGAAAGGTCTGTTTGTCTATGCTAGGTGTTATCAACTTGATCTCTTGGCCAGGGCAGCTATCTGCCTGGGTTCCCCCTTTTTTTGTTTTGTTTTGTTTTTTTTTTTTCTTTAGTTTCTTGAGATGTAGTTCAGGCTGGCTTTCAGTTCAATTTGTAGCACAGGCTGGTCTCAAATTGGCAGCGTTCCTCACTTAGCCTCCCAAGTGCTGGGATTATAGGTGTGTGCCACCAAACAGGGACCTTGTTAACAGTAACTTGTCTAGCGACCCTTGTGAGCATGTGAACAGCCTGTCTCTCATTGTCTTCTCACCACTAGCTATACCACCCACCAAGATTTTGGCTTTTCCCACTCACAGGATGCTCAAGGGGCCTCCCCTTGGTACCAGGCCAGGGCAGGGTCTGGAGCAACTGCAGTCGGGTGCTACCAGAGCTTCCTGGGCACAGGACTTCAGGGGCCAAGGTCTGTTTGCCACAGTGGGTGACCACAGACCCTTCTGAGGGTTTGGGATACAGTGCAAAGATACTGTCTTGGTAAATTTTCTATTGCTTTAACAAAATACTTGAGGTCAGGTAAGTCATGAAGAATAGAGGCTTAAATGGCTCATGATTCTAGAGACTGAAAAAATCTAAGACCATGATGTAAGTATCTGAGGAAGTCCTTGTTGCATCATAGCACAGTGCCAGGCATCACGTGGCAAGACAGAGCAGGGGTGCCTGTCCAGGTCTCTTTCCCTTACAAAGCCGTTAATGCCACCATCAAGACCTCATGCGATCCTAATTATCTCCCAAACATTCCACCCCTAAACACCATTAATATGAATTGGGGGATTAGGTTTCTTTTTTTATAATTTTATTTTTTATTAGTACATTTGCAATATATAGTGAATATACTCATTGTAGGTAGTTGGTACATATACATATCACATCTTAGTCCTTTTTATTCCCCTTTGCCACCCCTCTCCCTCCATCCCTAGATCCCTTTTCCATTCTGCAAAAGGTTGAACTCCCTATTTTCTATTATCTGTCTTATTTTGCTTTTTAAATTATTTATTCTTTGGGTTTCTCTTGTAAGAAACGATGTGACATTTAACCTCTTGTCTCTTATTTTGCTTGGCATTATAGTCTCAAGGTACATCCACTCTTCTACAAACAACTCAAATTTATCCTTTATTGCTAAGTAGGATTAAGTTTCCAACAGGTGAAATCTTGGGGAACATGTTCAAACCACAGCAGGTATCCTGGAGGGAAGGGACAAATTCCCAGACCTTTCCCTTTTTCTCCTCAGCCCTTTCCTTAACAAAGGCTGCCAGAATCTAGGCCCTACTTTGCTCACAACCAATGGGCATGGGGCCACCAGGGAGACTCGGAGTCCACTGTTGCTCAGGCCTACACAATCCTTTGGGGAGTCAGCCAGGCAAGCGCTCACCTAGTACTTCCAAGTGGAGGTCTGTGTCTGCCTGCTTTGCCCTTGGCCTGAGGCCCCAGTGACAGGTAAGGATATATTTGCTAGGCCAGGGCCACTCAGTGGAACCCATTATATGCTTACAACTGCGTGGGAGGCCAGCTCCTCCACCAACCAGGCCTCCTTCCCCTTCATGCAGCAAGATTCTCACACGATCACCCTAGCCAGAAATTATCACTAAAGACTGCTGGGCCACAACTTTGCATAAAGGCCGCCAAAACCTTACACAAGAAGTGCTTCTTGCTTCTGCAAGGACAGTTGCCCAGTAACTGTTCAACCCCTAATGTTAAACTTAATAATCTTTGTGGCCAAGGATTATTATTTCAAAATATTTTATGTAATCCTCAATTTTGCTTTTAAACGCTTCTCCTTGCCTCAACCTTTTTTTTTTTTGAGGTACCTGGGTATTGAACCTGGAATGTTTGTATTGAGCTATTATACATCTCCAGCCCATTTTAAAAATTATTTTGAGGGCTGGGAATTTAGCGCAGTGGTTCTGCCACCTGCCCTGCAAGTACAAAGTCCCAAGTTCAATCCCCGGTACCAAAATCTTGAGGCAGGGTTTTACAAAATTGCCCAGGCTGGGCTTAAATTTGTTTGGAGATAGAGTCTATGCAGTTGAGGCTGGCCTTGAACTCACTATATAGCCCCGGCTGGCTTTGAACTCACAGTGAACCTCCTGCCTCAGCCTTCCTAGTGCTGGGATTATGGTGTGCATCACCATGCCCGTCTGGGCTTGAATTTTTGATCCTTCTGCCTCAGCCTCCTGAAGTTCAGGGATTAAAAGCATGCCACAACCCTAGTTTCAACCTTTTAAAAATATATTCATACTTTATTATGGCTGTATATTCTCTTTTCCTTCCTTCCTACACACATGGTGTGTGTTATGGTGTGGCCTCTGTAAATGTGGCCATGTCTGCTGAGACCCAGTGTCTGAGGAATGGCCACTCTTGGGCAGAAGGCACAGGCAAAAACTTGAGCTTCTTTAGGGACTAAGAGTGAGCTCCAGATCTGCCTGGGGGTCTCGGCATGGATCTGGCCGCTTAGATCCTAAAGGATACCAGGGAAACCCCTTCCTGAAACTCAGCTGCTCACCAGGAACCGCCATTCACCAGAGGAGCACCTGTGAGGAACCTCCAGAACCACTGCATCCAACCAAACCGGCATTTGCGTAGCTGGATGGTCAGCAAGGGCCATGTTTTCAGCCTTGGGAGTGGGGAATGTCAGTTTGGGGCTGCCCACCAGGTTTTCTCTGTGTGAAGATTGAATGCTGCTGGAGTTAACAGCCTGGGTTCAGTATTGGGAGGGGAGAAGTTCTTGTCAGGCACTGTTCTGTTTTCCAGACCCAGAGGTGACGCAGCAGGGGCATCCTTAGCAGCCAGACACATGGTAATCAAAGTGACGTGACTGCTTCTGCACAGATCTGTTTTGACAGGAGCCATAACTTGCCTGTGGTCACATGCAGCAGCAGCATCTGGACCCCAAAGGGTTACACTTAGCTTCCACAGTGTTTTTGTTATTGTTGTTACAACACAAGAGATTGAATCCAGAACCTCACATACTGAACAAGTGCTCTGCCACTGAGCTACATCCTCCAGTCTTTATTTTGAGACAGGGTCTTGCTAAGTTGTCTGGCTACTCTGGAACTTTCCAACCTGTCTCCCATGTATCTGGTACAGGTGTCAGCTGCCACATGTAGCTATGTGTATTAGCTTCAACAGCTTTCCTGAAGCATCCTATATATCATAAAATCCACCCATCTTGAGTGCACAATTAAATAACTTTAAGTAATTTTACAAGTGGCATAACCGTGTTCATCACCCCTTGTGCAAAGAATCCTGTATCCGTTAAGCAGTCATTCCCCCTTCCTACCTCCCCAGCCTGGAAACCACCTTTGTACCTAATATGGATTTGCCGTTGTGGACACTATATAAATGTAATCATAGAATATGCATGTTTCTAAGGTTCATCCATGTATCAATACTTCACATCTTAGAGTAATATAGTCCATTAAGTGGACGTACCTCATTTGTTTATTCATCTAGCTGGATGTTCAGGTGGTTTCTTACGGATTTTGGCCTACACGTTTCTGGGTGAACAAGTATGAATTCCTGCACGGAGCGGCATTCTGTGCTTAACTTTTGAGTTTTTGGCTTGAGCGATTATATTCTCACGAAGGCTATCAATGACCCCGGTTGGGAGTCGGCAGGGCCGGCGGTGTATCTGCGGCGAGATGCAGGCTTCTCGGGCCCGCACAACTCGCGGTCCCGCCTGTGACCATCCCCACTTAGCGCCTCGCTACGTCCGAGGCGGAGGCCAGACCGAAAATCCGCCCCCTTGGCATAGCCTGGCAGAAGTCCCGCCCCTGCCCCGCAAACTTCGAGCCCAAGTTGGGGCATACAGGTTCTCAGGCGGCCCTCTCCCTGTCTCTGCGAAGGCAGCCATCGCCATCCGTTAGTAGGCCTCCAACAGGTGCCGTCGCCGCCCGGCAGCCAGTTGGCTGAGGAAAGGTACCGTGTGCAAATAACGTGGCGTTCCAGCTCCTGATTGGCGAGCGCTAGGAAAGGGGCGGGGTTAGTGGGCCATGACGGTGTGCGGGTGGCCCAATGGTTTGGCAGCAATGGCCAATCGTGACAGTAAAGGCGAGGACTAAAGAGATCGTAGGCCAGTGGGCGTGGCTGTCAGTGGCTGGGGCGCAGTGCCGGAAGCGGCCTGCCGGGACGATAGTAGATATGACGGACGTATAGCAAAACCAATAATTTCGGAAAAATGGGAACCCTCTGGCCAATGGCTGCATAGATAAGGCATGGCACTGAAGCCTCGCAACGGTATGTGGGACACCTTGGGAGGCGGGGAGAACGTGACGGATGGAAGAACAGGCCAACAGCCGTGGGAAAATCAGCGGCCCGCGGCCAATGGAGACCGCGAGGGGACAGAATGGGGCGGTGATGGGGCGTGGCGAACTCAGGATGCGCGGCGCTGTGTGGGAAAGCGTGGGGGGGCGGCTGTGATGGACGGATGGCTAGGCCAATGGCTTGAGGAGGGCGGGCGACGGGTGACCAATGGTGGCGGTGCGGCCGGGGGCG
>NW_022900946.1:22386008-22430259 GCF_012274545.1 Fukomys damarensis | reverse complement strand
GGCACGGCGGCTGGAGGATGGGCACCCAGGGAAGCCCGGTGAAGAGCTACGACTATTTGCTCAAGTTCCTGCTGGTGGGCGACAGCGACGTGGGCAAGGGTGAGATTCTGGAAAGCCTTCAGGACGGCGCGGCTGAGTCCCCGTACGCCTACAGCAACGGTAGGCCTGAGGGACGGCGGGGCCTCGGAGCCTTTGCCCTGGCGTGGCATCCCTGCCGGAGCTCCGGGGCCGGCCTGAGCGGCCGAGTCCCACTGACCGAGATCCGGGCTGCGGGGCTCTGGGGTCTGGGGGTCTGGCGAACTGGGTTGGGTCGTGGCTGGCAGCGCACGGAAGGCTGGGTCCTTTCGTGCTGCCCCCCTGCGGGTCTTGCTCAGGGAACCTACTACAGCCTGTGCCACAAGAAAACACCCCGACAGCGGTTATTAAACATTCCCTTTAACTTCCGGGTGCATGGCTCAAATACATAAGGTAGGTTGCGTCATCAGCGCTTGCCTGAGCTTGCCTCTTAATTTCAGCAGTTAAGGTAAAAACGAAGTTAACAGTCGGTGGGATTGGGTTCCAGGGTGCAGGGGGTGTGTCCTTAGAAGACCCGGGGACTCCCCTGATACCAGACGAACTGGTGGCGCGTCAGCGTCCAGCCTCTCCAGGCCCTCGGGTGCTCTGAAGTGCTGTCACACCTAATTTACTTCTCCTGTCCCTGGCCTCTACCGTCTCCCTTCTTTGTTTCTTGGGCTCTTGTCAGCCCTGTCTGGCTGCGCTGAGCATTTGCTATTTGCTGAGTTGTTTGCCAATGGGTGTTTTATCTCCCAACCTTTGATTTTAGGACCTGTCAAGGTAATGATCACCTGAACTGATTCAGGGCCCTTCCTCTTGAGCAGGAGTTCTGGATCTGCTCTGCCACTTACTCTTAGTCTCACCCTCCAGTAGATGTCTCTAGGGGCTGAAAAGGAAGGGCCATGGGTGTGCTTTTAGGTGGAGGATGGAAAATGTGAAGCCCACAGCTATATGGGGCCTCTCACACCCAGACCACCTTGACTGGTACTTGACTGATGTCCCCAGGATGATACTGCTGCTCAGAGGGTGCATCCAGTTGCTTTGGGGTCTTGCTGTGTAGTTCAGGCTGTACTTGAACTCACTATGGTAGTCCAGGCTGGCCTGGAACGCCTGGTGATTCTCCTGGGGGTAGAATAACAGGTGTGCACCATCATACCTGGCTTGGTTTTGTTGTTGTTTTTTGAGACAGGGTCTTGATAGGCAGTTCAGGCTGGTCTCAAATTCACAGCAATCCTCCTGGCTCAGCCTCCCAAGTGTTGGGATTACAGGTGTGTGCCACTACATCCAGTTTAACTGATGCTTCTGAGGGTAGGCTCAGCCTCCTGGCTAACCCCATCAGCTTCCACTGTGCGTACATAGTCCTTAACTGGAGAGGCCGGACCCTCTTTCTGCTGTTCCTTTTGTCTAGCTGCTATGCATTGCCACACTTCCTACAACTGGTTGAGTCAAGTTGGACCAGTCTTGCATAAAACATGAAGATTTACCTGAAGTAGTGGAGATGGGAGGCCCATAGGGACTGATACCAGAGTGCCATCTGCCAGAGATGATGTGGGAAGCTTGCTCTTAGACAGATTGTGTGGGCTGGCAGGACCAGGATGCATATGAAGGTTCCCATATAATGCTGATGTCTTGCAGCATCAAGCAGTGAGGGCTGAATGTCTGGGCAGCAGTATGACATTCCTCATGTTCAGGGATTCTTGGGGTTGATTTATGCACATTATAAGGATTGGGGCTTTGTGGTTGAGGCATCACCTCACCGATCCTGCAAGCCCTCTTAGCAGGATGAAATTGGTGGGTCTGAGAACACTTGGACTTCCTCAGAAAGGTCATTGTGGGGCTGGGGATTTAGCTTAGTGGCACTGTGCCTGCCTCATAAGTGCAAGGTCCTGAGTTCAATCCCCAGTACCGCAAAAAAGAAAGAAAGACCATTGGGTTTTAGAAGCTCTGGTACAGTTGGTTCTTGAGATTCAGCACCATGTGAATTTGTTCTTTGGAAGAAATCAGTGGTCAGGAGCTTTGGATTTTTGGTTGTCTTACAAAGAACAGGTGACTATTTCATTTTCTCCATTATTAAAAGTCCTCAGAGCCAGGTGTGGTATATGCCTGTAATCCCAACTGCTTGGAAGGCTGAGGCAGGTTGATTTCAAGTTAGAGACTATCCTGGGCAATTTAGTGAGAACTTGTCTCAAAACAAAATGAATGCTAAGGATTAGATCAGTTATAGAGTGCCCCTGAGTTTTTTGTTTGTTTGTTTGTTTTTTCTGGTACCGGGGATCGAACTCAGGACCTTGTTAGTGGCCCTGAGTTTGGTCCTCAGTATGTATGTTTCTAGTTTCTTATTTTTGGCAAAACTTTCCGGTGGCAGGGAGAGACATGCTGCTTCAGTGAAGCCCAGACCCCTTTTTTTGTTTGTTTGGTTTTTTGATCTCACTGTGTAATTCAGGCTGGCCTTGAATTCATAATGTAACCCAAGCTGGCTTCAAGCTCATGGCAGTCCTCCTGCCTCAGCCTCCTGAGTGCTGGGATTATAGGCATGCAGCACCATGCCCGACTAGGACCACTTCTTGATCACAGCCAGATCACTTACTGGCCTTGAAGTCTCGTCTAGCTTGTTCTTAAACAGGTATGTGATTGAACATCACTCTCTGCAGCTTCACAAACATGTGAGTCATCAAAGTGATCTTTTATTAGTATTGACACCTGAAGCAGTGATGATGCGATGTTGTGACCATGTGCCTAGCACTTGCGGGAGCCGTGGTTCTGGATATCTCGTGGTAGAAACCTTATTCTCGGAGGCTTTGGCTTCTTATTCTTGTAGGTACCCAGCAGTTTTAGGGTTATGCTCCAGAGCAAAAGCATTGCAGATTTTTGGTGATGAGAACTTCCTGAAGGGAGGTGTGCATTTTCTGTGAGCAACTTCAACTTAACAAACACACTGGTGGTGGATCTTGCCCCTGGCTCTGAGTTGTGGCCTTGGGATGGTGGGTCTGTGTTGGCCCCAAGGCAGCATGCTGAAAGCTCACCCTTGAGTCCAGGAAGCATCCTAATGTGGTACACAGACCTCTCCTACTTTATAATTTTTTGGGGGGAGAGATAGGGTTTCTCTTCATGATCTGGTCTGACCTGGAACTTGCAATCCTTCTGCTTCAACCTTCTGAGTGCTGGGATTACAGGCATGCACCAATAGGCCTGGCTTATGTATGGTTTTTGAACATCCTCAATTAAGGCAGTTACATCCTCTTGCCTTGCTCCTACAGAGCTTCCATAAGTGTTAGTGGTCTCCAGGAACGTGCAGCAGGGTTTATATGCCCACAGCCTGGAAGATTTGTGTGAATTAATACGATGAATCCAAGGGCACAGCTTCATTTCTCCCCTTGCTCTTTCAGAGTCAGTTCGAGTAGGAACTGCTGAGAGATGCCCTGTCCTTTAAGCCCAGGGAGTTGGGGGAGAGAGAGAGAGGTTATTGTGGATGAAGCAAGGCTGACACATAAGTTTGCCATAAATGCTGGGGCCTGATAGTTATGGATATTTATGGAACCCGATGATGCTGCACCATAAGAATGAGGATACTAAGTGCCTATGTCCCCAGGGTGCTGTGAGCTCCCTGCTGGAGTCAGGGCCACCTGAGTGACACGGAGGCCTGTTCAGAGAGTATATTGCTCCTCAGCTCCAGGTGTTTTTTGGTTTTTTTTTTTTAATTTTATCCCATTCCTCTCCTCAAGCCCCCCTTACCTCCCCGTTTACAGAAGCGTTGTTTCTATTTTTCCTTCTATTTACACTTTTTCCATGAGTCTCTTTTCATCTGACCTGAAGTTAATTTCTCTCCTAAGTGGCAGGTTGAAGGAGAAACTTGAAACACTTCACTGTGTTGTATTTTCCTGAGTCAGAACTCATTATTAGCATGAAACTTGCACACAGGAGGTGCTAACTAAATGTGCACTTAACGTGAATGAAGAGACTGTGTAGCTTCCCCATATTAACTTACTTGGGGCTGATCATACAATTACCATCGTAGCCCCTCAGTCCTTTCTTTTCTCTGTATGTGACTACACTAAGGTCTATATTTCATTCTGGATTTCATAGGGTGATTTAAAACGCGGTCTGCCAGGGCTAGGGATTTAGCTCATTGGTTCCTCCTCCTGCCTCGCAAGCACAAGGTCCTGAGTTTGATCCATGGTACCAAAAATAAATAAATAAATAAAATACAACAGGGTCTGCCATTACTGCCTTTTTCTTTTGGTACTGGGGATCAAACTCTTGACCTTGTGCTTGTGAGACAAGTGGTGGAACCACTGAACTAAATCCCCTGCCCCCTGCCATTACCGTTTAAGGCTAGGTGTTGGGCAGGATGTTGGTCTCAGGAGGTACAGGAGTGATCACCATGGTACAGCTAATTCCTCCAGTGTAATATGCAGTATGTGCATGATGTATACCAGGAACACTGTTGAGTGTCTCTGTTCCTTTTTGTTTTTTTGAGACAGGGTCTCACTATGTAGTCGAGACTGAACTGGAACTCACTCTGTAGCCAAGGTTGGTCTCGAACTCACAGTGATCCTCCCACCTCAGCCTCCCGAGTGCTGGGATGACAGGCATGCACCACCACGCCTGGCTCTCTGTTCCTTATTTAATCATACCACCCTGTGAGGGAGACACTATCATCCCCATTTTACAGTTGAGAAACAGAGGTTTAGAAATGCAGAGATAACTGCTGTCCAGGGCAGTATAGTCACTGGGCTCCTGCTTCTAGCCTTTTTTGTTTGGAGAGAGCCTCACAGACTTTGAATAGTGGCTTTGTTTTTTCTTTTTTTGGTACCAGGGATCGAACTCCCCACCTTGAGCTTGCGAGGCAGGTGGCAGAACCACTGAGCTAAATCCCTGGCCCAGACCTAGAATAGTGAAACAGCAGGAAGCGTGTGATTTTTTTTTTTTCTTTTCTCCTCACCCTTGTTTTTGTCTCCCTTGTGGACCTGGGTCCATTTGCTGTACCTTGTACCCTCTGCTGGAGACCTGAGCCCTGGAGGACTTTCTACTTGACCCCAACCAGCTTCTGGGAACCTCTTTCAGGAGTTGGCATGTCTGTGTGTGTGTGTGTGTGAGTGTGAGCATGCATGCACTGGGGGCTAAACCCAGGGTTTTGTGCATGCTAGGCAAATACAGTAACTCTAGCTCCAGCTCCAACTCAGGAGTTGGCCCTTTTTGATTGCCATTATAAGTGTCTTGCAGCAGGCCCAACCCTTCAAGTGCAGACTTGCCAGTTTGCCTCCCAGCAAGGGATGCTGGCCCCCTCCCCAGAGCCTTCTAGGCTGAGAGTAGCTCTGTGTCTTTCTTGAGGCCTCTGTGCCTCTGGACTCCGTTCCTGGTCTTGTGCATTTGTTTACATCTTGCCTGTTATCATGACACCTTCTGTTGATTTGTTATAACTGGATCCTCCCTTGTTCTTTTTCCCTGTCCTTGCCATCTCTTCCTCCTCCTCAGGCTTTTCATTTCATTCATTTATTCAGTTACGTTTTGGGTATTTTACAGAGCACAGGGCATTGGGCCAGGAGGTCAGGACGCAAGGCAGAGCGAAATAGAGACAGTCAGTCCTTACTGCTTTCTTTTCTTTTTTCCTGTTTATTTATTTATTTTGTGGTTTTGTGACAGTGAGTATTGAATCCAAGGGCTTTACATTGAGCCACATCCCCAAGCCCTTTTTTATTTATTTATTTGAGACAGGATCTCACTTTGTACTTCAGGCTGGCCTTGAATTCACTGTGTAACCCAGGCTGGCCTGAACCTTCTGGTGATTCTCCTGACTCTGTAGCCTAAGTGCTGGGATTGCAGGCGTGTGCCAGCATTCCTGGCCCTCTTTTTATTTTTAATTTTGAGACAGGATCTCACTAAATTGTCGAGTTGCCCAGGCTAGACTGCAACTTATGATCCTCATGCTCAGCCTCCGAGAGTACTGGGATTACTGGCATGAGTCACCATACCTGCCTGGAGACAGTCTCTTTTTTTTTTTTGTGGTACCAGGGATCGAACTCAGGACCTTATGCTTTTGAGGCAGGTGGCAGAACCACTGAGCCAATACCCCGCTCCCCGAATAGGATTTTGAGTAAAACACAGGGCCCTTTAGGATGTGAGGTGGCAGGCTAGAGGATGTGTGATATGTTGGGAGTCTAAAGTAGGGCTGTGGACCTAGCCTGAAGGTCAGGGATGGCTTCCTAGAAGAGGGACATTCTGTTTTTTGTTTTTTGTTTTTGTACTGGGGATCAAACTTAGAACCTTCTGTTTGCAAGGCAGGCAGTGGAACAACTGAGCTAAATCCCCGGCCCAAAGAGGGACATTCTGAAGTGAGTCCTGGGGAAGCAGGAATGAGCCAGGTCAGAAGAATTCAAACATGAAGATTATTACTGAGGTGCTCAGGTCCTGTCCAAGCTCCCCAAGTGAAAGACCACTCTTAGCAGGCAGGTATAGGGAAGGACAGCCTGCTGTTGAGGGTCCAGTGAGAGTTCTTACTGCAAACAGAACTTTCTCTTTCCTTCTGAATTGCCCTTTCTTCCTTGCTACTTTTCTCCCTCTTGGGCAAGAATCTCTATGACCTGAGACTACAAACCACTGCTTGTTCTAACCTCCCTTCACTATACCACTTCTGCCCTTTCTGTTCCCAGTAGAGCAGGGTCCCAGAGTCACAAACAAGGGCACCAGGTTTGCAAAAACCACTTGCAGGTCTTCTGTATGTGCCCAGTTCCTCCTGTTTACTTCCTTGCCATCACCTACCATGTGATGCAAAGATAAACTTGCACCCACCTGAGGTGACAGGCTGTGAGGACAGATTTCTATATCTAGTTCAAATTACGCCAATTGTACTGCTTTATAATTACGTTAGGTATAGTATTGAATTGTGTTTTTCTCTTATCTTTAGCCTTGCTGTAAGTTCTGGCATATGACACAGTAAATGCTTAAGTGGCAGGCCCAGAACAAGACCAGCGAGCTACCTTGCAGGCAGTGCAGTCACAGATGGGATTATTGTGCTGTGTATATACAGTATAATGTCATCTTTTCCATTGGCATAATTGTTTGTGGCTTGATGAACTAAATTTAACAGTATTTCAGGAAGGAAATCATATCAGGGAGCCAAGAAATGGGCAGGAAGGACAGGAAGAGAGGAATCTGGTCTTAGTATGTCCTTTTGTCTCCTGTTCTGTCTGTAGATTATACCTGGAAAGGCACAAAATTGGTGGTCCCTGAAAACCTGGGGTCTATGAGATCATGCTTAGACAAAAGGTGGGTAGAAAAGTGGGCCTCAGAAGTCCTTTGACAGTGAAAGTAAAGAGTGACTTTGAGCGTAAGAGTGGGTAAAGAAAATGACCTAGTTGTCAGTTTGGTAATGGTGAGTGACTGATGTCCATAGTGCACAGCTCTTTTGCTGAGATTAGCAAATACTGACTAGAGCATTGATCTGTGGAAATCTGTCCTTCAGAAGTAGGAGAAGGGGTGCGGGCAGTGGAGAAGTGGAGGTAGTGAGGATGTGAGGGCCAGAGGAGGAACACAATGGAGCATGGCGAGATGAGTCCTGGCAAGGCGCCTCCGCTGTGAAGGTGCCAGATGTTTAAACAGTAGAGAAGCAGTTCGCACAGGATGAGGAAATACTCTGAAGGAACTAGCCTCAGATGGTGATGAGTGAGGAGAGGTGGGCAGTGGTGCCTGGAGGGGCCTTATAGCCAAGGTATGCCAAAGGTGCTGTGCCAGGGAGGTTGTAAGCCACAGAAAGGGCTGCTGGGTGTAAGAAAGAGTGGCCGACAGTGGCCCTGCAGGCAGAACGCGCCTCTGTCCTGGGGCTCTGTGGTATCTCGAAAGCCCACCAGATTCCTGCTGTGGAGGAGTTGCTGACGCTGGATCTGCCTGCAATGCTTCTTCATCTCTTCATCTGTGAAGTAAAGGCTTCCTGTTGCTGCTGTGTCTCCTCCCTCTGCCGCTACGAGTCAGAAATACCCTTGGATATTTGTTTAGTATTAGTGTGGACTCTGGAAGGCTTTTGGCCTTTATTGGTCGGTGTTCATATATGTGGGCCCCATCAGGCAGCCCTGTGTCCTCCCTCATATTTGGAGACCCTAAGTGTCCCTGCTTCCTGGTGCAGTCTGGTGCTCCAAACAGATATTCGTCCTGTCTTCCCTGAAACCAGCTATTTCTCCAAGCAGTCTGGTTCTTTTTAGTGGAGAGAGGTATTGTGTCAATTTCTTAAATGACTTTTATTATATATGGAGTATATGAAAAATAGTATTACTGCTGGTAGTAAAATGCAGCAGATATAAAACATAAACAATAGGATGAGGGCTGGGGATTTAGCTCAGTGGTTCCACTGCCTGCATCAAAAGTGCATGCAAGGTCCCGAGTTCGATCCTCAGTACAAAACAAAACAGTAAGATGGAGCCAGGTATGGTGGTACATGCCTGTAATGCCAGCACTTGGGAAGCTGAAGCAAGGAGAATTGCCAAAAGTTTGAGACCAGCCTGGAATACATAGTGAGTTTAAGGGCAGCCTGAACTATATAGTGAGACCATATCAAAAAAAAAAAAAAAAAAAGCTTTATGGGCCAGGGATTTATCTCAGTGGCACTGTGCCTTCCTGGCCAATACAAGGTCCTGAGTTCAATTCATGGTACAAAAATAGCTTTATAGAGTTATATAAACAAAATAAGTTACTGTCCATCAAACCCAGGAGAAGGGAAGGCAAGATTTGTGAGTACTTGTTGCTCTCTGCATATGGTAATAGAAGCAAACTGTTTCATAGTGTTCTTGGAAGTATGCCATCTTAGGCAGTAAGATGTGGGAGCACAGGGACCTGACAGACAGAACCTTCCACAACTCCTTGAGTTATGTCATCACAGCTTGGAGACTTTTTTCTTGGGTGCTGGTACCAGGTTCTAGATCATGCCCTTCACCTGATTCATGCACAAGACTTCCTGTAATTTCTACTAGCTTGTTTCCACTAGGCTTCCAGAGCTCAGTGTGTTCACTGTTGGCAGGGTCCTGCTCATCCATTCCATTTCCAGAATTACGGCTTGGGCTGGGCCAAAATTCACATCTGCTAGCTATGCCTCCAAGTAGAACACCATACGTTTTTCCAGTTCCTCGCTGCAAGTGCCAAGGCCAACGGAGAATCTCTGGTGGCAGAAGGGGTAACCTAAGACCTTCCCCTGGAAGTGGGCCTACACCTGTCCCTCTGGACTTTAGCCCATTAGCGTGGCTGACATTGTTGAAACTGGCCACCAGAATGGTGCTCTGATCACCTCTCACAGCATTTTCTTTGTCCTTCCCTCTCCTCCCTCCCTCTCTCTCTCTTTCTTCTTTTCTTTTTATTTGTTTATTTATTTATTTAAAAAAAATTTTTTTTTTGAGACAAGATCTCACCATGTAGTTCAGACTGGCCTTGAAGTCATGGCAATCCTCCTGCCTCAGTCTCCCAAGTGCTGGAATTACAGGCATTTGTCACCATACCCAGCAGGATTGTAAGAGGTTCTTTTTGTGGCGCCCCCCTTTTTCTGTTTGTTTGTTTTTGTTCCAGGGATCGATCTCAGGACCTCACGCTTTCCAGGCAGGCGCGGTACCACTGAACTAAATACCTGGCTCCTGCTTTGGTATATTTTTGTTTGTTGGGTAAGAGGAATGTGTGGGTGCCTTTCTATTAGATATTACTTGGTTTAGTTGGTTTTTGTTTTTTGTTTTTGTACGGGGGATCAAACTTGGGACTTTGCATTTTCAAGGCAGGCGGTGGCACCACTGAGCTAAATCCCGGTCCCTGGTTTAGTTCTTTTTTGCTATAGCCCATTTATCAGGTCACAGTTTCTGTGAGTCAGGAATCTGGGCACAGGTTAGCTAGATTCTCATAGGATCTCAGGCCTTGCACAGATATGAATCAAGCAAGGTATGGGCTCCAGGCTGGGTCTCATCTGAGGAGAAGAAGCCCTTCTAAGCTTAGCTCCTTGGCGGCTGTTTGCTATCCTCAATTCTTAGCTTACTTTATCAAGCCAGCAAGACAGAGTCCAACCTCTTTTTTTAGGGTGGTGAGTGTTAAGACAGAGCCTTGCTATGTAGTTTAGACTAGCCTTGAACTTGCTGTGTATTCCAGGTTAGCCTTGAACTTGGGACAATCCTCCTGTCTCAGCCTCTCAAGTGGTTGGATCACAGGTGTTCACCACCACATCCAGCTAGAGTCCAGCCTCATATAACACAATCTTAGAGGGAATACCCATCGCGGTATTCTGTTGGTCAGAAGTAGGTCTCAGATCCCACTTAGCCTCTAAGAGTGTAAGTCCTAGGGGGCAGACCTTGGAGCCACCTTGTAGTGTTTGTCTCTCTATTCAGAATTGCTTTGGGGCTTTTTCCTTCTGGAGTCTGAGTGGCTCTGCCTTTGGGCTCTTTTTTCCTTCTCCAAGCCTGCACCTTGGGCTAAGTGAGTATCATTGGCATAGTCATGTTCTGTGGTCTTACCAGGAATTGGAATGTGAAGGCTGGTCCTGGCATTCTTTGCAGGAAAGCCATATGATCTTTATCTCTAGAGGGGCCTGGGCTGTCCTGGAGCATTGGTTCATGACCTTGCTGCACTCCACCTCCGCTGGTTTCATGAAAAACTTTTTGTGGTTGCTAGAAGACCCAGGTGTTCCTCCTTTGCTCTTTGTCTCTGGACACTTGACCCGGACTGCTTTTTCCCACCTAAGGAGTAAGCAGCTGCCTCACCTGGTGCTTCTGTCTGCTTTGGACTTTGCACTCGATCTTAGCCAAAAGGCAGAGAAGGGATTGCTTTGGACTTTGTATCATGAAGGCAGCCAGATGTGGGCTGTACTTCTTGTGAAGTGAGTATTGCACACAGGCGCCAGCAGTCATTGAGGGTGGCCCTCTCCCTGATCAGACAGTGTCCAGGTGCCTCATTGCGAGGTGAAGTACTTTGTCCACACTGCCCAGAGAGGGCTTCTCCAGGCAGGAGAGCGAGCCTCATGGAAGTGGAGCTTGTTAGGAGTGAGAATGTTGCCTTTGCCCTGGACACTAGCTGGGCATTTAGTTTGTGATGCCTGATTGAAGTACCACAAAGAACACATATCAGTTAGCTTTCTGTTTCAGTCTTAGTCTTTTCCTAGTAACTTTTGGTTCATTATCACAAATTTTTAAAGGCTTCCTGTGGATGTTAATTATGTTAGAAAGTAGATGAATAAGTATATATTTAGTATTGCCATTTCTTCCTTAAAAACTCGAACCTCAGACAGAACAAGGTCTCACCTGTCTTTTACCTGTTCAGGAGACTCACACCTGGCTTGCTCAGTCCAAGTACATTTACATTCTGGCCCAAGTATGTGGGAAGTATCCAGCCAACATGTCAGGTGGAGTAGGCCAGCCAGGTTGTGTGTACTGGATATCAGGCAGGATTGCAGATTTGAAGATAGCCTGGGCAACTAACTTAGCAAGACCCTGTCTCAAAATCAACCCTGGCAGTCAATGGGGTGACAAGAGATTGCAGCAAGATTGCCCTCACACCCTGTCTCAAGATCAGAAGAACTCATTGCTTCCAGAAGGAGGCAGGGGGAGAACTTTGTCTTTATTTATACACCTGAAATAAAGCTGTAATGAACTTTAGCAGACATATGAGAGTTTTTAGATCTCTTTTTCATGTGTGCTATTCCTTGTTGAGTACTTTGTAATTCCCTAAGGATATGGTGTAATTCTTAGAGACTTGGTTGCATTAGTGAAGCCTTTTGAAGAAGGGGGAAGTGGAGGTGGAAGGTGTGATTTATACTTTACTCTGGCAGAAAGACCATGCCACTGGCTGGGGCATGGTGGCACACAGCTATAATCCCTACACTCAGCTGGCTGAAGCAGGAGGACTACCACAAGTTTAAGGCTAGCATGAACAACACAGCAATACCCTGATTCAAAAAAACAAAACAAAACAAAACAAAAAACATGACAGTGACTCACTGTTCTTTGCAGGAAAGTAGCTGTTTATCAAAGACTGTCCCTGACGCCTAGGCTACATGAGCCAAAGACTTCTACTCAAGGTGACCACCACAGGCCCAGCATCCAGCCTTCATATGCTTTCCTAGCAGCCATGTTCACACCTGCCAGGGAAACAGGTCTTGGCAGTGCTATGGAATATCCCTTTGAAGAGCAATTGAGTTATCAGTCTATTTTGATGTTCATAATCATCTGGCGTCCCTCAGTCCCCTCCTGGAGCAGCCTCTACATTCTGCACTTCCAGAGCTGCCTTATGCTTGCCCCTGTCCAGCCCTGTCTGTTATTTTCAGGCAGAACTCAGATGCCAGCGATGCAGGCATAGGGCCTAGGAGGCCCAGAGAGCCTGATGCTCGTCTCCAGGTGGGCTTCTCATCCTGCTCAGACCCAAGGCCCTTCTAGTGGTTTTCAGCATTCTCTTTACTGTCTTGAAGAGAAACAAAACCCAGACAATATATTCTATCAACATTTATGACTAAAACTTGCCTACATACATACATATATATTTGTAACACAAAGGAGAGAGAGAGAGGAATGTGACTTATAATACAGTTGTTTGTGTTATGTAAGTGATGGGATTTGATGTGCTAAATGCTGAGAAGGTGGCAGGTAAGGGACAGCTACTGCTGCTGGTGTTACATGGTTGGAAGAATTTTTCCCCCCTCAGAATGGTGAACAACTCTTGACAAAATATTGATCAAAATAGAATACCATCTCCTATAACCATGTGACACTGGTATTCCTGAGAAGCACAGTGTCATGGGCTAATGTGGGTGCAACATTGTATCTGTCCATGCCTCTCTGCACAGGCATGTCAGCTGGGTCTCTGTGCATATGTGGGACTCAGGATGGTTCCTCGTGGTAGCTAAGCTTGTGTCCCTGGCCTGTCCCTCCTGATCTTATGACAGCCAAAAAACGTCTGCAGATTCTGAACAACCCATGGGGGGTTGTAGAGCCACTACTGCAGCGCATGGTCTGGGTAACAGCTTGAGCCTATTCAGCTTCCAAAGTACTGCCTGGTATATATAGCAGAAACTTAAAAAAATAAAAAATGAATTATTACTACCTTTGGAAACCCCTTGAAATAACAGTAAAGACATTTTTAAAACAGGTAAATCTGTAAAGTGAGAGAAGTTGATTGTTTGGGAACCAGGGTATGCATCCAGGGTTAAACGAGGGGCCATGTGACACCGCTGAAATTGACGTGAGTGAGGAGAATGTGCTGAAGTCAGGGCAGGTGCCCAGCACACTGATGTGTCACAGTCCGCAGGAAGGACTTGTTCTCTGGGTTGCTATGGGTACGAGATACCACTGGGTATGCTGGAGGGTGGGGCAAAACAAAGAGCTCTCTGCACCCTGAGCCCAATTCGGTTCTGAACGGGGGGACTCTGGTACCCCCTCCCCAGCACTGGCACACAGAAGCCCAGGGTACCTACTCAAGTCTTTGCTGGACAACCTCAGCCCAAGGGAAATGACCTCCAGACGTACCTACAGTGCTGATAGTTTAATGTTGAGCCCTAGGTCACAAGCTAGGCTCATATAAGGATCCCTTCAGCATCTTAGCGTCTTTTCTGGATGGTAAAGGGATAACCAAGGACACTAAAATGTGAGGAAAAACAAAGAAAAAGATCTCGGGACATTTCTCACCACAAAATAGTGAATGGCCACCTTCAAGCACATTAATTGGGGCGCTGTCAGAAGGGACATCCAGACTCCAAAGAGCTACAAATTACAAATCAACAAGTTCTGCATTATTTGTTTGTTTGTTTGTTTGTTTTTTTATAAAGAGTAGGACATCGGGGCTGGGGATTTAGCTCAGTGGCGCCAACGCCTGCCTTGGAAGAGCCAGGTCCTGAGTTCGATTCCCCGGTACCAAAAAACAAAACAAAATCAGTACATGAATAAATTTGGCTGGGGATTTAGCTCAGCGGTTCAGTGGCCTGCCTTGCAAGCACAAGGACCCGAGTTCTATCCCCGGTACAAAAAAAAAAAAAAAAAAAAAAAAAAAAAAAAAAAAAAGTAGGACATCTTTTTGGGGAATAAAAATGAGGAATAGGGATTGCACCTTGGCAGAGGGGTCCCAAATGGGTTACTGTATATTTTTTTTAATATAGAAAGTTTAGCTGGGTATGGTGGCACATGCCTGTCAGCACTTGGGAGGCTGAGGCAGGAGGATCACCATGAGTTCGAGGCCAGCCTGGGCTACATAATGAGTTCAAGATCATGCTGAACTTCATAGTGAGACCCTGTCTCAAAAAGCCAAAAAAAGAAAAGGAAATAGGAAGACTAGAAAATCAGATGACTGCCCTGTAAGTCACTCTGTCCTGCACAGGTCAGGACAAAGGATAGGAGCTGGGCACGTAGAAGGATGAAATGAAAAATGCAGACAGATGGAAGGGCCACTGAGCACACAGCACTGAGAGCAAAGGACCACACAGAGCTCTGAGCAGACAAGTTACCCTGAGAGCTGTTAGGAAAAAAAGGCCCCATAGGAGGATCAGGGAGCAGATAGCACCAGCCTCCCCTCAGAGGCACCAGGCACCAGGCAGGGCTTGGAGTGGCTTTGCAGGATTTGGTCTTATGTAATTTTGGACAAGGACGTTATAGCTGTGTAGCAGACAGAGCCAGACACCCTGGCTGATGGCTTTGCTCTCATGAAGGGGGCAGATATTTGACTTCCCTGCCTCATTTTCCCTGTCATTTATGGTGCTGGTGTCTTGTAGGAGTGTTGTGTTATTTCTGATTTTGCTAGGGTCACATGAGCAAGAAGGCTGTGGGGGACAGAGCTGAGCTAGTGGGCAAGGCTGGTGAAGATGGAGGGGCCCAACAGGCATCACTCAGTTGGGGACCTTTGCTTTTTTAACTGAATAGTATCGATTTATTAAAGAAAAAAAATTTTAGGCAGAAGGAACGAATGAATGGCACAGTCAAAGAGTGCAAAGTGGTTAGGCTCCTTTTCGACACTGACGGATCCCCATGGGTATGGTTCGGACTTCAAACTGCTGATGTCTTTCCCCAGGCTCCGACAAGTCTGCCAGCCTGTGCCCTCTGTGCCCCACCATCTCCTAGTGTCCAGGCTCCGGGCCTTGTTCCGGATCACTGCTCTGCCTTCAGCTGCCGCCCTTCACCCAGCCCTGCCCCCGTGCCTGCTCACCCTTAAGCCTTAGATAATTGCTCCTCTTAGAAACCGTTCAGATTAAGGTCTCCCTCTGGCACAACCCTTTAATGTGGATGTCATTAGCCCTCTGAGTGCCCTTCTCTCCCCTGGACTGTGCTTCCTGTGGTTGTTGGGTACAGAAACCCCTCAGGGCTGTGATGAGCATGGGAGACACTGGGGTCCTTGTCACTGTACCTCATGGCTGAAATGTTCAGAGTTTCCAGCCCTGATAGGGACGAGGCTCAGGGACCCTAATTCCTTCAGTAGCTTCTGGCTACTGCTTGGCCAAACTGGGGACAGGAGTAGGGGAGGCTAAGTTTGGACTTTTGAAAGTCAAAAAATGATGCTTTTCAGAGTGGGAACTAGCCTGTACCCTCTTAGCCTTTGAGAAGGAAAAGGCTGACATCAAAGCATTCTGCCTCTCTACCTGTGATCACCTTCTGCTGGGCCCCTATGGCCTCTTTTAGCTCTGCGTCCACTAGTTCAGTGCCTGAGCTTTGTGTCTGAGAGCTGGATGGAATGCTACATGGCTTGCCTGGCCAGTACTTGGACATCTATAGAACTGGACCATCTCCTGCTAGCTAATGTTCTATTCTGTTTTTTTATTATTATTATTATTATTTTTTTTTGGTACCGGGGAATTGAACTCCGGTCCTTTGCTCTTGAGAAGCAGACTGCAGAACCACTGAGCTAAATCCCCGGCCCTAATGTTCTATTCTGAATGGTCATACTACACTGTACAGATTTTAAATATTTTGATTAAAACTCCCAAGTGTTAGCTGGGCGTGGTGGCTCACGCATTCCAGCACTGGGAGGCAGAGGCAGGAGGATTGCCTCAAGTTCTGGGCAGCCTGAGCTACAGTAGTGAGTTCAGGGCCAGCCTGGAACTATAAAGTGAGAACCTGTCTCAAAAAACCAAAAACAAAAAAACTCCCAGTTGTTATTTATTTTTACTCTTGGTTTTAGGGGTTGAACCCAGGGCCTCACATATGCTGAGAGTTTGCTCTACCATTGTGATACATCCCTAGCCCGTCCCCCTTTATTTTTTAATTTTTTATCTCTTTTTTGGTATCGGGGATTGAACTCAGGACCTTGTGCTTATGAGGCAATAGGCTGCACCACTGAGCTAAATCCCTGGCCTGATCCTTTGTTTTTATTTATTTAATTTTTTTGGAAACAAGGTCTCACTGTGTAGCCTAGGCTGGCCTTGAACTCCCTTCAGTCCTCCTGCCTCAGCCTCCCAAGTGCTGGAATTATAGGCATGCCCCGCCTTGCCTGGCTCCATCATCCTTTAAAAAGCAGCACAGTGGCCAGGCGTGGCAGCACATGCCTGTAATTGCAGCATTTAGTAGACTGAGGCAGGAGGATCACTGTAAGTTCAAGGTCAGCCTGATCTATATAGTGAGTTCAAAGCCAACTCTGTCTCAAAAAAGAGGAAGAGCCAGGGATTTAGCTCAGTGGTTCTGCTGCCTGCCTGGCAAGCGCAAGGAACAAGTGCAAGGAAGTGGAGTTCGATCCCTGGTACGCCCCCCCCCAAAAAAAAGAGGTAGAAAAAGAAAGCAAGGAGGTATTTAAGGACTGAGGTAAGAGAGGCAATTGAAACATCAGGGCTTGTTCATAACACTTGGCTGACCACTTTGATCTAGGCAGAGACATACTCTGTCATTCTGCGGGCAAGTCTATTTGGAATTGGTGTCTATTTTATAAATACGCACTAATGTGTGTGTGTGTGTGTGTGTGTGTGTGTACTGGGGATTGAATCCAGGGCCCTTCACACTAAGCTGCATCCCTAGTTCTTTTTTATATTTTTTATTTTGAGACAGTAGCACAATCACGGGGTACATAGGCTGGTTCAAACTTTCTTTTTTGTTTTGTTTGTTTTTTTTTGAGACAGGATCTTACTGTGTAGTTGAGACTGCCCTGGAACTCACTATGTAGCCCAGGCTGGTCTCGAACTCACAGCGATCCTCCTGCCTCAGCCTCCGAGTGCTAGGATTACAGGCATGCACCACCACGCCCGGTTTAAGAACTCTTCTTTCATCTGAGCCTTTGGGCATTTTATTTTTGACAGTCTCCCTATACCTGCCCACAGCTGAACCCCACTGTCTACTTTAGGAACCTGCTACCCTCTCATCTCTGTAGATCTACAGGGTCCTATACTACCCAGCTTAACTTGTGTACCCATGTTGGTGCCAGACTGGCAGGGAATGGAGACACTTGTCCCTGTGAGGCCCCAATCCCTTCTCTTTGAGAGTCAAAATCTCTTCTGGAAGCCAGGCGTGCTGGTGCATACCTGTAATCCCAGCACTCAGGCTAAGGCAGGAGGATCCTTGAGAGTTTGAGGCCAGTGTGGGCTTACATAGTATTCAAGGCCAGTTTGGAAAATAGTGAGACCTTGTCTCAAAAACAAAACAACAACAACAGCAACAAAAAACTCCTCTGGAGTTGCATCCTGAGGCCAGCAACCTTAAGTTACCGGTGGGAAAACCCTTGACAGACCATGCTCACAGAATGTGGCCCTATTCCTGGAATAGCACAGAACAACTGAGTGTGTGTGCAGCCAGCAGGTGTCTAGCGCGTAGGACCCTCTCAGCCTCTTTTCTCAGTGCCTGGGCCTGGTCCTCAGTGTTGCAGAGTGTTTCTCTTCTGGAAGAGCTCAGGGCCCTCACAGGGCTAGGGTTCCTCTGTCCTGTGTCCACTATGAGAGTAGTAAATGCATAAACACATCAGGTTCTCAAAGGCAGGTATCTTTTGGGTGAGCCTCTCAAAAAGCTGTCACACTGAACAGCTGAGTCAGTGTCAGGGATGGCCTCAGAGCCTCTCCGAGGACATTGCTTTCAGCGGTGGTCATAGGCTGCGGCATTGGGTTGGATCTTTATGCCCTAGATCTGTGGTATAAAGTTTTTTCTGTGCTTTTCCCAGGCACCCAGTTACGTGCTCTGCCACAGCAACTGCAGCTCCCTGGCCAGGTGTGGGGGCACAGCACCATCTAGGGGTGACTTGGTAGCAGAGCAGTACCTTTCCTAGGAATGTCCCCCAGCTCAGTGAAGGCTGTCCTGCGAGCTTTTCCCATGAAAGTAACCCTAGTCTAAAGGAGGAACATTGAAATCACAGTTTGCCACAGTGTCCTCACGGGCTTGTAGGAGTGGCAGCTGCCAGCATTGAGATTCCCATTGAACTGAGTTTCAGGAATCAGAGAAGCAGAGGAGAGCTGGGGCTAGGCCTGAGCACTGTCTCCCTGAGGGTATACACAAAATACCCTTACTTTTTATGTGAATGCCCTTAATAAGATTTAATGCCTTGTTGGGTGTGATGGCACTCGCCTGTAATCCCAGCACTCAAGAGGAGCTGAGGCAGGAGGATTGTCATGAGTTTGAGGCCAGTCTGGGCTACACAGTGAGTTCAAGGCCAGCTTGAACTACATAGTGAGACCTTGTCTCAAAAAAAAAAAATCTAGCGTCTTATGTATGCTCAGCTGCATGGCAGCGTGGTTGTACAGCTGGCACTTAGAGGCCCCAGCAGTGCAGATCCTGTTTCTCCACACCCTTGTGTTAGCCATTTCTTGTTCTGAATCTACCTGTCCCCTAGATGTGAAGTGGCAGCAAGGGGTTTTGGTTTGTGTTTCCTGATGGCTGGCAGTGCTTAGCATTGTTTCTTGTGCTTATTACCAGGGATGTGCCTTCTTTGGGGAAATATCAGTTCAAGACCTTGGCCATTTCTAATAAGTTTGGTTTTTTATTGTTGAGTTGAAAGAGTTCTATAAAGAACTCCTAGACCATGGTAAGATAACATGATTTGCAAATATTTTCTTCGATTCTGTGGGTTACCTTTTTCATTCTGTCAATACTGTCCCCTGATTTATGAGAAACAGGTTTTGAAGTGCTGTTAATAGGCCAGGCAGAAGGATGGCCTAAAAGGAGCCACTGATGCCTGAAAGGGGATGCTGTGTGGTGATCCTGAAGGGTAGATTCTGCACGCATGGGTACACACACACACACACACACACACACACACACACAGAAACACAGGCATAGACACACTCTTCATGTGAGAATGACACCTGTGTATAGAAACTGCCCATTTCCAAACCCCTATGGAGCAACAGTTATTAAAGGCAAGAACTTAGCTGATCATGGTGGCCCACACTTATAATCCCAACTCTCGGGAGGAGGCTGAGGCAGGAGCATCTTGTTCTGAATCTCCCTGTCCTCTAGATATGAAGTGGTAGCATGGGTTTTGGTTTGAGCCCAAGCTTGGCAACTTAGTGACTTAGTGAAATCTGTCTCAAAAAGTACTGGGAATGTAGCTCAATGTAAAGGGCTTGGGTTCAATGTGCAGAAGTACTGGGGGAAAAAAAGGGTAAAAACTTCATATGTTTTTAAGGCTTGCATGACAATGGTGACTGAGTACTATAGGTAGGTGCTTTTGGAAAGGCTCTGATTTTGCCTGTAAGTTAACTATCCAGTGCTGCCTGCTGCCACCAATTTGTCTTGGACTGACCTTTTCCCATAAAAGTGTAAAAACTAACCTTCAAGGTAGAGTAAGCATAAGTTCTCTGGAAAGCTCTCCAGAAAAACAGCATTTTAAAAGATTACTTTATGCTTAGCTGGGCATGGTAGTTCAGGCCTATAATCCCAGCACTTGGGAGGCTGAGGCAGGAAGATCACTGGAGTTTGAAGTGAGGCTAAGCTACATAGTGAGTTCAAGGCCAGCCTGGACTATGTAGTGAGGCCCTGTATCAAAGTAAAATTAAAATAAGTAAATAAATAAAAGATTGTTTAACCCTTGACAGTGCTTTAAGCACACTCCAGTTGCCAGCACCAGGGGGAAGCTGTGGTGAACCCAAGCACTGGGAAATGCCTCATCCCTTGAGTGTTCAGCCTTATAAATCTGTACACTGTAGGTCAGAGTGGAGATTAGCTGTCCTCCTCTAGGAATGTTAGGCTCAGAGCCTCAGGAGAGGGTGGCACAGGTAACGTGCAGCTGATGTCCTGTCCTGACCCCCATAGTTGCCATGTTCTGGGGTGGGGTCTCGAGAATGCCAAAGCCTAGGGCAGTGAGCATCCTGCTCCTGAGCAGGTCACTGTGGGAATAGGGAAGCCTTTTATCTACTTTGCAGCAGACTTGGGTAAGAAGTTGCTAATGGTCTCCTCCCCCATGCTTCCTCCCAGGAATTGACTACAAGACAACCACCATCTTGCTGGACGGCCGACGCGTCAAGCTGGAGCTCTGGTGAGTCAGGGTGATCAGATGGAGACAGGGAAACCAAGTGAGAAAGCGGAAGGTGCCCAACTTACTCTCACTTGCAATAACCATTTAAACAGAACCTGTTCAAATTGGATTTTGCTCCATGATGGGAAAAACAAAGTCTAGGGCGTGTAGTTCTGATAGAGCCCCCTTTCCTTTTTGCCTATCAAATCTTGTTTCCACAGTGGCCACATCCCTTTTCTATAACCTTTTATAGTCTTCACCTTAAAGATCATATCCCAGAACTTCAAAGTCAAAACATGAACACCCACAGGTCTAAGATTGTCCAATTAGTGTCGTCCCAAGCTCCCAGGCCCAGTGGGGAGACTCACTTGACAGACAGATAAATGTGTGTGCCCTCTGCTGCCTGCCTAGGTGGTATAAAGGCTGGCATGATATGTGCATTTGGTACCTTTCTGGCACAGCCCATCTGTGCCACCCTCCCCTGGGTCTCCCCAGCATGTTCAGGGAGAGCTGTAGAGTAAGAGAAACTGGGATGCAAGCTTCTTACAAAGGGATCACATTTGCACCCAGCAGGGTCCCACGGCTGTAATTCTCCTTACTTTCCTCATGTGTTTCAGGGACACATCGGGCCAGGGCAGGTTCTGTACCATCTTCAGGTCCTACTCCAGGGGTGCACAGGTAAGACCAGCAGTGTTCTTTGTTGTCTTTCAAATGGATGCTTTTCCCGAATGTTTTGGGGAGGGGGCAGTTTTTGAGGCAGGGTCTCACTAGGTAGTCCAGGCTGGCTTTGAACTCACAGCGATCCTCCTGCCTCAGCCTCACAAGTGCTGGGATTACAGGCATGTGCCTCCACTCCTGGCTCTCCTGATGGTTTCTGAGTTGCTTTATTCCTTCCTCGTTATTTTTATATCTGAACTTCGGATTTCCCCCATTTGCAGGGTATATCCTCCTGTGGCCCCCTCTGATTGTGAGAACCTCACCTCCCACATCACCTGTGCCAGGTGGTGCCTAAGTCCCCAGTTTGCCAGCTGTCAGTGTTGTCTTCACAGCTGCAGAATGTTCCCTGAGTCTAGCACAGCCACCACAGTGGCCTCCCTAAGTTGTTGAAATGCAGCTCATTCACCAGGGGTGTTTTCCCTATGTCTGCCCAGTACCCTTCAGAATTACAAGGCTCCTGGGGGTGCCCAGGACTGGATTACAAGTTATGACTGCAGAGTAGAAGTATTGAAGGTGGGCTCTGAACCAGAGGCCACATCAGATCTTCAGGAGTGAGATGTGGCAACAGCACAGAGCAGGATGTAGGGGCTTGTCCTGCCTATGGAGGAGCACTGTATATGCATGGATGTTGTATGGTTGTGTGTACAGAGTCTGCGCTGGTGTGAAGGGCACACTTGTCTTGTTTCCTGAACCCCCCAGCATGCTTTTTGATCTGCTTGTTATGCTGAGGCTGGAAGGGAGGGAAGTCATGAACAGACTGCTGTACACATGGTGCTGTTTCAGTGTGAGGGATGTGCCTGGGAACTCTGTCTCACTGTGATGCATGCCATTATTTGTGAAAGAGCCAGAGAAACCCTGAGGGTTAGGCTCCACCCCACGCAGTGTCGTCAGCCAGGAGCAGGTCCAGGCAGCTACGGATAATGCTTAGTCTGGAGTCTGGAAACTTTCAGAGAAAGGTCACACGTTCAGGTGCATGTTCCATGACTTCTGCCCTCAGGTGAGTCTGCTCCAGATAGGACCCTGTGCCTATGGCTGCCTGCCTCTGTGCATGACATCCAGGGGCCCAGCCTGACCTTCTTCCTGCCACTAATAGACTTTATAGCATTTCTCCCACAGGAGGCCCAGGGGAAGAAAAATGTGTGTGTGTGTGTGTGTGTGTGTGTGTGTGCGTGTGTGTGTGTGTGTGTGTGTGTGTGTGTGTTGGGGGGGGTGCTGGAGGTGGATTAAAGTCTCTGAGGTAGGGGTTGGCAGGGTCGGATTAAAGTCACTGAGGTGTTGATGGGGTCAGATGGAAGTAAATGAGGGGATGTCGGGACTGAGGTGAAGTCGATGAGGTGGGTGTCTGTAGGACTAGATTGAAGTCATCGAGGTCATTGAGGTGGTTGTAAGGGGTGTTGGATTAAAGTCACTGAGGTGGGTGTTGGCCTGGGCTGGGTTGAAGTCAGTGAGGTAGATGTTTGCAGGGCTGGGTTGAAGTCTCTAAGGTGAGTATTGGCAGGATTGAGTTGAAGTCTTTGAAATGAGTGTTGACAGAGCTGGATTGAAGTTACTGTGGGTGTTGGCAGGGTCACTGAGGTATTGGGAGTGTCATATAGAAGTGGCTGAGATGTTGGAAGGGCTGGTTCTGCCTGTTGTAGCCAAGGCTCCCTATATGAAAGCTGCTTAGGTGTGACAAGAGGTGAGACACAATCTGCCTGTGGACTTATTCCACTTGCAGAAAGCATGTTTGACCATTTGTCTGTATTGAAGTGTGATCAGCATCAACTCTGTTGTCTCCCCTCTGCTGAGGATGGGGTGGAGAGAAACACCCAGCTAAGGAGGGCAGCACCTGTTCTAGAGTCCTGCAGAAGGCCCGAGTGCTGCTTGCCAAGCTCTGTGGCCCACCACTGTCCCCCACCTGGTACCCACAGTGGGTGTCTTCTGCCCAAAGTCTCACTGGAGTTGATCCTTAGGTAATCAGAGACCATCAGGAAGCCCTGAGGGATGTTCCTCAGTGTTGAACACTTGTTACTATCCCTTTTCTGGTACCATAGGTGAGGGTGATTTAAGGGGGAAACCATAAGGCACAACCCTAGGCCGCCTCCAGATGACCGGATTGTGAGGGACACAGGGGCAAAGGGTGCATTCCCCAGGGGTTCTTTTTCTATTAAAGAAAGAAGAGTATCTATCTTTTACATCTACAAAAAGATTTTTATTGTCTTCCTTTTGACTATCAGCATTTACTAATTTTCCACAATGAATATATACAGGGGCCAGGGATTTAGCTCAGTGGTTCCACTGCCTCGCAAGCACAAGTACCTGAGTTCGATCCCCGGTACCAAAAAAATCAAAATAAAAAAAATGTTCACAATAAATATATACAGTATGGTCAAAATATATGAACGTTGAAATTTTAATAATTTTATTACAATAAAAGACACATTGAAGTTAATCCCTTCAAAATACTCTTCAGACACACTTGTGCTATCATTCTTGCCACTTTTTCATTTGTTTTTTGAGACGAGTCTTGCTATGTAGTTCAGGTTGGCCTTGAACTCACTGTGTAGCCCAGACTGGCCTTGAACTTGTGGCGGTCCTGCCTCAGCCTCCTAATTGTTAGAATTACAGGTGTGCACCACCATGCCTGGCTCTTGCTACTTTTTTTTTTTTTTTTTTTTTTTTTTTTTTTGGTACCGGGGATCAAACTCGGGACCTTGTGCTTGTGAGGCAGGCAGCAGAACCACTGAGGTAAATCCCCAGCCCTCTTGCCACTTTTTGAAGCAGTTCTGGAAGTCTTCTTTTGTGAATGTCTTTATAAAGTAGGATTAAAAAATATGGTGAATATTGCTGCCACATGCCATCCCATGAAAAGACAGGCTTGTAAAACAAAAACAATTGGTGTATCCTCACCCACTTTGTTCACCATATCTGGCACTGTGCAACTTCTGGCTCATTCCCAAAATTAAAAGGACCATGAAAGGTAAACATTTTGAATTCTGGACATTAAGGTAGCAAGAACAACACAACTAATGACATGAAAGAAGGCAGAAGTGATGGTGCACACCTGTAAGCCCAGCACTCAGGAGGCAGAGGTACAAGGATTGCAAGTTTGAGTCCAGCCTGTCCTACATAGTGATGTGGTAGACACTGCACGAGAGGCCACTCGCACCCAGGCTTTGTGTGAGCACCGTGTCTGGAAGTGAGCAGAGACTGAAACCGGGGAAGATTTCAGCAGCTAGCTGGGAGGGACGTTAGGTTTTTGTAGGTCTTTAGAAGTAGGGCTATGGTCGTCAGTGAAATGTTTATGATTCAGGGTCCAAGGACAGTCAGCACAGGTGTGTACACAATACTGGACTCTTGAGAGCCGGGGAGATTGTACATTCCATCCTAAATTTGCTTTATGGCCATCCGTTCTGTCTGTCAAGGATGGCCTATTGTTTGCTGAGAGTTGCATGTTTGCCATGAAGGTTTCATTCGGGCCAGGCATGACAAGTGAGTTCAAGGCCAGCCTGTCTCCAAAAAGGAAAAAAAAAAAAGACATGAAAGAGGACTTTGCAGAGCTGTTTCAAAAAGTGACCAGAATGATGGGATAAGTGTGTTCAAAGTGAGAGAGTATTTTGAGGGGAGTTAATGATAATATCATCGACTGCAATTTTTTAAACATTTAAACACTGTATTTCTCTTTTTTTTGTTGTTTTTGCTGTTTTTGGTTTTTTGGGTTTTTTTGGTACCAGGGATATTGAACTCGGGACCTTGCACTTGCAAGCGAGGCAGCGGCACCACTGAGCTCAATCTCCAGCTCTAAACACCGTACTTTTCAGTCATACCTCATATGTTTATGAAAAGTAGAAAATTAGAAATGCTGAAAAAAACAAAAGAAAATAATACAATAAAATATATTTTGTAGATGTAAAAGATGTATAGAAAAGGGCCGGGAATGTAGCTCAGCAGTGCAGTATCTGCCTGGCAAGCAGGAATCCCTCAGTTTGATGTATAGAAAAGAAAACAAGAGAGTATTTAACTTTGGTGACAGCAGGGCTTGGCTGTGGTGTTCTACCTCTCTGCCAAGAGGGGTTGTGCTGGATATACAAAGACCTCTGCGGTCACTTCTGCTCAGTACGTGTGAAGTCTTACAAGCTCTGTGTTTACCAGACAGTTTTCTGGGAAGCAAAGTCTGTGTCTTATTTCATTATTCTTTCCAAAGTGTCTAAGCCAGGCATGGTGATTCATGCCTGTAATGCCCCATGAGAGGCTGAGTGAGGCAAAAAGATTTCCACCAGTTGGAGGCCACCCTTGGCTACCCAGTGAGTTCGAGGCCAGTGTGGTGTACATAGTGAGACTTTGTCTCAAAACAAAAAGTAACAACAGCAAACAAACCCCAAAGTGTCTAGCGCAGTCATTGTTTTTGTTTTGATTTGTTACTTCTAGAACTTCTTAATTGTTTCTTGGCTGAGAGGAGCAAATTGCAGATCCTAAGTGCGCGTCTTGGCCTCAGATGTGGCATAGTGAGAACTTCCCAGTGGCTTTGTCCCTGATAGAAGCCCCCAAACCTGTCCTGTATCTGTGCATCCTGCTGGTAAAAACAGACCTTAATTCTGCAGCAGTGCTTCTCTACACAGTCCTTAACAGCATGAACCCCTTTTCAGGTCAAGTGTCGTTACTCTTCTATCCTTTGATAAGTCCAGAGAGGACTTGGCAGGTCTTCCAAAACCTGGGTCTCGTAGAGGGCACTAACAAAGGCCACTGGCCACTCTCGTCACCACTCACGTAACACTGTCTTGACGCCTCCTTCAGAATCCCTTTACATTCCACCAAGAAGCCACAGTCATTCTCCCCCGTGAGCCAAGTTCATGTGTTTTTCTGTGGCTTCTGTGCCACTGACTGGGGAAATGAATAGATCATCCTAGTGCAGGTCCCTGGGGCTTGGTGTTTGGAGGGGAATGGGTACACCTGACTATATCTCCCTTATGGCCACACCAGCCAGGGCTACTATTGGTTAGTTGAAGGCTTATAATCAGCTAGATTAGTACCAGGAAAGGTGCCTCAGGATAGAGATGGATTTGTTTACATGGGAAGGATTTAAGTGAATATACTCTGATAATTAGGGGAGTGCTGACAAGGTCACTAGCATGCCACTTGTCACCTGGCAGGTAGACTAGAGTGTCGGGACAATTAGGCATTTGTTCCTCATTTTCAGTACATCAATTGCTTCCGGGCAGAGCCTGGGTATTAGGGGTGGGCAAAAGGGTTTCATTTGCTGGGGGGCGGGTGCGCACGCGCGCATACACGCTGGAGATGGAACCCTGGGCCTTGGGCAAGCGCTCCATCACTAAACTGCATTCCAGCCCCACTCTGGCTTTTTGTGCCTTGAGAGCTTGAACCACATGAATACATTGGATGTGCCAAATACTATTATTATTATTTTTGAAATGGATTGTCCTTGTGCTGCTCAGGCTGACCTTAAACTCTTGGTCCAAGTGATCTTGGTACTTCAGCTTCTTGAGTGCTGGGACAACAGACACATGCCATCATGTTGGCAAAATTTTATTTTTCACAAAGCACCTTTTCATCTCAGTCGGGGTGATAGTTACATAGATACATATATTTGTCAAAAACTCACCAAAGGGCTGGGGATTTAGCTCAGTGGTTCCACCGCCTGCCTCACAAGCACAAGGACCGAGTTCGATCACTGGTACCAAAAAATATTCATCACTCAGAAGGCTGAGGCAGGAGGATTGCTTAGAGTTAAAGGGAAACTTGAAGTAGGGAAAAATGAAACCTAAGATAGTAGCTACACTTTGGTTCAGGTGGGGGGTGGGGTGGGGGGTTCTAGTGGACATTAAGTCCAAGTCAGCAAGATTTCAGTACAGGCGCACCTTGTTAGTTTTAGTGTAAATAACTGATATAACCTAAGTTGAGGCTGGCCAGTATACATAACATAGTATAACCAACATCATTACTGGCTCATGGTCACTATTCTGGTTTTGTTTGTGTTGTTTTATGACAGGGACTTACTGTGTGTTTCAGGCTGGCTTTAAACTCACTGTGTACTTTGTGCTGGCCTCAAATTCACAGTGATCCTCCTGCCTAAGCCTCCCAAGTGCCAAGATTACAAGCATGAGCCACTGTGCCCGACACTATTGTGTACCTTGGTATAAATGCAGACTGCCACTAGGGCTGACAGGAGACTGAGTAAGTGAGCTGCTGTGAGAATGGGTGGGCCGGGGCCCTGAGGAGTGCCACATGAGTGCATATGGCTAAGCTGAGCAGCTGAGAATAAAGTCACGCTCAGACATTTCCACAACTGTGTGTCTCTTCTGTGGGCTCCAGTGAATCTTCTCAGTCCACCCGGTGACACGACATTTGGTGTAGTGTGGTAGGAATCATAACAGTTGCACCCACAGCAGAGGTTAGCACAGAGCCTTGAAGGAAGAAACACATACTGCTTATAAATCCTGTCCAGAATTAATGTGTGCTGCCAAGATAACGGAGCTCGTAGGCGCAGACAGTTGTTCCCATGCAAGAAGGCCCATCCAGTAGTGAGGACAGAAAATGAAGCAGCGAGCTATAACCCAGAGGGCCATGAAGGTAAAGAAGAGCGGTGGCAGATCTCACTCCCAGGGCTTCGGGTCTGAGAGTGGAGTCTACGACAGAGCTACAAGCAGAATCAAAATCGGAGTCCAAGTCAGAGCTGGAAGCACTACAAGGAAAGCAGCAGGCAGCAGATCCAGTCATGAGTCATGACTCCTGAGATCAAAGATAGACTGCCTTGTGGCAACAGTACTCACGGTCTAGAGAGCCTCCTGCCAGAGACCATGAGTACACAGAACAGACGCACATCGTACAGGGGCTGAACATGGGACAGTCACTGCCTGACAGAGGCAGCAAATGTGGTTGGCCAGTGAGGATTGGGAAGAGGAACTCTCGACCGAGGCTCCTGGGGTAGCTGAAACTGGCAGTTGCCGGGAAGCAAATCTAAAGCTGAGAGTAAGCTCAGGGTTAGATGGAGGAAGCAGCTAGTGCAGTTGCAAAAAGCTGAGGGGCACAGAGAAGAACAAGGCGTTCAGGCTGCAAAGAAGCAGGAGCCCAAGCAGATTGAAAACAGCCAAATTCCACGCTGGTAATCCTCTGGAGACAGTTACCTCCCTATCAACAGCTCCCAAAAAGGGCTCAAGTGGGTCAGACCTGGGCCATAAACTTGCAGGACTACATGGCCTCCATGGATGATGCCATGCAGGTTTAGTTTTGATTAGGGACAGGAACCAAGGTGCTCAGGGGAAACGCTGGAGTGCTGGGGCCTCGTGTTGTGCTTGTTATTCACCGCCCCGTTCCACATATGTACAGTGTGTGCTTACATTAGTGGGCATCAAGACAAACCGTAGACTGATTTATGACAATCCTGGTAAGTTCCCAGGAGAGATGCCCTGCACAGATGGCTACAAGGGAAGTACCATCAAAGTGAAACCAGCATCTATGACTCGGAGTATAGGTTATTTGAGCCTATACCGTGTACATCTTCCTGATACAGAGTACATCCAGTGGGTGGACATCCTCCTGGGGTTGAGATTGCAAGGACAGTTTGCCTTCACATGAGAAAGAAGATAATAGATGTTCACTGTGTGCCACAATGCACAGCCCTACTACATGCCATGGACTGGTGGCAAAGACCTGACTGCATAGTCAGCCCCATGAGTCAGCCCCATGAGACATGCAATTACAGTATTTCATTGTACTGATGATTTTATGTTAACCTCTGATTATCTTGCAGGTCTGGACATGTGGATGGGCCATCAGCAAGGCCAAGATCCAGACCTGGGCGCTCTGTCATGTTTTTGAAAGTTGTCTGGTTGGATGGGACGGAGGGAGTAACAGAGGCTATTATTGATAAGATACAGAAGGATCCTTGCCCTGCCACAGTGAAGCAGCTGCAGACTTTCCTAGGGCTTCTAGGGTATTGGAAGGCTTTTATTCCCCATTTAGCCCAGATCTTAAAACCTTTGTACAACTAGAATAAAAAGGGTATAGCCTGAGATGCCAAGCTGACATTTGGGGTGGCAAAGTTGTCTGCACAGTAGGCACAAACCCTGCAGGTGAACTGACTCCAGGCAACACTGTGAACTAGATGTTGACGTAATCACTGAGGACTTTCGTTGGGGATGTGACAGTGCACAGAATGGCTGCACATGTCCTTTGGGTTTTAGTCACAATTAAAGAAGGAGATGGAGGTCTGCTATTCTTTCATAGAAAAGCTGCTAGTAGCTGTATATGTAGCCTTCCAGGCCTGTGAGTTAGTCACTGGGGAGGTCCCTGTAAAGGTACAAGCCATTAATCCAGTGACTGGGCTACCTCATAAATATTTGTCTGCATGGCAGGAATCACTTAAGTGCCAATGCTGGCCAAAGAGCGTATTTAGTATAACAGGGTACAAAGCATAAGTTCCCTTTCTGGTGAAGGCTGGTAGAGTATGTAGACTCTGCTACACCATTGTCCCATCCACCTGAGGAGCCAGAGGAAACCCCCTACAAGGAGTACCAGCTCTTGATACCAGCAAGTGCCTAGTATATGGACAGGTTGAGCCAGGGGCTAGCCACATAAGAGGCGGCTACTGTTGTGCAGCCAGAAACAGACAATATTTTAGTTTGATACTGATACAGACACTAGTCAATGGGCTGAGCTGAGGGCCATATAGGTAATAATTATCCAAGAGGAAGGACCTCTTACCATATGCACTGTCAGGCAGTACATAGAAGACTGACTCTGTGGCTTTCAATGTAAAAGGCCATGGGGTGACGTGATGGCCATCAGCCCAAGTAGGGCCAAGCCATGTGCTAAGACCTGTAAGAGGCAGGCCACACAGAACAGGCAGGATAAACTGTAAAATAGGCCAGGGAACAGCCAGTGCTGGGTCTACAGAAAGGCCAGCAGGGCCTACTTGTACAGTTTTATAGGTTGTGTACTGCACTGAAGTCCACAACAACAACAAGAAAAGAGGAGTTTGTCCAGAGGGGAGAGCCACTTTCCATTCCCCATGAGGTGATGTCCAGAGTGAGGAGAGCCCAGCAGGGAAAAGCCCGAGTTTAGCTCCTTAGAGATACCAGAGGCCTAGGAAAGGGAGCTAGATGAGACATTTGCAAAGAGGCAAAGAACTAATTTGTCTCCCAGTCTTGGACCAGCTGAATGTGTGTGCCAGCATGGCCCCCAAAGGTAACTATGTGCATGAGCATGTGAGAACAAGGGACCCTGTTATGGCCTATACTGAGTTCTTCTAGTGTTGCTGTTACGGCCTATGGATACAAAGTTCATCCCTGTGGGCCTGCATACCCACTAAGGAATCACACCGCACAGCCCGAAGGGGGATGGATTTTAGGGAAAAATGAAGCCTAAGATAGCTACTAGCTCCACTTTGGTGTAGTTCTGGTGGACATTAAATCCAATTAGCAAGATTTCAGTGCAGACAGACCTTATTGCTGTCATTGTAAATAATTGATATAACCAAGGTCAATGCTGGCCAGTGTAAGTGACTTATATAACCAAAGCCATTACTGGCACATGGCCACTATTGTGTGTTTTGCTATAAATGTAGACTGCCACAAGGGCTGACGGACTGCTGACTATGACAATGGGTGGGCTAGGGGCCTGAGAACAGCCAATGAGTTGCGTTCAGCTGAGCTCACTAATTTCCACAACTCTGTCTCTTCTTCAGACTGCCCAAATTTCAAGTGAAGTTCTCCAGTCTGACCTGGTGACAAGACAGCTACATAGTGAGTTCAAGGCCAGCTTAAACTACATAGCAAGGTCCTGTCTCAGAAAACAAAACAAAAAATTTGAAAATACTAACATTAAGGGCACCCTCCCTTAGATCTAGCTGTACCATTTCTAGGAATTTGTCCTACAGGTTAAGTCAAACAAACAAAATGTGTGTGTGTGTGTGTGTGTGTGTGTGTGTGTGTGGCAAGATTGTCCAAGGTTAGTTAATGAGCCTGGTATGCAGTGCTGTCAGCCATTGGGAGAGTGTTTCTGAGCTTCAGGTGGGAATTGAACTGGATGGGATGAGGACATATGAGAAACATGAAAATGTTATCCAGAGTTATTCCTGGATGGGGATGGAAAACAGGAGGAGGGGAGAGCCTGCATTTATTTATACTCTAGAAGCTGGGGATTTAGTTCAGTGGTTCTGCCGCCTGCCTCGCAAGTGCAAGGACCTGAGTTCGATCCCCAGTACAAGAAAGAAAAATCTGTTTATACTCTACATTACTAAATAGGTTTAAAAATCAGAGCATATAGCTGGCTATAAGCCTCACACTCTTGAAAGGCTGAGGCAAGAGGATCATAAATTTGAACCCAGCATGGGAAATTTAGCAATTTAGCATGACCTTGTCTTTAAAAAAAAAGTAAAAAGGGCTGAGGGTATAGCTCAGTGCAGAGGTCCTGGGTTCAATCCCCACTACCACCAAAAAATAAAACTCAGGGGGCCAGGGATTTAGCTCATTTGTTCTGCTGACTGCCTCACAAGTGCAAGGACCTGAGTTTGATCCCTGGTTTAAAAAAACAAAACAAAACTTAAATCATGTATTACTTATTACTTTTATTTATTTTTATTTTTTTGTGGTACCAGGGATCAAACTCGGGACCTTGTACTTGAGAGACAGGCGGCGGCACCTCTGAGCTAAATCCCCAACCCTTACGTTTGTTGTTGATAAGACAGACTGTGGTAGAAGAGTGTTTGTCCCTTGTTCTTCCCCTTTGAGGCACATGGTTGATAGTGGAATTCTTGTGGGGTTAGTCCTGGTAAAGACAAACCTCATTTTGATTTCTGAGTTATCCTGCTTTGTGGTTCATCCCAGATAGTTTTCCCTGGCAAATTCATGATCGCTTTGTTCCCTCTGCCTATAATATAACCAGTACGAGCATTTGTCTTAGGGTTCTTCCACCTTGTCTCTTCTGCTCATAACCCAACTCACTAGACTTGTGCAGTCTCAGAAAGGTCCTGCAGAGTTGGAAGGCTTGAGCTGGTCAGGCAAGGTGGCAGAGCTCCTAATAACCAGGACTTGAGAGTAGGGGGTGGTAGGATCTGGGTCTAGCCCTGCAGACCAGCAGGTGAGCCTTCTGCTGATTTATTTCAAATGTGACAAGAATGGTGGTCGCTGCAGAAAATGTGGATCAACAAAAACAAGAAAATATAATCCATCCACCACCTGGCCTTAGGCCATTATGTTGTGTGTCCTGTAAACCTTCAGTGCAGTGCATTGTGTGTTTGTGTTTATTATTTAAAAAATCATACTGGCCAGGTGTATTGGTCCTGTAATCCCAGCATTTGGGAGGCAGGAGGATCACTACAAGTTTGAGGCCAGCCTGGGTTACGTGGTGAGTTCAAGACCAGCCTGAACTACATAAGCAAACTGTATGTAAAAAAAAAGAAAAGAAAATCTTAGACATAATATTTGGGACCTATATTTCTTACTGCATGATTTACTGAACATCTTTTTGTGACCAATAACTATGAAGTATACATGTTATTTTTATTGTCTGTACATATGTTCTACCTTCATTTACTCAATTTTCTCCTAGGAGTAGACATTTGTTTTGTTTTGTTTGCAGTGTTTGAACTGCTAGGCAAGTGATATCTCATTGAGCTATACCCCCAACCCTGAGAAATCACTCTGGATGTGCCTAAAGACCACCCTACAGATGTGCATCCCCACATACACAGAGTGGCACATTGGAGGGTGTGGTGTTGGGCCTTTGGTGGTTCTCCCTACCCCACCTCCCCAAGCAGCAGATAAGAGGGTATGTCCCTGTATCCAAGCAGCAGTGCTTACTCCTGGGTATGCATTTATGGCTAGTCTTACCATTTTCCACCAGCCAAACTATCTCACGTTTGTCAGTTCTCAGGGATGCCTGGCCTTGGGGTTTCCCTCCAGGCTAGCGAGGGTCCTCCCTAGCTGTTGTACCATCCAGAGGGTGGCGACTGCAAGGCTGGGGTTCAAGTAATTTTGACCTTTGTCTTAGTAAGACCTGAGGGCTACACCAAATTCTTCTAGAAATGTAAGGATGTGTTTGAGGAAAGGCATTGGGTTACAGGTGTAGCTCAGTGGTACAGTGTTTGCCTAACATGTACAGGTTCCTAGGTTCCATCCCCAGTGCTGCAAAAGAACAACAAAAAAGTAAGGCAGTAGGAGTCCAAATTTTGCGATGCAGATTATCTCGCCCTTCATTCTGAGGTGATCTATCCTCTTTGTTCTTTATTGCCCTTTGCTACTGAAGGTTGGTGGGATAAGCTAGGCGTGGTGGCGCACGCCTGTAATTCCAGCAGGAAAGCTGAGGCAGGAGGATCTCTGTGAGTTCGAGACCAGCCTGGGCTACACAGTGAGTTCCAGGTCAGTCTCAACTACACAGTGAGACCCTGTCTCAAAAAAACAAAAAAACAAAACATTGTTTTTTTGGTGTTTAGAAACAAAACCATTGTTTTTTGGTGGGATAGACAAAAAAACAAAACATTGTTTTTTGGTGGGCTATAGAATGGTGTGGTCCTGGGTTCATGGGTTCTGATCCCTGAGCCTCTTTTAAAGCAGAGTCATGGGATGAAGTATGGACATGCAGTATTGTTGTGCAGCCTCCTGTGGTGGGCAGTGTGCTTTGTGTGGTGTCTTCGGAGAGCCTGTGACAGTGTCACTGCTGAGATATTTGGGGCAGATGGAAACAGCTCAGAGCTCAGCTCTAAGTAATTGGTCTCTAAGGGATGTGACAGGAAAGACCCCATAGCAAATTCTGTTCAGCCTGGCTAGTGGGAGCCCTCATGGAAATGGCTTAGCGTGACTGACATCCTGCTCTGTAAAACTCAGAAATGCCTCAGCTCACTCTGCCCCAGTTGCCCCTGGGGTAGTTTGTTGATGGACTGACTGTGAAGACAGAGGCTCCATCCTTCAACTCTCCGCCCCCTCCCCACCCCTTATGTAACAGACCTGGTGTTTGTGGCTCAGCATTTGTGTTTGTTTGTTTGTTTGTTTTGTACTGGGGATCAAACGGGACCTTGTGCTTCAGAGGCAGGCGGCGGAACCACTGAGCTAAATCCCTGGCCGTTCCTTTCTTTTCTTTCTTTTTTTTTTTGTTTTTTGTTTTTTTGGTTTTTTGAGACAGGGTCTCACTATGTAGTTGAGACTGACCTGGAACTCACTAGCTCATGCTGGTCTTGAACTCACAGCAATCCTTCTGCCTCAGCCTCCCGAGTGCTGGGATGACAGGCGTGTGCCTCCACTCCCTACTTCTTTTCTTTTTTGAAATGAAGTTCAACCATGTTGCCTAGCCTGGCATTGAACTCACAGTCCTTCCGTCTCATCCTCCCATTTCACTGTCCTCAGTAGCTGGAAAGCCAGGTTTTGCCACCACACTGCACTCCTGTTATTTAAAAAAAAAATGATTTCAGAGTAATGCTTGTGCTGTACCTACAGAAAAGAAATTGAAGTCCAGCCAAGTCCTTAGGAGGGAGCCACATTTTGTGAGCCAGGTTGTTTCCCCTCACCATGCTGGTCCCTCCCCCATGCTCCTATTGGGTGGCAGGCATTTTCCCATCTGCCTGCTGTGCTACTGACCATGAAGTCTGCAGTGCTGTTGTTCCTGGCCCTACCCAGGAACGGAGACCCCCTTCTACCTGGGAAACACCCCCTCACCAGCCCAAGGCCTAACTATGCCTGTGGTTGACCTGTATGCCTTTCATTTCAGGGCATCCTCCTGGTATATGACATTACCAACCGCTGGTCTTTTGATGGCATCGACCGATGGATCAAGGAGATTGATGAGGTAGGTTGAGGTCTGTGACCCTCTGGGGGAAGGTCTGGCCTGAGCTGGGCATAACTGCTGGCCATAGCCACTCCACAGCAAGGGTTAGGCTTGGCAAGCAAAGAGCACCCGGACTCTGCTGTCTAGCCTGGCCCATCTAAACCACCTAGGCATGTCCTGTCATGAAATGCAGATATGGGGGCCTGCCCATGATTGCGGGGTGGGGGTGTCCTGCTTTTGTGCCTCTGCTGAGTTCTGTGCCCCCCTCCCAGCACGCACCTGGGGTTCCTCGGATCCTGGTTGGGAACCGGCTGCACCTGGCCTTCAAGCGGCAAGTGCCAACAGAGCAGGCTCGTGCCTATGCAGAGAAGAACTGCATGACCTTCTTTGAGGTCAGCCCCCTGTGCAACTTCAACGTCATCGAGTCCTTCACAGAGCTCTCTCGCATCGTGCTCATGAGGCACGGGATGGAGAAGATCTGGAGGCCCAATCGAGGTGGGGCTGGCAAGACACGGTGTGGGCTTTAGGGTGTGGGGTGTACTATGGGAGTGACAGTGGAGGTGACTCCTTAAGAGTTGTAGTCACCTCACCTGCCCTTCTGGTCCTTGATCAGTAGGCAGATCATCTCTTTGCTACCCTGCTGAAGTAAGGGCTGGAGCTCTGTGTGTCCTCCTTTGCTCTGGAGTCTCACAGCTGAGCAGTCACAGAGGCCATGCTTGCAGCTTTGCAGTGTTCTGTCTGTCCCATGTTCTCTGCCAAGTCCTCGATCAGAACCCTAGCTATCTATGGGCTTGTTCTCGGGGAGGTGCGGCCTGGCGCCATTGATGCTGTGGTGCTTCCTGGCAGGACTCCCTCATGTGGGCAGTGGGGTGGTCACAGTGTAACCTTAAGATGAAGCCACAGGGAGCAGTACATCTAAGCTCCTTCTCAAGAGGAGAAATGAAGAGCCCAGTTGTTTCCTGGGCCTGCCCTGCCCACTGTGCCCTGTAGACCTTACAGGGTACAGTCAGGTTAGGAGGAGCTACAGGAGGGGCTGCAGAGTGACTGGCTGCAAGAGTTAGTTGGCCACCTCACCTCCTTTCTTGCCTGTCTGACCCCTTTCCCATCCCACCCCCAGTGTTCAGCTTGCAGGATCTCTGCTGCCGTGCCATCGTCTCCTGCACCCCTGTGCATCTCATCGACAAGCTTCCACTGCCTGTCACTATCAAGAGCCACCTCAAGTCCTTCTCAATGGCAAACGGCATGAATGCTGTCATGATGCATGGCCGTTCCTACTCCCTGGCCAGTGGTGCCGGGGGCAGCAGCAGCAAAGGCAACAGCCTTAAGCGGTCCAAGTCTATCCGTCCCCCTCAGAGCCCTCCCCAGAACTGCTCTCGAAGCAACTGCAAGATCTCCTAGCAGTGCCAGTGGGCATCATCTGTGCAGACTCTGGGAGGCTCCCTGGGGCACTCCTGACCAGGCATTAGGCCCTATTGTGTGTATGAGGACTTGGCCACACGGCCCTGCCTAGGAAGCACTAGGTTTCCTCAACTCCTGGGCTGGGTAGAGGGAAGGAGCGTGTAGGAGAACACGCTCTGTAGATTGCCAGAGGGGCCTGTGGGCAGCTGGGCTGCTGGTGCTACAGGGCCCTGATCTGAACCAACCTCCGATTCCACGGCTACCTGGGCTTGGGCCAGGAGGGACCCTAGCTCCCCTGTCTTATTTATACAGAGAACATTTCACCCATTTTGTATTTTAAAGGGCTGTCAGGGAAGCCTGGTTGCTACCATGTGGTGCAGGGGGTCACATCAGCCATGGGGCAAGTTCCATGTGTCTAGGGAAGGAAGAATTTGTGGCGGTGGGAAGAGTGGGCAAAGCTGGAAGATTTTTGGATTTGCATACACTTCGCCTGGGGTGTGGGTAATACCCAGCAGCCCGTGAGAGAACAGATGGGCAAGGGCACCCTCCAGAAGCTTTTGGCAGTGATCTTGGCCTTAGCTTTATTTTATTTATTTATTATTATTATTATTATCTCTCTTTTTTTTTGGTACTGGGGATCGAACTCAGGTCCAGCGGAACCACTGAGCTAAATCCCTGGCCCCCAGCTTTAGTTTTGACCAGGGTGGTCAGTGTGCTACAGGCAAGAAGGTAGCTCCTGCCAACCCTCTGTGGATGTCATCCCTGTACATTGGAGCAACTGCAACTCAGGAGAGCAAGAAAGTAGGGCGCACCCCAGTCTTTGCCACGCTATAGGTCCCTCCCACCTGTGACTTGAAAACTTTGGTGATGTTTACTACACAGACTCAGATCAACACCTCCAGGTTGAGAATGCAGAGCTGTTTGCAGACTTGTGAGATGGGGCCACAACCTACACTCTTCTGGTGGCATCTGGGTCATTGGACACCTCTCTCCAGCCTTCTGCTCTTAGCAGCTTGTGCTCATCGACCTCAGCTGTGTTCCTGTAGCTGCTCTTTGCCTGACAGGGCTCTTCTGCCCAGAAGCTCACATATCATTGAACTTCTTTGGCTTGTTTCTTAATGTCACAGCCTGAAACAGCAGCCTCATCTGGGCTATAGGGATGGACCCATCTTGAAGACCCATCGGCCAGCCCCTCTGCTAGAGCACAACAGGGTCTGGTCATCTTGCCCGTCTTGAAGCCATGGACAAATCATCTACAGTGCTCCTCATACTCCTTTGTGTCCTGCGTAGCCCTCCCCATGGGGACATCACCCTCTGACTACTCCCCATCCTGGCCTGATGACAAAGCCCTCCATTACACTGGTGCTCAACTCTTCCCCCTGCCCTCTGGCCCATGGCCGCAGCAGGATCCCTCCCCTGGCCGTGACCCTCATAGTACTTGTCTTGAGGTGGTTCTGCTGTGGGTGGACAGTACAGCACCATGGCCTGTGCTCTATAAAGTGAGCCATGCCACCAGGGAGAGGGTTGTGGCCGTGTGAGCTGCCTGACACCAGTGGCTCCTTGGCCCTGAGGCTGACCACAAGCAGGTTGGGCAGAGGCGTCCCGCCCACTGGACTTCACCTTTCCCCCACTCACCTGCTGCCAGCAAGGGTCCTTTCTCTGGAATCATGAACGAAATGACAGACTTTGTTTTGAGGACCTGCATGGTCCCTTATGCACGGTATCAACACTACCCCACTGCTGTTGGACTTTACCGTTCCTGGGTTCTTTGAACTGTTCTTATTTCCTTGTACATTAAATGTAATTCAGCTGTGACCTCTCTTTGGTTTTGTGTACCTCGGGCTCTGGCTTTGTCTATGGTGGGTGGCATGTGTCTAGCCATGGTATTTATCTGCCACAGGGCAGGCCATTACCCACTACCTGCCACAGCTTCAAGGACCCCTGAGAGCGTGGCCCTGGGACTGGTAGCAGGAATGCATCTGCTACAGTGCAGGCTGTCCCAGGCCCTGCTCAGCCAGGGGTATGTAAGGTATCCTGGAGCTGAGCTGAGTCTGGTAGGAACTCCACTTTGAACACAGCCCCAAACTCCAGGAACACAGCTTCTGGCTCACTACCTGTGCTGTTCCTCAGAAGCATCCTTGGCCTCAAGCAGCATCCCCCTCACTGCCAGCTGGAGGTTACTAGGTTGCAACAAACTCCCGGGCCTCAAGCAAAGTCTGGCCCAGCCGGCCCCCACCTCTCCTTATCAGGGTCACTTGCTCCCAGCTGTAGACACTGGTACCGGGAACCACCTTTTGGTCCCATTGTGGCCAAGCAGCCTCTGGCTCCTGGGTCAGGAGGTCAGGTGCAGAGTCACATGGACATTCTCCATTCTGTCTCAGAAAACTACTTACTCCCTGGGGCCCCAGACCTCTGCAAGGGCAGATTCTGGCAGTCCTTTGTCCTCTTGCAAGCATCATTTGATCTCAGCTGGAAGTCTGTCTGGCTCCCTCCCCTGCCCTGTGGGAGAGGGGCATCTTGTCCAGCTGGAGGGTAGATGCTGGTCCTCATGAGTGGGTGTCAGGACGGGGAAAGACTCCAGGGTGCTTGCAGTCACTGAGTGACTTGTAAGACACTAGCTTTTTTCAGAGTGCACTGAGATGCCCTTGGATTTGGCCAACCCTAGGGTCACCACATGGAGCCACATTCCAGACCACGTGATCATGTCTGTGGTCAACATACATATGGGCCTTCCATTTCCACCCAGCATGAACCTGGGCCTCATTTTTTAACTATTGTGTTTCTAAGGATCCAACCGTGGGCCCCTAGCATGCTAGGCAAGCACTCTACCACTGAGCTACACCCCAGCTCTGCTTTCTTGCCCAGCTGAAGATGGCCCTGAGTGGACCTCAGGGGCCCAACTTCAGTGCAGGGGACGTCTGTGTGAATGCAATGTCCAGCTGTGTTTCCCTCACCCCACAATCACAGGGCCTCACTCCCGGCAGGTTTAAGATTCAACCTTAAGGAAATTATGACACTGAAAGGGGTTGTGGAGAAGGTCTCCGGAAAGAAACAGACCCTCACCATGTGCTGGTTGAAGGTGGAGTCCTTTTACCCGGACTCACGGGTGACAGGCACCAACCCGGAACTACCTTGGAGGAAACCTGGGCCAATAGTCAGTTGGATTGGTGTAACTGAACCCGCTGTGCATGGGAGACTGAGGGGGTCAGGGACAAAAGCTGAGCTCTGCCTGCCGTGCCCCTCCCCCCCCCCGAGTTGAGGGGTGGGTCTTTAAGGAGACTTTGATCCCCCACTGGGCTGTGGCCTGCCCTGTGGAATGGCTCAGGTTACAGCATCCCTTTGCCGTGCCCCCCCCCCCCCCCCGAGTTGAGGGGTGGGTCTTTAAGGAGACTTTGATCCCCCACTGGGCTGTGGCCTGCCCTGTGGAATGGCTCAGGTTACAGCATCCCTTCTCTCCCTCTCAGGCCAGAGCTGCCCTTCTCCGCCTCTTGGTGACCCTCTTGGCCAGGGGCTCTGAGCTTCTGGGCCTCTGGCCCCTCCCCTCCTCCCTCTCTCTGCTCTGTGCTGACTGGAGCCTGGGAGCCATCCACAGTGGCTGGGAGTGGGGCAGGCACCGCATGGGCGACTCTTAAGAGCTCTGGGAGATCCCAGAACCCACCCACCGTGGAGTCAGGAGAAAGAATCTGCTGGGGATTTAGCTCAGTGGCGCTGCCGCTTGCCATTCAAGCGCAAGGTCCCAAGTTTGATCCCTGCTACCAAAAAAAAAAAAAAAAAAAAAAAAAGGAAAAGAAAAGAATCTATCATCTACTGGAGGATCTGCCTCAGGCTCCAGCAGGGGCCACAGGAACTGAGGGAGTCATCAGAGAGGGTGGGCCATCCCAAAGGAGGCCCAGCTGAATACAGGCCCAGAGACTGGATGCCTGCAGGAAGCTGGGCTCCAAGGGGACCCAAGGAGGGGCTGGTGGCCACAAACCCCTGCCCCTTGGCCCTGTGATCCACATGCCCACCCTGCGGTTACGCCTGCTGTTCCTGCCTCTTTTCCTCATTGTCCAGCTGACTTCGGAGGTCAGTCTGCTGCCAGAGCCTGGAAGCCACCCTGGAGTGTGCCCCAACCAACTGAGCCCCAGCCTGTGGGTGGACGCCCAGAGCACCTGTGAGCGGGAGTGCACTGGGGACCAGGTGAGCACTGGGGACCCCACTCTCAGCCCTTTCCTAAAGGGGACTCCAACCCCATAAGCCACTTCCTCCTGGGGCTCTCCACACTCTTGTCAAGCTTTGGGCCATGTCCTGTATGAGTCCTAGATGATACCCTCTATCTTTGTCCTCACATGTCTAAAGAATGAGACCCCTTCCCTATTCCCCCGAGCTGCCTGTTCCCCCCAAACCTGCTCCTTACCCTACCTTGGTATCCGAGTGGACACAGGCCTGTGACCTACCCCTCAAGCCTCCCCCTACCTGAGCCACTACCTTTCCCTAACACTCAGGGCCCATGGAACACTGAGCTCTGAGGGGAGGCACAGTGGAGCTGGGGGGTGGAGTGTGCAGTCACATGTCCTACCTGGTATGTGTTCATGAGGTTCTGGAGATGGGACCCAGGGCCTTACGCACACTAGCCCTCTGCCGATGAGCTGTCCTGCCACTGTCCTGTCTGAGCCCAGGACTGGCATATTCGATGGCATGCTGGGAGCCATCTGAGCCTACTTGCGGTGTTCCCATGGAAAATGGCACCGGTGGCTTCACAGCTCATCATACTGGACAGAAAGCACTTTCCCAGCTTTCCAAAGAGGAAACAGATTTTGGAAGAGGCATTCATTGGCTATGGCCACAGAGCAGGGGCTCACCCTGCCCTACATGCATCCTAGCATAGGGGCAAGGTCAGATTGCGGAGGCTGGAGGATGTCAGGCTCATGTTGTCCTGTCCCCAGGACTGCACAGCTGCTGAGAAGTGCTGCACCAATGTGTGTGGGTTGCATAGCTGCGTGGCAGCTCGCTTCCCTGATGGTGGCCCAGCCGCACCTGTGACAGCAGCCTCCTGTGAGGGCTTTGAGTGCCCACAGCAGGGTTCCGACTGTGACATCTGGGATGGGCAGCCCGTGTGCCGCTGCCGTGACCGCTGTGAGAAGGAGCCCAGCTTCACCTGTGCCTCCGATGGCCTCACCTACTATAACCGCTGTTACATGGATGCAGAGGCCTGTCTGCGTGGCCTCCACCTGCACATTGTGCCTTGCAAGCACATCCTCAGCTGGCCACTCAGCAGCCCAGGACCTCCAGAGACCACTGCCCGCCCAACACCTGGGGCTGCCCCGATGCCACCTGCCCTTTATAGCAGCCCTTCCCCACAGGCAGTGCATGTTGGGGGCACAGCCAGCCTCCACTGTGATGTCACTGGCCGCCCACCACCCACCGTGACCTGGGAGAAGCAGAGCCACCAGCGGGAAAACCTGATCATGCGCCCTGACCAGATGTATGGCAATGTGGTAGTAACCAGCATTGGACAGCTGGTACTCTACAACGCGCGGCCTGAGGATGCTGGCTTGTATACCTGCACTGCACGCAATGCTGCTGGCCTGCTGCGGGCTGATTTCCCGCTCTCTGTGGTCCAGAGGGAACCAGCTAGGGAAGGAACCTCTGGCGCCCCAGCCCTGGCTGAGTGCCTGCCAGACATGCAGGCCTGTGCTGGCTCAGCCTCCCCATACCGTGTCCTCTGGCATTTTGACCCTCCACGGGGTGGCTGCATGACCTTCCCAGCCTTTGAGTGTACTGGGGCCACTCAAGGCTTTACAACATATGAGGCATGCCAACAGGCCTGTGCCCGTGGCCCTAAGTATGCCTGTACCCTGCCAGCTGTGCAGGGTCCTTGCCAGGGCTGGGAGCCGCGCTGGGCCTACAATCCACTGTTGCAGCAGTGCCAGCCCTTTGCCTATGGTGGCTGTGAGGGCAATGGCAACAACTTCGAGAGCCGTGAGAGCTGTGAGGAGGCTTGCCCTGTACCTCGCTCACCACCCTGCCAAGCATGCCGCCTAAAGAGCAAGTTGGTGCTGAGCCTGTGCCGAAGTGACTTTGCCATCGTGGGGCGCCTCACTGAAGTGCTGGAGGAGCCCGAGGTGGGCGGCAGTATTGCCCGAGTGGCCCTTGATGATGTGCTCAAGGATGACAAGATGGGCCTCAAACTCCTGGGCACCAAGTACCTGGAGGTGACACTGAGTGGCATGGATTGGGCCTGCCCCTGCCCCAACGTGACGGCTGGCGATGAGCCACTGATCATCATGGGGGAAGTGCATGATGGCGTGGCCATGCTGGATGCCAGCAGCTATGTCCGTGCTGCCAGTGAGAAGCGGGTCAAGAAGATCTCAGAGCTGCTTGAGAAGAAGGCCTGTGAGCTGCTCAACCGCTTTCAGGACTAGCTCTGTTGTCCTCTCCTACTTGGGACTAGCCCCCTTCCCCAACTCCTCCTGCCAGGACTAGCCCCACTGTCCCTTCCTGCCCACCTTCCTACTAAATAAAGGCTCCTCTCAACCTTGGAGCTCACGCCTAGTAGTGCTGGTCAGGGACACGGATCCTACCAGGTGTCTCTATCCCTCAGCCTGTTCTGCAGGTGTTCTGGGGTCTTGACACCAAATGGGTCTTTCACCAGGTCACCGGGGACCTCCTGCAGCCTGGAAGTCTCCAGGAACATAGGTGGGGACCAGCTGTGCCCTGCCAGAAGCTCTCTTTCTCTCCAGCAACAAGGCCCAGGATACCCCTAAACCTGACCCTCCCACAGGCTACACCCCTCCCACACATCCCCTAACCAGGTGCTCCCAGGAAAAGACATGGTAGACACTCACAAGGGGACAGTAGGAAATACTTTATTCCAAGGCAGACTGGGCCCGGGCTTTTGATAGGCCAGACTATATGGGGCTGGTCATTCCCAAAGCCTGGCCTAGGGAGGCAGGAGCTAGGGTCTGCTTTGTGCCCAACAGAACCTTTGGCAGGAATGCAGGCACCCAGGATGAAGGAAAGGGCTACTCTTTCCGGAAAACCAGGCACTTGTTATTGGCTGGCATATCCACCTGGAGAAAAGCTTTGCTAGAGTGGCCCTTTTCCCCCAGGAAAACCACCCCACCTGATCCTACCTACACCTACCATCTTCTCCAGAACAAGGCCACTGGCCTGGCCCAAATCTTTCAAGAAAGCTGTGTCCCGCAACCCCCATTCTGGGTTCCTGTGGTAGGGAAAGAAGATGGGAGTCATAGCTGGGGGGAGGGGCATCCATTCCCCCTGCTCTTGGAGCCAGGCCCACCCCCCCACCCCCACCCCCGGTTCTGACCTGCATCTGAGGGTTAGGTCAAAGTCCACGTTGCTCTGGGGAGAGATCCTCCCGTTGACTGCGTAGGACTGCAGGAACAGGGTGGGCAGAGCCCACCAGCCCAGGATCACTCCTCAGCAGGCCAGGGAGGCAGACTCGCAGAATGAAAAGGACACTCCTTCCCACCCCCAGGAAGGGAAAATCCAAGGACCAGCTGGATAAAAAAGCAGCTAAGGTTTCACAGGGCCCTGCACAACCACTCACCCCATAGGTGATGAGCACAGCCTTAGGCTTGAGAAGGTGGCCAGCTGCTCTGAAGAGCCCCTGCGGAATAGAAGGCAGCACGCAGCGGTCTCCTTCCCCGGCTCCGGCTCCGAAGAGCCCTGGGCAGGGGAGGCTCTACAGAGGGTCAGGGGCGGCTACGGCTGCCACCTACCTCCGTACAACTCAGGGGGCTGATGTGGATCATGTTGATGCACAGCAGCAAGTCCAGCGACTGCGGCAGGATGCCGCCCCACTGCTGCCACTCCCAGGTCACGTCCAGGTACAGAGGGGCCTTCACATTTGACAGCCCCCGAGACTGAGCTGTGGCTGCGATGCTGCGGAAGGCGCGGTCACTCACGCGAGCGCCCAGCCAGGCCCACCCTCACCGCGCACACGGGCTGGGCGGCGGACGCACCTGTCCAG
>NW_022900946.1:22379003-22385803 GCF_012274545.1 Fukomys damarensis | reverse complement strand
GGGGCGCACTGGGCCGCGTGGGCCGCCGTCCGCCGCCAGCCAAAGCACAACTCCCAGGAGCCCACGCGCTGCCTCTTAAAGGCTCCGCGGCCGAGTACAGCTCGGGACGGGGATTTGGCCCTGAAAAGCAGACCGGGAGAGCTTTTGGGGATCCCGGCCTGCAGACTCCGGTGGGCTCAGGGGGCCTGTCACACAAGGCACGCCACCGTCTCCAGAGAGTTCGTCCTTCTGAAAAACTCATTTGTTTTCGGTCGTATCTTCTGGGAACCGGCGTCTCAGGTCTCTTTTCCAAGTTTCCACTTTAATGGTTCCGAAGATGGGAAAAAAATTAGGGAGAAAATGTACATGCGCCGCCCGGGAATCGAACCCGGGTCGCAAGAATGGGAATCTTGCATGATACCACTACACCAGCGGCGCTGTTGGGAAGGAGGGCCACCTACAGGCCTTAGCAACTGTGACGTTCGCAGGCCGCGGGCGGATAAGTTCATACTTTGTCACCGCCCCGGAAGTTGGACCCACACTTCAGCTGGCACCCTGGTGCCGAGGTGTCGAGGAGTCTCCCCCGCGCCGGAAGAGAAGGTGCAAGGATGAGGACGCGGATTTGAAGACAGCCTTTATTCGATCCTGTGCCGGGGAAAACAAGGGCCACCGTGGGCACTTGGGAGCCAGCAGGGGCGGTGCTCAGGTAGGAAGCTCGAGATAAGGACCTGAAAGGCGGGGCCCGGGGGTGGGCGTGGCTCTGTGACGTTTGGGGGTTGGAGAGAGGCTCGGGGGTCTAGGACAGCGATGGCTGGCGGTGTTCAGGGCTTCTTTGTGACTTTGACACAAACTGTGCCCATTTAAGGGTGGGTAGATTGGCTGTGGGAGGGGTCGCTGGTCTCTGAAGTAAACGTGCACAGCCCCAAGCGTTCTAGTCAGTTCGGGTCCACGTCTCAGAGGGGCCATATTCCAGAAAATGCTTAGGCCCTACCCCAGAGAGCAAGTCTCGCTGGCCAGGACCAGGATGGTCCCCGTCTGGGATATCAGAATGGGGCTGTGGTTGAGGGCACGACCAGGGTCAGGCATCCGTTGAGGTGGCCAGGATGTGTGGTTAGACCAGACAGGGCCAGTCATGGTCCCAGGCACGCTGATGACCAGTTAGAACAGTCCCCCAGGAAAGCATCGGAGGAGTCCAGGGCCTCAGGGGGGTCCAGGAGTGGGCCTCTGCTCTTGCAGTCCTGCCAAGTCCAGTGATGTCCAGTGTTTGCAGTGACCCTGACAGGTCCGCTGCATTGGGCTTCCCTGCCTCCCATCCTGACTGACCTGTGCTTACCTGGCTAACGTTTTGCATCACCCCCTCCTGTTTTTTTCAGCTGAACCTCTTCCGTGTGTCTGGTTCAGGAGAGGGGAGGGTGTCTCCTTCTACATGTACCCTTGGCCTTCAAGCCTCCTCCAGGGCCACCTGAATTGCCGGGGTGCCTCAACCCGCAGACTTCACTTGGGTTTTCTGGGCATGGAGGGGAAAAGACTGAGATTATCTCCTTGCCTCCTCCCTTTTGTATGGAGCTGCTTTAAGCGATGTCCACCATGCACAGCAAACAGCGTTGTTGAATAGCACGTAAGCCTCGGTTGATGTCATCTGTAGTATTCATCATCTGGAATAGATGCCAGGTGGGCCAAACATCTGCCCTGGGTACTGACTGAGGTCAGTGCCTGGCAGAGAAGCAGTGGGTATCGCTGAGCTGAGGTCACCGTGTGTAGACATCTTTCCTGGAAGCTTGTGTGTCAGATGCTACCAGCAGTCTAGGACTTTGAGGGACAACATCTCCACAAGGAGTCAAAGTTGAATTTGTTGAGACCAGATCATGACTGGGGTCAGAGGTGCCAGCTCCTGAGAGTGAACTGGCTCCCTCCCAAATGGCCCACTTGAAGGACTTATATAATAATGGGTAGAAGCACCACAGCAGGGGCCATTTTTCCAACATAGGAGCTGCAGGTCCTGGATTCTGTACTGTGCAAGGGACTCCAGATCCTTGGGTTCTTCTAGCCTCATAGTGGCACCTCCTGACATTGGCCCTAGTTTTTGTTCCTATTCTCTGGATGCACTTCATCTTCTCACTTGCCCCCAGTTATCTCAGGGTCTGGCCTACAGGAAGTGCTGGCCAATGTCTGATGAGTGAGGGTCACATCCTACTGTATCTCTGCTCCTCGGCCATCTTCACCAAGCCCAGAGCCAACAGCAGGGCATGGCCTATCTTCTGGGCTCAGGACCACATGCCCACTGTCCATTGTGAGGTAGGATAGAAGAAATTTTTTAAATGAGCAAAAAAGAAAAAAGAGGGCTGCTGGGCGTCCAAGCACACGCTTGTAATCCCAGCACTTGGGAGGCTGAGGCAGGAGGATCGCTCTGAGTTCAAGACCAGCCTGGCCTACATAGTGAGTTCCAGGTCAGTCTCAACTACACAGTGAGACCCTGTCTCAAAAAAAAAAAAAAAGAAAAAAGAAAAAAAAGGGAGGATTTTTAAATTTAAAATTTTTAAACTGGGCGTGATGGCATATGCCCCAGACTCAGGAGATTGAAGCAGGAGGATTGCCACAAGTTTAAGACCAGCCTGGACTACGTAGTGAGACCCTCTCTCAAAAATCAATAAAAAATTTTTTTAAAGGAAAAAATAAAATTGTACTTAAGATGGGTGCTCAAGTATATGTATTCCTATTGTGTGTTAGATTACCCATCTGGCAGACTATGTTAAACAAGCCCTCCCCCAAAAAAGAATGCAAGCCATTTATATGTGAAATTTGAAATTGATTTTTTTGTTGTTGTTGTTTTGAGACGGTCTCACTATATAGTTGGGACTGACCAGACACTCACCATGTAGCCCAGGCTGGTCTCGAACTCACAGCGACCCTCCTGCCTCAGCCTCCTGAGTGCTGGGATTACAGGCATACACCAACATGCCCGACTTTGTTTGTTCGGTTTTGGTTTTTTGAGACAGGGTCTCACTATGCAGTTGAGACTGACCTGGAACTCACTATTAGGCTTGTCTTTAGTCTTAGTAGTCTTAGTGGGTGGGAGAAGATGGTTCATCCCTAATGAGATGATAGGAAATCTCAGAAGGGTGGAACCAATAATCACAAGCTTCCTTAAGGAACTATGTAAATCTGGCCATTGTGACTTTAATCTTCAGATGCATCTCCAGCCAGTTTTTGATGTGTTCTTATCTTATTCACTGGAGGGCCCAGCCCTGTCTGACTGCCTATAATATTTCTACCTAATTTAGCTTTCTATAATATTTTGAGACAAGGCCTCACTAAGTTGCTAAGTTCCCAAGGCTGGCCATGAACTCACTTCGATCCTCCTGTCTCCAGTCTCCCAGAGGCTGGCTGGATTTAGAAGTGGGCCAAGTGGCTCCCAGGAAACTGGATGATGGATGCTAGAGTACCTAAGCCACAGTGATCTGGGGACAGGCTCCTTACTGTCAAAGCCTGGACTGGTTAGGGCATAGATTTTATGCCTCAACAATTGACTGAGGATGCCTGAAAACTTGAGCTTCTTTCTTCTTTTACACAGAATGTTAGAATCACATTTAGAGACCTTTTCTTCTTTTGTTGAGACTACTCCTTGTTAGAGTTCAAACTAACCTCAAACTCACAGTGATCCTCCTGCTTCAGCCTCTGATTGGTAAGATTACACGTGTATGTTGCTACATCCACCTTTTTTGTTTTGCTTTTGGCGGGGGTGGGGGGGGGAGACAGGGTCTCACTATATAGTTGAGACTGACCTAGAACTCACTATGCAGCCCAGGCTGGTCTCAAACTCACAAGCGATCCTCCTGCTTCAGCCTCCCGAGTGCTGGGATTACAGACATGTGCCACCACACCCGGCTTTGTTTTGCTTTTTGAGGTAGTGTCTTGCTATGTATTCCAGAATGGCCTTGCACTCCATGTGATCCTCCTGACTCAGCCTTCTGATTCATTTTTCGAGGAGGGGGGAGTAACCAACCTAGCATAGTGCATGCCTGTAATCCCAGCACTGAAGAGGCTGAGGCAGGAGGGTCATTAGGAGTTTGAGGCCAGCTTGCGGGTTTATAGTGAGTCCAAGGCCAGTTTGAACTGCAAGACCCTGTCTGAAAAAACTGAGAAAGGGGGCGCTGGGGATTTAGCTCAGTGGCACCACGCCTTCCTCACAAGCACAAGGTCCCGAGTTTGATCCCCAGTGCAAAAAAAAGAGGAAAAAGGTACTTTTAAAATTAGGATTAGAGTCTGTGAGGGAAAGCCTTTTCTTATGCTGTGCACTGACTGAGAGGCCCCTCCAGTCCAGCTGCCCACTTCCAGAATGGGTCCCTACCTCTCTGACTACAAAGAATGATGCTGCCAACAAAATAACTGCCTCTGCAGGCTCTTCAGGGGCAAAGACAGTTCCGTCTGAGGAAGACTACCAGACTAGATAGACCCTCAGCTCTCAGTACCCTCTGCCCCGCGCCTGGCTGGCTGGAGCCCCACTCCACTGTCCCTGCAACCAAACTGAGATCTTCGCAGGGGCCCAGCCTGTGTCTCCTGACTCCCTTCCCACAGGAGCCCCACCAGGCTCTCGAGCTAACCGCAGGCCAGGAAGGGCCTGGGAGCAGTGGGGCTGAGGAGGTCCCTCAGGGAAACCAGACTCCTCACTCCTTCTGCTCCCCTGGCTCCCCACTGCCGTGGGACCACTAGACCTCACACCCAACCCCTCTGTTCACCCCCAGCAGCCTGTCAGAGCCGGTCTGCCCACTGCTTCTCCCTGGGAACCCTTTTGAAGGTGTCTGAACCCAGATTTGGACTTCAGAACTGGCCCATTCTTGGGGTTGGACATTTGGCCCTCATAGTTTGGCCACCAGCAATTAAAGCAAAGACTGAACTCGTCTGTGCAAAGCTGGACTCTGGACAAGTCCATGTCATCCTGGCCAGCCTTCTGTGGGTATACTTTTTTTGGGGGGTGGGTGGTATTTGAGACAGCATCTCACTAAGTAGTTCAGGCTGGCCTGAAACTCAGGTGATCCTCCTGCCTTGACCTCCCGAGTACTGGGATTAAATGTGTGCACAACCACTAGCCTGGCTGTGGGTATACTTTTCATACAGAGGTCTGCCCTCAAGAGCTGCACACCAGGCCTCGCACCGCCCCCCTAGCCTGCTGTCCCTCAGTATGACCTAATAGCTCTTTTCTTCCCAGCATATACCAGCTGCAGCCTCCCCCAGCACCCTGTCCTTCCTCCCCCACATGTGAGTGAGCAGCTTGTTCAAGGCCACCAGGGGAGGTGAGGGCAGACCACAGGCAGACCATCCTGGCCTTGAAGGAGCCCTGCTGTAGTGCTAATGGGGGAGGGCCAGGCACCGTGGGGTACAAAGGGCTCAGCTGGCAGAGTCAGTATGGCCCGAGAAGCGCCTTTCCTAAGGGCCTGCTCAGGCCTGGACTCTAGGATGTAGGCAGCCACCTGCCCTCTCAGGGTCACAGCTGAGTATTTGAGGCTTTTGTCCTTTAGCCTGTTTATAACAGTGGAGAGCTGGGCGTGGGGCACACACCTGTAATCCCAGCACCTGGGAGGCTGAGGCTGGAGGGTCACCAAAAGTTCAAGGCCATTCCCAGTACCAAAAAAAGAAAAGCGAAAACAACAATAACAAACCAGTAACAACAACAAAAATCAGATCCCAGGGACCCTAGGGGGCTGGAGATGGAGAGCCCAGGCACCTCTAGGACAGAAGCTTCCCTGGGGTCACACAAGTAGCCACACAGTGCATGAGTCTGGGAGGGAGGAGGAGCAGACAAGTGGTGTCTACCAGTACCGTCTTACCCTGAGCCTCCTTTGACCCCTTACCTGTGATGCACGTGGATTACCTGGAGATATTTTTGTTTGTTTTGTTTTTTGAGACAGGGTCTCACTGTGTAGTTGAGGCTGACCTGGAACTCACTATGTAGCCCAGGCTGGTCTTGAACTCACAGCGATCCTCCCGCCTCATCCTTCTGAGTGCTGGGATTATAGGATTATAGGCATACCCTACCATGCCTGGCTGTCGGGAGATTTTAAGGAGAGAACCTGTTCCCACCCCTGTTGGGATGCTGCCCCCAGCCCAGTCATGGCCTCAGCTCAGTGCTGCAGACAGAAGCTTCTCAGGTGCCTGCAATCCCAGCACTCAGGAGGTTGAGGCAGGAGGATCACTGAGAGTTTGAGGCCAGCCAGGGCTACAGAATGAGCCACCTTCTTAAAAAGTAAAACAGCCAGGGCGTGGTGGCGCAGGCCAGTAATCCCAGCACTGGAGAGGCTGAGGCAGGAGGATCGCTGTGAGATCGAGACCAGCCTGGGCTACACAGTGAGTTCCAGGTCAGTCTCAACTACATAGAGAGACCCTGTCTCAAAAGAAAAAAAAGTAAAACAAACAAAACAAAACTTCAAAGAGAAACGCCCCCAAGCACAGACTCCCCTGCAAACACAGACTCCCTGGCACAGAAACCCCTCCCGCACACTGCCCCCCAGCACAGAGATTTACCAACACAGAGAACCCTCGGCAAAGATACCCTCAGCACAGAGTTTCCCACCCTGAACAAAGACCCTCAGGACCTGGACCTGGTAACAAGGGCCCTGCCTGAGACTGTGTAAATCCGGAGGCCACAAGACCACTGCCTCCCACTGTCTAGCCGTGCACTACCCGTCCATAATTCCACCTGGGCCAGCGTGGGGACCGCGACGGTGACCCCGTCCCCGTCCTCCCCCACCCCCGCACCGGGGCCCTAGTGCTGCTCCAGCGTGAGGGCCCTTTAAGGGAGGGGGCGTGTGCGAACCGCCCGCCCC